>NC_136918.1:128868063-129468063 GCF_949752795.1 Hyperoodon ampullatus
CCTTGGAATCTCAAACCTTCCCAAAACTGTATCTCGTTCATAACTTGGTGTCCAATAAATACTTATCAAATGAATAAAATGAATGTGCCTATAAAATACCATTCTAGAAAATGAATCAATTATATGTATACATATATCCCCATATCCCCTTCTTCTTGAGCCTCCGTCTCACCCTCCCTATTCCACCCCTCGAGGTTGTCACAAAGCATTGAGTTGATATCTCTGTTCTATGCAGCAGCTTCCCAATAGCCATCCATTTTATAATTGGCACTTTATATATGTCATTGCTACTCTCTCACTTCGTCCCAGCTTCCCTTCCCCCCAGGGCCTCACGTCCATTCTCTGTGTCTGCATCTTTATTCCTACCCTACCACTAGGTTCATCATATATATATATATGCGTTAGCATATGGTATTTGTTTTTCTCTTTCTGACTTATGTCACTCTGTATGATAGATTCTAGGTCCATCCACTTCACTACAAATAATTTTGTTCCTTTTTATAGCTGAGTAATATTCCATTATATATATATATATATATATATATATATATATATATATATATATGCCATATCTTCTTTACCCATTCATCTGTTGATGGACATTTAAGTTGCTTCCAGGCCCTGTTTATTGTAAATAGTGCTGCAATTAACATTGTGGTACATGACTCTTCTTGAATTATGGTTTTCTCAGGGTATATACCCAGTAGTGTGATTGCTGGGTCATATGGTAGTTCTATTTTTAGGTTTAAGGAACCTCCCTACTGTTCTCCATAGTGACTGTATCAATTTACATTCCCACCAGCAGTGTAGGAGGATTCCCTTTTCTCCACACACTCTACAGCATGTACTGTTTCTAGATTTTTTGATGATGGCCATTCTGACCAGTATGAGGTGATCCTCATTGTGATTTTGATTTGCATTTATCTAATTATGAGTGATGTTGAGCATCTTTTCATGTGATTGTTGGCCATTTGTATGTCTTCTTTGGAGAAATGTCTATTTAGGTCTTCCACCCATTTTTGGACTGGGTTGTCTGTTTTTTTAAATATTGAGCTGCATGAGCTGCCTGTATATTTGGAGGATTAATCCTTTGTCGGTTGCTTCATTTGCAAATATTTTCTCCCATTCTGAGGGTTGTCTTTTCGTTTTGTTTATGGTTTCCTTTGCTGTGCAAAAGCTTTTAAGTTTCATTGGGTCCTATTTGTTTATTTTTGTTTTTATTTCCATTTCTCTTGGAGGTAGGTCAAAAAGGATCTTGCTGTGATTTATGTCATAGAGTGTTCTTCCTTCCTCTAAGAATTTTACAGTATCTGGCCTTACATTTAGGTCTTTAATCCATCTTGAGTTGATTTTTGTGTACAGTGTTAGGGAGTGTTCTAATTTCATTCTTTTACATGTAGCTGTCCAGTTTTCCCAGCAGCACTTATTGAAGAGGCAGTCTTTTCTCCATTGTATATTCTTGCCTCCTTTATCAAATTAAGGTGACCATATGTGTGTGGGTTTATCTCTGGGCTTTCTAACCTGTTCCATTGATCTTTACTTCTATTTTTGTGCCAGTACCATATTGTCTTGATTACTGTAGCTTTGTAGTATAGTCTGAAGTCTGGGAGCCTGATTCACCCAGCTCCATTTTTCTTTCTCAAGATTGTTTTGGCTATTTGGGATTTTGTGTGTGTGTGTGTGTGTTTCCATACAAATTGTAAAATTTCTTGTTCTGGTTCTGTTAAAAATGCCACTGGTAATTTGATATGGATTGCTTTGAATCTGTAGATTGCTTTGGGTAGTAGAGTCATTTTCACAATGTTGATTCTTCCAATCCAAGAACATGGTACATCTCTCCATCTGTTTGTATCATCTTTGATTTCTTTCATCAGTGTCTTATAGTCTTGTGCATACAGGTTTTTTGTCTCCTTAGGTAAGATTATTCCTAGGTATTTTATTCTTTTTGTTGCAATGGTAAATGTGAGTGTTTCCTTAATTTCTCTTTCTGATTTTTCATTGTTGGTGTATAGGAATGCAATAGATTTCTGTGCATTCATTTTGTATCCTGCTACTTTACCAAATTCATTGATTAGCTCTAGTAGTTTTCTGGTGGCATCTTTAGGATTTTCTATGTATAGTATCATGCCATCTGCCAAAAGTGACAGTTTTACTTCTTCTTTTCTGATTTGGATTCCTTTTATTTCTTTTTCTTCTCTGACTGCAGTGGCTAAATCTTCCAAAACTATGTTGTATAATAGTGGTAAGAGTGGGCAATTCTGTCTTGTTCCTGTTATTAGAGGAAATGCTTTCATTTTTTCACCACTGAGAATGATGTTGGCTGTTGGTTTGTCATATATGGTCTCTATTATGTTGAGGTACATTCCATCTATGCCCAATTTCTGGAAAGTTTTTATCATAAATATGTGTGGAATTTTGTCAGAAACTTTTCCGGAATCTATTCAGGTTATCATATGGTTTTTATCCTTTAATTTGTTAATATGGTGTATCACATTGATTTGCATGTATTGAAGAATCCTTGCATTCCTGGGATAAATCCCACTTGATCATGGTGTATGAACCTTTTAATGTGCTCTTTGATTGTGTTTGCTAGTATTTTATTGAGGATTTTTGCATCTATGTTTATCAGTGATAGTGGCCTGTAGTTTTCTTTTTTAGTGAAATCTTAGTCTGGTTTTGGTATCAAGGTGATGGTGACCTCGTAGAATGAGTTTGGGAGTGTTCCTCCCTCTGCTATATTTTGGAAGAGTTTGAAATGGATGGGTGTTTGCTCTTCTCAAAATGTTTGATAGAATTAATCTGTGAAGGTATCTGGTCCTGGGCTTTTGTTTGTTGGAAGATTTTAATCAGTTTCAATTTCATTACTTGTGATTGGTCTGTTCATATTTTCTGTTTTTCCTGATTCAGTCTTGGAAGGTTGAACTTTTCTAAGAATTTGCCCAGTTCTTCCAGGTTGTCCATTTTATTGGCTTATGGTTGTTTGTAGTAGTCCCTAATGACCCTTTGTATTTCTGTGGTGTCAGTTGTTACTTCTTTTTTGTTTCTAATTCTGTTGATCTGAGTCTTCTTCCTTTTTTTCTTGATGAGTCTGCCTAACGGTTTACAAACTTTGTTTATCTTCTCAAAGAACCAGCTTTTAGTTTTATTGATCTTTGCTATTTTTTCTTTCATTTCTTTTTCATTTATTTCTCATCTGATCTTTATGATTGCTTTCCTTCTGCTAACTTTGTGGGGGGTTTTGTTTCTTCTTTCTCTAATTGCTTAAAGTGTATGGTTAGGTTGTTTATTTGAGAAGTTTCTTGTTTCTTGAGGTAAGATTGTATTGCTATAAACTTCCGTCTTAGAACTCTTTTTGCTGCATCCCATAGGTTTGGGGTCATCGTGTTTTCATTGTCATTTGTTTCTAGGTATTTTTTTGATTTCCTCTTCGATTTCTTCAGTGATCTTTGGGTGTTTAGTAGCATATTGTTTAGCCTCCATGTGTTTGTAGTTTTCTTTATAGTTTTTTGCCTGTAATTTATATCTAGTTTCATAGCATTGTGGTCAGAAAACATGCTTGATATGATTTAAATTTTCTTAAATTTTCCAAGGCTTGATTTGTGACCCAAGACGTGATTTATCCTGGAGAATGTTCCATGTTAATTTGAGAAGAAAATGTAGTCTTTTGTTTTTTTATAGAATGTCCTATAGATATTGATTAAGTCCATCTGGTCTAATATGTCATTTAAAGCTTGTGTTTCCTTATATTTTTTTCTGTTTGGATGATACCTCCATTGGTGTAAGTGGGGTGTTAAAGTCCCCTGCTATTATTGTGTTATTGTAAATTTCTCTTTTTATGGCTGTTAGCATTGGCCTTATGTTGAGGTGCTCCTATGTTGGTTTCATATATATTTATAAATGTTATATCTTCTTTTGGATTGATCCCTTGATTATTATGTAGTGTGCTTCTTTGTCTCTTGTAATAGTCTTTATTTTAAAGTCTATTTTGTCTGATAGGAGTGTTGCTACTCCAGCTTTCTTTTGATTTCCATTTGCATGGAATATATTTTTCCATCCTCTCACTTTCAGTCTGTATGTGTCCATAGGTCTGAAGTGGGTCACTTGTAGACAGCTTCTATATGGGTGTTGTTTTTGTATCCATTCAGCCGATCTGTGTCTTCTGCACATTAGCAAAAGACAGCACTTAATCCATTTACATTTAAGGTAATTATTGATATGTTTGTTCCTATCACCATTTTCTTAATTGTTTTGAGTTTGTTTTTGTAGAACTTTTCCTTATCTTGTGTTTCCTGCCTAGAGAAGTTCCTTTATCATTTGTTGTGAAGCTGGTTTGGTGGTGCTGAATTCTCTTAAGTTTTGCCTGTCTATAAAGCTTTTGATTTCTCCAACAAATCTGTTGGAGATCCTTGCTGGGTAGAGTAATCTTGGTTGTAGGATTTTTCCCTTTCATCACTTTAAATATATCCTGACACTCCCTTCTGGCCTGCAGAGCTTCTCCTGAAAGATCAGCTGTTAACCTTATGGGGATTACCTTTATATTATTTGCTGCTTTTCCCTTGCTGTTTTTAATATTTTTTCTTTGTGTTTAATTTTTGTTAGTTTGATTAATATGTGAGTTGGTTTTTTTCTCCTTGGGTGTATCCTCTATGGGACTCTCTGTGCTTCCTGGACTTGATTGACTCTTTCCTTTCCTGTGTTTGGGAAATTTCAACTATAATCTCTTCAAATATTTTCCCAGACCCTTTCTATATTTCTTCTTCTTCTGGGACACCTATAATTTCAATGTTGATGTGCTTAATGTTGTCCCAGTGGTATCTGAGACTGTCCTCCATCTTTTCATTCTTTTTTCTTTATTCTGCTCTGCAGCAGTTATTTCCACCATTCTATCTTCCAGCTCACTTATCTGTTCTTCTGCCTCAATTATTCTGCTCTTAATGCCTTCCAGAGTATTTTTAATGTAAGTTATTGTCTTGTTCATTATTGTTTGTTTGTTCTTTAGTTCTTCTAAGTACTTGTTAAATGTTTCTTGTATTTTCTATATTCTCTTTCCAGGATTTTGGATCATCATTACTCTGAATTCTTCTTCAGGTAGTTTGCCTATTTCCTTTTCATTGATTTAGTCTTCTGGGTTTTTACCTTGCTCCTTTGTCTGCAAGATATTTCTGTGTCTTGTCATTTTGTCTAATTTACAGTATTTGAGGTCTACGTTCCCTAGGCTGCAGGGTCATCATTCCTTTTGCTTCTGTTCTCTGTCCCCGAAGGTGAGGTTTTTCCAATGTTGTGCGTAAGCTTCCTGGTAGGAGGGACTGGTTCCTGCATTCTGGTGAGTGAAGCTGAGTCTTTTCCCTCTGATGAGCGAGGCTATGTCAGTTGGTGTGTTTTGTGGTGTCTGTGAACTTATTGTAACTTTATGTAGTCTGTGTGCTGATGGGTGGGTTTGTGTTCCTGTCTTGGTTGTTGCTTGGTGTGAGGAGTCCAGTGGTTGGAGCTGCAGGCAGTTGAGTGGAGCAGGTCTTGGGTTGAGATAGAGCCCTCTGTGAGAGCTCTCAGTGATTAAGCTTCCCTGGGGCTGGGAATTCTCTAGTGGTTCAACATCCTGGACTCAGTGCTTCCACACCAGAGCCTCAGGCCCGACTTCCAGTCAAGGAACCAAGACCCTGCACGCCACTCATCCTGGCAATAAAGGAAATTAAAAAAAAAAAAAAGACTAACAAAACCCTAGAGAAATGGTAAAAACAAAATCAAAAACAGAAACAAGGAAATACATGCACACTCAAAAGAAACAAAAACAGAACCAAATAAAACAAAAAACAAGAGAACAACCAAAAAGAAGAACCCAAAAATGAAATTAAACAATTAGAATCAGAACTAAGAAAAACACAAAACTTAAAAACACAACCAAAGCAGTGTGTCAACTGAAGAATAAAGCAAGGAAAGAGGACAAACTAATAAAAATGATTAAAATAACATAAACTAAAAAGGGGAAAAAATGGAACAACAGAAAGGCAAAGTCGAAATATAAATATAAATATATATATATTAAAGAAAATTAATAAGAAAAAATATGGGAAAAGAACACAGAACAACAGAAAAGCAAAATAAAAATAGAAATATATATAAAAATATAAATACATTATAAAACACAAAGATCCCACAGACTAAATAAAAAAAAATATATTAAAACAACAACAAAAAACAAACAAAAAACAAAAAGAAGCAGAACCAACAACAGAATGAATCAAAACATATTAAAATTAATATTAATAATTATTTTTCCCTGGGGTCTCAGCTGTAAGTGTCCTTGCACATGCCGTGAGCCACAGCCCACTTCCACCTCCCCAAGAGGCTCTCCTCTGCCTCTGGGCTGGTCTCTGGACCTTCTGAGGGCCCTGTGGGGACAACTCAGACTCTGATCTGGATCAATTCCTTTGTGCGCTTGCCCCCAAATTCCACAGCTGTCAGGGCTACACATTTTCATTTGTGGGGACACTAATTTTCTACTCAGATATTCCATAGATGCAGGGTCTACCTAGCTGATTGCAGGGATGTAATCTGAAGCTGGAACAGCTGATGGAAAGACTTTCAATCTTCTTCCTTAGTCGTCCCATCCCAGGGGTTCAGCTTTGGTTTTATCCCCTCCTCTCTGTGTGGTCTACCCACAGGAGGCTGGTCCTGAGGGAGCCTTGGAGCTCTTGGGTCTGCCCCTGTGAGGACCAGGCACAGAGGTGGTATGTCTGTTTGGATTGCAGGAGCCCCTGTGGTGCCAAATGCACAGGGAGGCCAGTGGCCATGGGCACAAGAGATATGGCCCTAGTGAGGGACTTTTCTGGTGCCCAGTGTAAGGCATGTGAGGGCCAGCCCTGGCTGGACTTTTCCTGGCTCTTGGCTGCTGGAGCACAAGGGCCATCCCAAAGCGGGCTTTTTTTATTGTTCATCAGCAGGTGTCATTGTGGGGAGAGAAAGGCTCCATTTGTGGCTTCTCCAGCTACCTGTGACACAGCAGTAGTGCCTGCTTCCATGGCAGTCTGGTCTTCCTCCATAGGCATTCCCTGCTGTGGATTTCCTCTCTCCCATTCCCTCAGTCCATCTCCCCACAGCCAACAGCAGTTCTCACTCTGGGTCTGTTCTCCAATCCCTGTGCTCCAGTTTCCAGCCGCCTTGCACACCTGTGAACACACGTCCCAGTCCGGGGAACGTAGGGTCGCAGTACGGATGGTCTGTGTATTTCTCACCCTGCCTCATCTGCAACAGATTGGCTGCTTCACCCTCTTCCAACAGCCTCAAATGCTTTCCTTCTGTCCCAATTGATTTCCCCGTCAGAGAGGGGGTTTCCTCTAATTCTGGAATCTCTCTTCTGCCTCAGCTCCCCAGACGCAGGGTACAGGTCCCATCCCACTTCCTCTCATTCTTCTCCATTTTTTTTTTTTTTTGTCCTACCTAGTTATGCAGGGATCTTTATAGTCCTTTCCAGTGTCCAAGGTCTTCTGCTAGTGTTCAGCTGGCGTTCTGTGAGTACTGTTGCATCTACAGATGTATTCCTGCTGCATCCATGGAGAGAGAGGAACTCTATGATCTCCTCCTCCTCCTCCATCTTAACTCCCCCTCTATACTTTTGCTTATAGCTGCAACTTATGTCGGGTGGTCCTCTTAAAGTTCAACTGTGGTAGCACAGGGGTGGTCCTCTTAAAGTTCAACTGTGGTAGCACAGTTAAACCCTAAACACATTATATGTATATAGAACATCAGAATATAGCAGTAGGACCAACCACCATTATATGTGATACCCTTGTATTAAATAAGAGTTTACTCTAAGATAAGGAAAGTGATATGTTATAAATTCCCATGATATAAGTGGTAAAATTGCTTCAAATTCTTACCAAATTTTCTAAGAATCCCAACAAATTTGGGTGGCCAACATTTCACAGTATAACCAAGTGCTGATATATGGAACATGTAAACAGGTGTGTAGGTTGAGATAGTGATCAAAATGTCAACAGTCTTCTTGGCATCTCAACTTCCTCTCATGCTATTTTCACAGTATGGGAATCCTTTCCATTATCTCTCACTCTTTTTACGTGTACGGATGTTGTGGAAGATTCAAAGAGCAGCTGTTACTTTAAAATAGTGATTACATGGCTATTGCTTCTCTTTAGAAGTGATTTTCTCTGTGTATCTGCTACATGGTCATTGGATTTTACCTCTGCATTTACATTTCTCTTACTCTGGCAAGGATTTTAGTTACATAAAGAAAAAAACATATTTTAATCATTAAGAACACAGACACCAGGCTGAACAGCTTGGGTGTGAGTCCCAAAACTATCCTATACATATTAAGAACTTTTTAAGTGTGTAATCTTGGGGAGTTATTTGGCTACTCTCTACCTTAGGTTTACAACCCTCCTAGGGTATTAAAGAAGGTTCATGAGCTGATTTTTGTAAATTCCTTAGGTACTGACTGCCATAATATGTGTTATATGATGATTTGTGATTATTATTCTATTTTAAGAAGTGTAGAATGGAACAGGTGGGAGAAGCATACTGAGAGGATGGGGAGAGTGACTATGAAGGTTGTCCTTTGCCCATCCCCAAGAAGACCTCACTATCATAGACCAAGATGAATGACATTTGGGAGTAGAACATACACAACTTTGGTGTCCTGAAGTATATGGACTTCATACTCAGAAGTTGCTTTCAAAATTGTCTTGGGTTACTATGTACATATGTTCAGGGTGACACAAAGGGAAAAAATAATTTTAAATGAGACATGGTAAAAATGGTAAAAGATAATATATTTGTTGTTGTGAAAAAAACAAAAAAAGGACTAATATAAATATAATCCACATTGTTGGTTGTTAAAATCCACTTGTCTTCGGAGAATTAAAGAAAAAAAAACCTCATAGAGCAGCTGTAATTTTGAAAGCTTTGTGAGAAAAGGTGTCAGTGTTTTTCAATAGCTTATATCTTTCTGAAACTCTGTGTATGATTTATGTAAAAGATAAAGCATAAACTGGAGTTAGGTAGATTCAAATTGCAGTAGGAATTTCTGCCAAGCCAAGCAGCAAGGAAATTCCAGAACCCTTCAATGTTCTGGCTTCATTCCATTTGAATATATTGAAAACTAAAAGATAGCCTTCACTCATAGAAGACAGTCACTTGAACATAAGTTGCCTTGATTGTTTAGAATAGCAGTAGCTTTAGGGAGCTTAAATGTTCCTTTTGAATTTTCATTTAAGTTATTTAAACTATCAAGTTTTACATTTATTAATTTTTTACTATTATTATTGTAATGTTGACCATCTAATTATGTTTATTTCCCTTTTGGATACTACAAGTCACCATCCTATTAACATGTTTTAATTATTCCCCTAGTGGCCTCTCTTTACCCTGGATTTCCTCCATTCTGCCAGCCCCAAAGAGACTGAAAGAAAGACTTGAATGCTAGGTAGTTTATTTTGGCCTGTGACTGGGGAAAGTGAAAGGAATGGAGGAATGAAAGCCAAGCCAGGAGACATTCTTGAATTGAATTGATACCACCATGTGCAACTGGGCTTGGATCCTGACAGATATATCTGAGGTGCTCTTCAGAATATGCCACAGAATTGTCCACTCAAGGAACTGCCTTCTTACTTGTACCATGAGTAAGGAACATTAACCCATGGGCATCTGATACTATTTATCAAAGGTTGCCCTACAGGACATTAGCTCTCCCATAAGCCTACCTCGCACAAAGACCAAAGGTGAATGGCATGTAATGAAGGAAGATGAAGTGCTGCCAGATTACATTTGTGCAAAACTGGTGCCTGCAGCAAAGACTGGAGAAAAAGGTGTCTCATATGGATATGGGTGGAGCACAAGAGATGTCTAGCTCAGTCTGCTCAACAGAAAGAAAGCAGGAAATGTATCATAATGCTCAAGTCATTTCATTTCGGTTTTATGCTGATCAAACTTGCTTACTAAACATGATGAGTGAAACCCCAGTTATGTTGTGTAGACCATTTTCATACTTGAGAGGTTCATCTACAAGAGGGTGGAAGATTCACATTTACTGACTCTTCCATCATAAGATGAGAGCTTAATAAATATGTTGTTTTACTATTTTTTAAAGTCTTCACAAAAATTTCTCTGGAGTAGTTATTGTTTATCCCTTTCTTAAAAAGAAACCTGAGATTCAGTGAATTCAAATAACTTTTAAAAGTCCCTTTGTCACTTTTCTCATAAGTCACAGAGTACACCCCCCCCCCCCTTTTTGGGTGTTGTCATACCAAAATCACCTCCTACGCAGCACTGTTGGAGATGGAGAAGGTTATGTTACAATACCTCCCACAGAAAAAAAAAATACCACAGATTATAATAAAAGTATTGTAATGTTCATGAACAGTAATTTGAATTTTGTTCCTTTGGCCCTGGGCAATAGTTTCTTAAGAGCTTCAACTCTACCAATCTGTTCCTATCTATGGAGAAATGTCCAAATCTCTTAGATTTAAATATTATGGTTTTACTTCAGTTATTTTAAATATCCAGTCTCTCCATATCTTTTATTTATGAAATATCATTAGCTATAAGAAAAGCAAACTTTTTCAAATACTCGTCACATAGAATATAATTTAAAAATCCAAATTTCAGAGGAAAGCCTTTTTTACAATTTTATTAAACCCTCTAAATAAAATGATTATATTTAATTACTTTTCAGCCAAATGTTTTATTCTTTATACAACTTTTTATAAAAGATGTATTCTCTATTTTTTCAGGTGACTATTTTATTTAAACCTTAAATTAAGAATAATATACATTTTGTAATCATTGTAAAAATAATCAATCACCTTGCTTTTGTTAAAGACAAAGGGCAATTCTGTTTCAAAATTACTTAATTATCTTAATCTCCCAAGTTTTTATAAGCTCATCAATTTTCAGCTGTTTAGGTCACCTAAGAAATATCAGAAACTGATACTTCAGTTTTTTGTTAAAAAAGAAAAACAGAACAAAAAACTGGAAACATTTCTGAGCCCCAAAATGTAACAGAACATATTTGTTATATAACAGTCCAAAGAGTACATATTTGACAACCCAGTTCATAAAAAAATATTTTAATAATTTAGCTTCCTCATGTCTTTTATAATGAGGATTTCAGGTTGTCACATGCCCGACTAATTTTAATTATATTACTTGGTTCTCTATTATGACAAAAGATACTGAATTCATCAAAGTATGGCAGTGACTTGGACAGCAAAATCATTAAGGTCAATTTAATTGAAATAAGATATCACTGAGAATACTATTTCCTGTTCCACTAAAATATTTTTTTTATAGCTCACTGTTATTATTTTCTAAGAAATCAGAGCCTGAGGCCTAAATTTATGTGCTATTATTTTATTAGAGACTGCAAGCCAAGGGAATCGGAAGTGAGAGGAAAGGAAAGAAAGGCACTGAAGTAGGGAGAACAAACAAGAGTTTGTCATTGGTCACTGCTTGGATTAGGGATGGTTTCTTGATCTATATGCCAAGAAACTATATGAAGTTTGGTCTCTCAGGACAGTCTGTGGTGGGATGGAGGATGTTATGGAGTGAACATATTCTCCCAAAATTTATACAGTAAAACTGTATTCTCCAATGTGACAGCATCAGAGGTGGGACTTTGGGAGGTAATTAGGATTAGAAAAGGTCACGAGGGTGAAGTCTCCATGTTGGGATTAGTGCTTTTATAGGAGTCACAGGAGAGTTTGCTTCCGCATTTATGCTCTCTGTCATGTGAGGACACAGGAGAAGTCAGCAGTCTGTAACCAGGAAGAGGTCTCTCACCAGAATGCAACCATGTTGGCACCCTGATCTTAGACTGTCAGCCTTCAGAATTTTGAGAAATAAATTTTTGTTGATTATCAGTCACCCAGTTTATGGTATTTCTATTATGGCAGCCCAAATGGGCAAAAAGAGGAAATAAAAATATAGCCTATGGGTTCCTACATTTGGTTGGTCAGAGTCCCCTTCTGGGTATTACTTCCCCAGCACTTCAGGCAGAAGGGGGATGGGAAGATTTGAAGTGTCCACAGGGTAAGCAGGGTAAGGGGCCTAAAAGTCAAGTCATTAGTCTGTCCCTGTGGCAAGAGCTGGAAAAGCACCTCAGATTTTGTCTCCACTGTAGAGGATTAGAGGAAACAAATTGGTAAAAGTCAGAGGAGGCTGAGTGGGTCTAGGTGTACAATGAGGTCACTGATATGGTCAGTAAAGCACTACATGGCATATCACTGTCTTAGCTGAAGCAAATCAAACCCATTTGGTTAGTTCTTGTAAAAATCTCCCCTTCATAAAAGTCTAATAATTATGTCTAAATTTAAAAGGCCCTGAATCTTTGTTCTTAAGAAAAATAACTTTGTCCCACAAAAAATAAATAATTCTCTCTCTCTCCCACAAAAGAAATAACAGCACCAAAAAGTCAACACATTGCAGTACCTGTTAGTTGTATGTATATTTGTAGAGCAATCTTTTGGAAAAATAAGAAATGATTTGAAGATAGTTTAGAGGCATCTATACAGATGATTAATGATCTAGAAAAGATACAAAAAATAAAAATAAAGTCTTTTTATAACTAAATATAGCTACCTAAAATTTAAAAAGTCAGGTATCTCAAATAACATTATTTAAAAGGCAAACACAAAAAAATCTTTGCAACAGATATGTGGTATGAAGTTTAATCAAATTGGAAAAATGACTTCATTAAAGGAAAATTAGATGAAGTCTCTTAAAGATATCTAATAATAACAACTAACCTTTATTGATCATTTAGTAAGTTCCCTTTCATGTTCTAACTATTTTATGTGTATCAAAGATTTTGATCATCTCAATAACCCCACAAGGTAGATTTAATTTTTTCTCCCTGTATTAAAAGAAAATCAACAACAACAAAACAAACCTCAGATGCAAAGAGACTAATTTGCTAAAAGTCAGAGAACCAGTTACAGGTAGAGCAGGGGTTTGGTCTAAGACATCTGGCTCCCCAGTTAAGCTCTGTAATGAATATGATATACTTTGTCTCTGAAATTTGCCTTTGGGCAGTTTACAAAGAAGATGAACTAGGGTTAATGATCAACAACAACAAAAGTTTAGCCTTTATCAATGCAAATTTAAACAAGACAATGCTAATTTATATTTATCAAATTGACATTTATTCCTTAATACACTAAACATAGTAATATATAATGGCTAGTAAAATCCATTAAATTGTTCATATTCTATCATCTAATTGCTCTACTTTTAAGAAATAAGAATGAGAAAATTGTCAGATAGAGACAGAGATTTATATACCAAGATGATTTTCATAACATTATAGAAATAATCTGTAAACAACCTAAATGTCCAAAAATAGAAAGATAATTAAATAAGCTTCAATATAACAAATTATGCCATCTTTACAAGTTAAGCTTTTGGCTTCTGCACAGCAAAGGAAACTATAAACAAAACAAAACAAAAAAAACCCTCCAAATGGGAGAAAATATTTGCAAATGATGAGACTGACAAGGGATTAATCTCCAAAATATACGAACAGCTAATGCAGCTCTATGTCAAAAAAACAAACAACCCAATCACAAAATAGGCAGAAGATCTAAACAGACATTTTTCCAAAGAAGACATGATGTTCAAAAAGCACATGAAACATCACTAATTATAAGAGAAATGCAAATCAGAACCACAATGAAGTATCACCTCACACTGGTCAGAATGGCCATCATCAAAAAATCTACAAACAATAAAGCTGGAGAGGGTGTGGAGAAAAAGAAACCCTCCTACACTGATGGTGGGAAAGTAAATTGGTACAACCACTATGGAGAACAGTATGGAAGTTCCTTAAAAAACTAAAAATAGAGCTACCACATGATCCAACAACCCCACTCCTGGACATATATCCAGAGAAAACCATAATCCTAAATGATACATTTGCCCCAGTGTTCATTGCAGCACTATTTACAACAGCCAAGATATGGAATCAACCTAAATGTCCATTGACAGATGAATGGATAAAGAAGATATGGTACATATATACAATGGAAAATTACTCAACCATAAAAAGAATGCAATAATGCCATTTGCAGCAACATGGATGGACCTGCAGATTATCATACTAAGTGAGGTTAGTCAGACAGAGAAAGACAAATATCATATGATATCACTTAAATGTGGAATCTAATTTAAGAAAAAAGAAAAGAAACAAATGAACTTATTTACAAAGCAGAAATGGACTTACAGGTATTGAAAACAAACTTATGTTTACCAAAGGGGAAATGTGGAGGGGGGAGGGGTAAATCAGAAGCCGAGGATGGGCATACACACACTGCTATATATAAGATAACCAACAAGGACCTACTGTATAGCACAGGGAACTCTACTCAATATTCTGTAATAAACTATATGAGAAAAGAGTCTAAAGAAGAATGAATATATGTACATGTATAACTGAATCACTTTGCTATACATCTGAAACTGAAACAACATTGTAAATCAACTATACACCAATAATAAATAAATAAATAAGTTAAGCTTTTGAAGAAAAACTTATGCAAACTTAATAAACCTAAGAAAATATTCACTTTAAGTGAAATAAAGTTGCATTTATAATATGACACAAACTTAATTAAAAATGCATATGTATTACTTGGATATTAACAATCTTTAGGAGATTCTCTTTTACAGATTTTATTTTGTATTATTATTACTTAAAAAAGGCAGACATTATTGAACTATTTAAAATACATGTTATTGAACTAACCTTTAGAAAACCTAATATCTTTAAAATAACCATACAAAGAAAGTATTCAAAATAATAAAACAAATATCTAGAGAAGCAGAATCCAAAGGCTGATGTTACTACAATGATGTCTAATATCAAATTACTTTCTCTTTGTTAACTCTTAAGAAATGGACTGTTTTAAAAATAACTCACCAAAATATGTATGTAAATGTAAACATTGTTCATTTCAGAGTGGCTACAGATAAAGATTATACAATTTTCCATCACTACTGCATTTTTGTTTTAAGACAAATTTTTTACAAAGTTTATTTTTTACAATGTAATCTCTTCAATGATGACAAATTACTATGAAGTCAGGTATATTCTCTAAGTATCAAAGTATCTGGCATGAAGCTAGACACCATCCAATAGTAATTATAATTGTAATTGTAATCCTACTTGTAATCATAACTGTGGCATTAGTAGTAGTAATGGAAATAGTAATAGTAGCTATAGTAATATCAGTAATAGTAGTATAAGTGGTAATGTTGACATAACTGTTCTATACTTTGACAATATATCATGAATAAAAATGTCTCCTGAAGTTTTCAAACATTCTGATTAAAAATGTTTAATACCAAGAGAAGACCTCAATACCCAGGATCTCAGAAAACTATTTTACTCAAAAATGGCAGAATACTGGGAATAATTGTGAAGGAAAGGACTGGAACTTCATCTGTCACCCCCTTACCCTATGTACTCTGATAATTCTGACATTGGCTCCATCCTCTTTTGTCCTTTGGCTTTTCCCTGTCTTTTCGTCTTACTTCAGAGCATACATATCTAGGTTCAAATCCTACTGCTGGTAATTATGATCTGTATGGCATTGGCCAATTTGCTTATCATTCTGAGCTATGGTTTCTCCTCTGCAAAAGGAGCACATCATGCTGACAACACATTATGAGGATTGTATAGGATTAAATATAGGAAGTGATATATATATATATATATATCTCTCACACGTACAGACATACACATCACATCATAATTAATTTCCCCTACTCTTTCCCTGCAATTCTCCCATAAAGTCATTACTTTCAAAATAAAATCCTTGCTCTACCTCCAGGCTTATCTCTCTCCACTTCTCCCTCCCTGATTCCCTTAATTCCACCTACAGAGAACTTCCTGTTCTTCCTCTGAACTCATCAGACCTTCTCATCACTCTCTACCTAGGAAAGTGGTTCTCCTTCTGCTTTCTTCTTAAATTACTACTAAATGTCATTTAAGGCTCAGCTCAAGAATGAATGCATTTCTTCCTCTATAAAACAATAACCTTTCTGCCCAGCCCTGAATACTTCTCTCTCTTACCTACCAATATTCTCATATGCTCTCTGTTATACACTGCACATCTCACTAGTCATGGCAAATATTAGTTCACATTGTCTGACTGACTCATCAGAATGTGTCTATCTTCTTGTTGGTGTCTCTGATGGAACAGAGTACCTGGCATACAAAAGGCATTCAATAAATACTGTAGGCATTCGATAAATACTGTAGACATTCAATAAGTACTTGCAGACTGAATGAACAAATAAATCTAGCTTAAGTTCACTATGGAGGTTAATTGAATTTGAAAAGGGGAGCACCGATAAAAGGACGATTAAAGAACGTTACTTTGAAAATCACACTTTTGTGTTTGTATTATTAAAATTAGATGCTTCTGTTAGTTCCATTACTATGTCATCTGTCGATTTGGCATAAAAATATTTTTGTTGTTGTATGCTGTCCCTGAAAAGTTTACACTGGATTATCGGTTGTGAAATAATTCCATCCATGAGAAAATATTTTCTATATTCCAAGCTCATTATTTATGTTTTCCTTGTAAAAGCACTGCTGATCCAAAATTAGGTTTGTTAAACACAATTGTCACGTATCTGAATAACGGTAAACCGAGAAAGAGAAGTGCTCGTTTCCTTAGGTAGTTTTCTGGATTTATAATTGTTGATGCTTGTCAGAATCACAAACAAAAACTTCACAACTTATTATTAGGAATGAAAGGAAAACTGCATATATTTTAACAAAATGTTTACCTAAGTTAGTTCAGTAAACAAGTAAACAGTAAGCAAGTGTTAATAGCCTTTCCTTTGATTCCATGCTTCCGATTGGTCTTCTTTTAAACTATTTCTTTTTATGTCTTCCTCCTGATTCATTGCCCAGTACAGGGGCTGTCTTTCCTCACCTGAACTATTATAGAAACCTTTTTTTTTTTTTTTTTTGCAGTACGTGGGCCTCTCACTGCTGTGGCCTTTCCTGTTGTGGAGCACAAGCTCCAGATGCACAGGCCCAGTGGCCATGGCTCACAGGCCCAGCCACTCTGTGGCATGTGGGACCCTCCCGGACCGGAGCATGAACCCATGTCCCCTACATCGGCAGGCGGACTCTCAACCACTGCACCACCAGGGAAGCCCTATATAAATCTTTGACTCATCTCCGTGTTCTCAATATCTTCTGTTCTTTCCAATCCTCATCTACTTCTCCCCAAATATATATCCATTTCCCACAGAATAATTGTTTTAGACTCAGCAGCTCATTATGTTATATCCTACTCCTATCAGATCATAAAGCCTATGATAATTTGTGTCTTTTTCATTCTACTCAATAAAGTCTAGGTTCAGTACAGTGGACTATCCCTTTCAGAATCCAAGCCCAACCTTGGATTGCATCTCTGCCCACTCTTCTCACATGTCTTTCACTCAGTCTCTGAATCATTCATAGTTACAAAATGCTTTGTTCTGTTTTCAAATATTGTTCTCTTTTTCTTGAAGCCATGATTATATTCTTGTTCTAAAATCTAATTCAAATGCTACTTTATCTATAAATATTTCTTTTTTCCACAAATCAAAATTAATTATTCTTCATGTATGTTTCCATTGTTTGAATTTCTGTTACCAATTATCTTTAAATTGTTTGCATATCTTTCCCCAAATTGGAATCATGAATTCCTGGAAAATAGAGTTTATATAGCTCTCATTTATTTTATCTAAGTTTTATAAAATTTAATAGATGTGGGTGTTATGTGTGTATGTATTTATCAGTAAATAAATTGGACAGAATGTTCTTCACAAATGCTCAGAACAGTATGTCTGCATCCAATCCTTATGAAGTATCAAAAGTCCTCGAATTCAGGGTGTGAGCTAATCTACTTTCAGTGTGCTAGTACCTATTTTCTCCAGATTCACAAGCAGCCTGTGAATGGTGGTATTAGGGATCATGTAGGAAGGCCAGGCTTATTCATCATGAACCAGATGCTGTTATAACACCCAATATACAGACGAGGAAACTGAGGCTTGTAGGGATGAGTTTTGCCAAGAATTTTGCTAAAGAGCTTGTGATCAGTGATTGGAAGGAGCTGGAGGAAGATTTCTCCAAGAGTAAGCTAAAGAAAATGGGGGAGCCAATTACAAAGCTCAGGTGAAGTAACCCCTGAGCAGTTGTGCCCTGGCCCCTTTCCAAAGTCATCTGCCGCTCCCTGGAAGAGGGGACTGTGGCCTCAGCTACCAGCCCACTAGTCCACCAGCAAGAGGAGATGCAACAGCCTTCTTCTTGTCCACAACCCAACTTCCCATCCCTACTTCCCTCCTGTGCCCTATTATGTCCTATCCAACAAAGCTCATGGAACATCTTTCTTTTATATATTTTTTCTCTCCCCTCCCCCTTTTTTTTTTATTCTAAACAACAACTACAACAGACTCTGGAGACACTTCTTCCTGGTAAAAAAATCTTTCTTCCTGATAAAAATCACCTGTCTCCTGAAGCTTTTCTCTCAAGTTCTTCTATTGGTCTTTGTAAAACAATTTAATAAAATAAAGGAATACATTCTGGATACTGACATGCAGTGATATATCTGGTAGTATCTTCAACTCTTCAACAGAGAAGGTCCTAGAAAAACCAAACACTTAACCTTAAAAAAAACAAAAAACAGAAAAGAAAGAAAGAAAGAAAGGAAGGAAGGAAGGAAGGAAGGAAGGAAGAAAGAAAGAAAGAAAGAAAGAAAGAAAGAAAGAAAGAAAGAAAGAAAGAAAGAAAGAAAGAAAAAGAAAGAAAGAAAGATAGAAAGAAAGAAAAAGAAAGAAAGAAAAGAAAGAAAGGGAAAGAAAGAAAGAGAAATAAAAAAAAAGAAAAGAAAATGTGGTTATATATTTTTTCAGGCGTGATTTTTGGTGTATAGAGGAAGTTATTTAGGCCAATGAGACTCAAATCACTTCTACTTTTTATTTAATGTTCTCTCTTCCTATCTTGTAGCCTAGTGGTTCTTTAAGAAATGGTTGCTGAAGACATAAATACATTTGTTCACAGAGATAAGGTGAACTTTCAACAAGTTTGAAAGATCTAGAAACAGGGCCAAAATGCAGCTTATCCTTATTACCATTATTCAGATGTGATTGGTAAATCTCAAAACAAAGACTGGAAAGCTGCGCAAGTCTTCATCCTTGGAAAATTCAAGGTGCATTTAGACTTCAGAAAACAATGTTATTTCCAGAATATCTGATCAACATTAAGAGAGCTAATTTGTTTCAATGCACTCAAGAACTGTTTTATATGAGGATAAAAAATTGATTTAAAAAATCCAGTTGATATAATTATTTTCTTTTTCAATATATATGTTGCCAGAACCCCTGCTTCTCCAAGTCAGTATTCATTGGATAATTTGTGATGAAACTGATGGACTTTAGGCATTTGGGAGATCCCTGAAGAAATAAATAAATCCAATGAAAACACAGTTTATATATATATATATATATATATATATATATATATATATATATATATATATATAGCTTAGTAAAATGTTTGGTTCAAAAGAATTGAACTCCATTTCACTGTAGACTCACAAGTGAATTTTGGGCTTTTGGTTACATTTTACTAAAATAACAGTTGATGCTAAAATATACTAACCCTGAAAAATATTGGACGAGAGAAAAACAACCAAGTAAACTATTAAGTCTACAGCTGTTGTCAGGGTATCCTACTGCTTTTAGTTCCAAGAAAAGATGTGATTTATCTTTAAATATAATTGCAAAGGCATCGTCTTATCTATTTGGCTGCTTACATCAATTGTCCAGTTCATTAAAATAACTATCTTATAAATGACTGCACTTCCTTGTCCCTAATCTATTTTAATTTTTGTTGTTCTTATTGTTTAGCTTTAAAACTGAATGTTTACACATGTTCATATATGCATTTAAGAAAGATAAATTTGCTTTTATGTTGCATATTTTCATTAGCTCTCTTTTATCATATTAATGTGTAAAATTTTATTTAATAATATTTAAACTTTTACCTTGTTTCCTGAGATAGAATAAAGAGTTAATTGTTTCTGATCTATAATAAAGATAATGATAATAATAAAGGCGTAAGAAAATAGGCTACCTATATTTCAAAGACTCTTAAAGTTATTACATTTATTTTATTTTACAAAACAAAAGAAAACAAGTAAGCAAAACCTGGTTTAAATAAGTTGTTTTAGCACCAGTGCTTCTTGACTCAACTAAGTTAATTTCTTTTTTAGCATCCCAAGTGACTTTCCAATGTAAACATCTAATTCTTTACAGAGACTATGACACATGGACAGTAATGGCAGGTTGTAGCTTACAGAGGCTGGTAATTTAATTGGTGGAATTATCAAATGATTGCTACTGGATTTAGGGCTATTTTAACCAAAATCCCCCAAAGGCCAGACTTTAACTGGCTGCACAAAGTTTCCCACCGGATTTACCATCAAGAGCATAAGTCACTGCAGTTCCTAAAGACCAGATCATTCTACTGAAGGAAAGAAATACTATCATTACCTCTAGTTGATTAAGGAATGACTGCTTTCAGTTGCTGGATGTTAACAATAAAATTTAGTTTTTAAAACTCAAAAATAATATTTTGATTTTTATATATACTGATTTTCACAGGGATTCAAGAAAACGTCTTTTAGTTTATTAGAGAAATCCCTTCATTGAGATATTTTATGGAGTGGTCTATGTAAGTATTTGGTATAAAGTATAAATTTAAGTTTTCTTAAGATGACTCTACCCTCAAATAATTTTGTTTTCAAAGGTCCCATCTCTTGGGTAATGACTAATTTTCTCCTGGTTATTAGTAATCAAAATTATGTGAAATGGTGGTTCTCCATGCCTTTTTCTCCCACTGAATGAAACAACATATTTCAAAATTGGGACTCTGGGACATTTGGTTCTTCTAAATCACATTTTTTCCCCCAGTAAATACAGCAGTTGATTCATGGGCTCAGATATTGTCATATTTCTATGTAAGGTTATATAGTATTTTTTTTGAGAAGAAAATGATATAATATCAACAAAATATCATTTGTTAATTAACATTTTCTTTGAATATCTAAATTGATTACAACTTGATAGATTATTTTTCAATTGTTTTGGCTGTGTAGACATTAATCTTTTGGGCATCTGTATCAAACATCTGGACATTTGACTCAATTGTTTTTTTCCTTGATCCAGGTTTTATCCAGCTGTTTGCTGCAGTAAAGATGTCATCAGTCAAGCACATCGTCTGCATTCTTATCACCCTCTGCACATCTGTTCTTGACATGACTTTTAGCCAGCTTCTACGTAGGCACAAGACAGTTTCTGGCCCTATTTTGAAAGCTTGAATTAGTTTCTAGTTAAGAAAAAAGTTCAGAAAGAAATTTACTGGACAAGAAAATAATAATGCACTTATAATGCATTGCTTTCTTACTATGCCCCAGGCTTTTACAACATGCAAGGTTAGTAATGTATTGTGTGTGTTGTTATCTTGCCTTCATGATCCATCAAATATATTGGAAAAGTCACTTAACTTTTCTGGGTCTTAGTTCCCAAATTTACAAAATGTAATTGTAACACAGTTCATTATATTTTTAATCATGTTTAAAAAATAACGTGAGATTTACCCTATTAAAGAATTTTTAAACATACAGTACAGTATTGTACTGTAAGTACAACTATAAGTACAGTAAATCTCTAAAATTTTTTCATCTTGCATAAAGGCAAATTTATACACCTTGAAGAGCAACTCTCTATTTCCCATAGTTAAATTGTAAAGTCTCTTTTACATATGAATTTCATTTCTGACAATTTCACATAAATGTTTTAAACCATTATAACCCAATAATATTTACTTAGTATATATATGTATATCATGTATATGTATGATATCATATATATATATATATATATGTATGTATCTGTATATTATACCATTGAAAGCAAATTAAGAAACCTAACCTTTCAGAACTAGAGACTTCTTAAATCTGCAACAGATGATTTTTATTTGAGTAAACATAGAGAAATGTACAAATACAGGCAGAAATGTACAGTTACATCAACCAGGAGATGATGCCATTTCCAAGCCCATTATGCATACAACGTGTGGAGCTTGGATGTCTGAATATTTTGCTTGCAAGAATATATTTTTGCTTACAAGTTTGGGGAGCGGAATTATTATCTCACTTCTATTTACACTTTGTGGGTAAAAGAATGAAATTAGAATTTAAAGAATAAAATTACGACAATACATTTTCTATGTAAGTGAGAAGTTGCATTTAAGTGCACTTTTACACTTGTGAATACATCAAGATAATGAACTTATGAAAAGGTGATGAATACCTTCAGATACTTGTTACTGTTTTGTTAATAATTAGAGAAACTCTACACATACACACACACACACACACACAATTGTAACACAACCAAGCATTTATTTTCTACCTCTATAATCTTCCATAACTTTCCTTTGCTCTCTCAGGAGTCTTCAATTTATCAAGTGATGCCTTTGCAGCAAGACAGATCAGATAGAAACATAACAGCTGGTGTGAGAAGCAGTGTGATATAATGGCTAGAAACATACACCCTACTGCCCAACAGTTAAGATCTGAATTCTGACTGCCTAGTTCCTAACTATGTGACAACCATGAAAGTCATTTAATCTCCCTGTCCCTCTGTTTCCTCTAGGATAAAATGTGGATAATGATGATAAAGAGGTTATTATGAAGCTAAATAATTTAATATTTAGTGCTTAGAACAGTGTTGATTCTCAGTAAGTGATCAATTAATGTCAGCTTTTAAATATGGTATTAGAAATACGCAGTAGAATGGAAAAAAATATTGGGAGAGGAAGGAAAAAGAATATTCTGTTATAATTGGTATTGATAAGGATAGAAAAATCTATTGTCAAGGCAATCTTTGGATGCTATGAATTACCCACAGGTTTTATCAATTTGGGAACTGAGTTAGAAAAAAAATTACATCATTTTCTATTATTAAATACCTATTTAATCCCAAAGCTAAAAGAAGAAACTCACTTTTTATCAAAAGAGCCTAATATAATAAATGCTTGGGTTTTAAAATGTACTGAGGAATAAAAATGTTGGAACTATAAGGAGAATAGGGAGTTGGAGTTGAGGTCTACTTTGAAGTTTGAGACTGTATCTTAATATTCTACCACATGAAATAGGGTTGAATGCACACAATTCTGGTTAAATAGGTTCCAATACCTGGAAAAAAGATGGTAAATTAAAGAAAACTTCCAATCCACATATTCCAAAGGAGCTAGACAGGTGTTTAGGTCCAAGAAGGGAGAAAACAAGGGAGGTATTCAATACTATAAGTATAACTATGGTTGGGTTTGCAAAGGGGAAAACCAAAACAGGTCTTCAGAAGAGAGAACTATATTGTCATCTAGTCCTTTACATCATTTTGAATCAAATGATACTATATTGAACTCTACTAGTTCAAGGTAGGAGTGTAGATAGGTGATGAGAGTTCTTTAATTTTTCTATCTCAGTACCACATTGTTGTATGGCAGGTCCTTTCAGAGGAGATACTTGGAGAAACTGGGGAAGGACAAGAGGATGATAATTCATGTCCATCCAACAGCTAACAATTGGTGTCATCCTAGACTCTTTCTTGGCCTGAACCACCCTCCTGTTCCCTCTCCCCGTTGCAACCCAAATTCATCTCAACTTTTTTTCTGTAGCATTTTAGTCAACATAGCCTTTCTTTGTTAATGATTCTTCAATTACAAAGAACAGAAATACTCAAGGAAAGAGAGTTTCATTCTAGGGCATTTCATAGAATCTAAGTGGTGAATGTATTGTCAGGGCTCTTGAGAAATGGTACTGAGAATTTAAAAGTCATCACAATTCAGGGCAGCTCTATTGGTCCGTTTGGTAAATAACACATTGCCATCAACTGGTGAATTAAACAACAAACATTAATTTCTCACAGTTCTGAAGGCTGGCAAGACCAAGATCAAGGTGCCATCAGATTCCTCATTTCCTGAGAGCCCTCTTCCTGGTTTGCAGATGACTCCCTTCTTTCTGTATTCTCACATGGTGGAGAAAGCAATTATCTTCTTGTGTCTCTTTTTATAAGAGCAGTAATCTCATTTATGAGGACTACACCTTTATAACCTAATTACCTCCCAAAGGGCTCACCTTCAGATACCATCACAGTCAGAATTAGGGTTTCAACTAATGAACTTCGGGAGGGCATGAACAGTTAGTCCATAGCAGCAACCTGTTTGCCTTTAACTCTTTGAGGCTGTTTAGTATCTTGGTGCTGCTTCCCTCTATGACTCAGTAACATTTAATTATGTTCTCCTTGACCCAGATTTTGGGTTCATCTACAGATGATTTAGCATGACTGAACTAAAAGGATCTACTACTCACAAATAAAATACTATAGGCTCTCTGATCAAAGCTGATTTCCTCAGTTAGATCACATGCTTACTCCATTAACCATCACAAGGTTTGATCTCATGGTACATGTGGCTGAAGGAATGAAGCCCTCAGGGTCGGGGACGATTTTTAGAGGTAAGCATAGTTTGAGTAGGAACCCTAAAAGAAATCCATCATGTATCATCTCTTCTATCTACTGACCATCACTGAGATACTCAATAGGCCAGATCTTGACTGTTAGGTTCTCACAGTAACATGCTTTTGTTACTGCTTTGGTCACAGCATTAATCACATGTATTATGCTTTCATCTTTTTATCAGATTGTTACTCCAAACAATTTGTGAACATCTCAAGAGCAAGGGTTGATTCCACTTTACTCCTATATTACTGGCACATCTCATAGTGTTTTTCACATAGCAGATCCTCAAAATGGGATGTTGACCTAATTTTCCATGGTGAGTCATTGAATCAATTATAACACTTAATACACTGTTTAGATGGAAAAAACTTCCATGTGATTTAAGGGCTCAATTATATGTAGGTAGGGAAGCAGCAGATTATAGAATCACATATGATGTAGCTTAGACGAGACATGAATTTTCACTTTATCATCAGTCACTCTGTTGGGAAGGCAAAAAGTGGCCAGGATTGGGATTTTTCTAAGATGATGATCAACAAGTGTTTATAAGATGCTGTGCAGAATTCTGAGAAATGTTACCATCTTTATTGTCTTCTACAAGATGTGCAATTCCTCTATTAAAGACACTGGGTTAATGGACACTCTTTTAATTTGTTTATACCAGCAATTTCCAAAATTTTTTTGAATATAGAATCTTTCCCCACCTCAAACACTACCTCTTGCTCTCTTAAGATGGCAGTTCTAAGCCACTGGTCAAAACCATATTGGTGTATGAGAATCAGGAGTATCAAAGAATTAAGAAGGAGCTAGAAATTCAACAAAGAATCCAGAACCAAGAGTCTATGATCATGAGAGGTGGACAAGAGAATTAAATTAAGGAAAATGGGCAGTCTAAGCTTTTGGTGGGGAATATTGTATTTCTGTAAAGGCAGAAACTACCTCCCAGAAACTAACTCCCGTGAAAGTTGGTAGGATCAACTCACCGGCAACTTAAAGGCAAAAAGGACATTTTCTGACACCCAGGACAGCTTGGTGATTCTCTTATTTATAGTTTTCTGGGACACCAATTGCTTCATATTTAGGACTAGATATACAGATGGACATCTTCTTATTAGAAATGTATTATGTGCAAAGTACTATACAAGACATTTGGAGAAATACAAAAGCATTTTCTTATAGGTCATTTCAGTAGATCAAAGACATGCTTTGGGGAATAAAAAACAGACAAACCATCTCAATGTATGGAAAGTGACAAATTAGAAGCAGAATATACAGGAACATTAAGAGTTCAGAGAAGGGAGGAAGGAATCAGTGAGGTTTATGACTGCCTGAGAATGATTTATCAGAGAGGATAGGTTTTATCTAAAATCCAAAGACTGGATAAAATTTAGGTAATTGGAGAAGTAGGAGGAGGGCATTTCAGGGCTGGTGATAAATGTGAATAAAGTGTGGATGCTAGAGTGTGTAAGGAATGTTTATTATCAGGAAGACTGAAATTAAAAAAATATTCTACAGTGTAATAAAATGAAGGGAGGTAAAGGAGAGAGTGTTGTGGGTGAAACCCTGATTCTGTCCTATCCTGCAGAAAGAGAGACTATTAAATATTTATGAACAATAGAAATATAATAGGACAAAGAACATGGATCCATATGTGGTGGTGTGTATTACAGATTATATAAAAGAGATGTCTTAAATGGAGAGCTTTTAAAAATAAACAGCTCCCTGTGCCTTACCCTCCTAGTTTGTCTAAGACAAAATCTTTAGAAGAAAGGCCAGATAAGAAGAACGAATCAGTAAATAATTAGTTGAGATGCACTTAGTAGAAGAATATCAAAATTGCAAAATCCAACAAAAAGGTGGAGGAAACATAATTGTGGTCTGATTAGCCTTGGAGAAAGTTGATGAATGAGTCTCTAAAATAAAACTAATAAACCTATTCTCAAAAAGCTTGAAAGTGATTTGAATTTCCCAGGTAGATTCAGAGAAGAGCAAGTAAACAGAGAGTTAAACTTAAGGGGCACTGACATTTGGAGGAAGGAATTCATATCAAAACATGCACTGCACTGTGGCTAGGACTCTCACCCAGGTTCCTCATCATATGATTTCTTAACCCCCAACTCTCATTACTGTTTCATTTTTCTACAAATTCATATCTTTTCTGTCAGAGTATCACATTCTCTTTTCGACTCCGAAGTGGGTTTCTCTTCATCCATCCTTGAGTTAGTCTTTTTGTTAATTTTGTTAATTTATTATTAGTAGGAAAGAAACTGTATGGACAATTGTATTCCAAGACCACTCTTATCTCAGCCAAGTTGGATGTATTTACACTCAGTCTAAAACTGGGGAAGGAGGACTTTTTAATCTCAAGACTAAACAATATGAGTTATATTTTTATTGCTATAATTTCCATTTTTATTTTAAAAGAGGTAATATTATTCTCCTTACACTAATTAGCTACTTTAATACAGTATCTTGAAAAAGAAAGGAAATTGAAATTCCTTTATTTCCTGAACACAAATTGAAATGTCACTCCTGCTGATAGGAGGAGCTATGTAAGGAATATTGAAACAATAAATACCTAGTAGTCAGAGGATCTCATTGGAGAATAATTCATTGCCTTTTTGTAAGATATAAAAGACCATTGCAGGACCAGAAGCTGAAAGACTTTTAGGGAAATGAGAAACATACACTAATGAAGTCATATTGAAATTTTACTTCACTAATTGTATTTATGTGTTCTTCTTTTCCACCGCTACCTACTGCAATATATCATACAGGGATGCTGATGAGGCAGTACCTGTGTTGGAGATAGAGGTACATAGAACATCTCTGTACCTTCTACTCAATTTTGCTGTAAAATCTTAAACTGCTTAAAGTAAATCTTAAACTGGTCTAAAACTTCTCTAAACTGTTAAACTGCTCTAAAAGATAAAAAAAATTAAAAGATGGCACCCTACGTATTCTTTAAACATGGACAAGAATCCTGGGCAAAGATACCATATCTAAATATCTATCATATTTAGGATAGCATTTGGCATGTAAAATTTGAAAACACTGTGTTTTGGGGAATCTCTGTTCATCTCAAAGAAAAAAAAAAGTGCTGGAAAAAGTGATTTTCAATAGTGGAGAGAGTCGCTTTTTGAAAACAAATGACCAATCATTTGTGATATCTGGGCAGGTTGTTTGTTTATATATCAATCTGTACATGAATACTGAGTGCGGAAGCATTGCTTATAGAGTTGGCAATAAAATATTAAATGTGTTACTGAGTAGTTTCACAACATTTTAATAATATGCCAAAATCTAGTGCTCACTTTAGGGTTTGAATTTCATGTAGCAAATAAGAATATGAAGATATAATGATGTCTACCCCTACCTCCACCATGAAAAATAACCTTGCATTTTAGAATGGATAAATATAGTTATGTTTTGTGGTTCAAATATTGTTCTCTGCTGCATGAGCCAGTCTGATAAGAGAGCTGCAGAAAATAAACTTCAGTTGTCAAAGAAAAGAGATCCTGCCTGACTGAAATAAAACTGAGTTCTGAAGATTGTTAGAAAAATCTTGAGTTCTGAAAGTTATTAGAAACATCCTTGTGGGGACTTCCCTGGTGGTCCAGTGGCTAAGACCCTGTGGTCCCAATGCAGGGGGCCCGGGTTCAATCCCTGGTCAGGAAACTAGGCCACAGGCCACAACTAAGGGTTTGCATGCTGCAACTAAAAAGATCTCCCATGCCGCAATGAAGATCCCGGGTGCTGCAACAAAGATCCTGTGTGCCACAACTAAGACCTGGCACAGCCAAATAAATTAAAAAAACAAACAAAAAAAATCCTTGTGGTCTATAGAAATTTATGTAAGTTTCAAATGAGAAGATAGAGTTCTTCTCATTCATTAATTCTTTATTTAAAAGAAATAGTATTTATTGCAGTTTAAGGTTTCTTTTTTTCAGTTTAGTGTTGCATAATGTGGCAAATTTATCTGCATAGTCTTTTGATTTTTGCTCTTTAGTTTATAAACTTGTATAAATCAGAAGACCTAATTTGCAGTTCCATTTAATCTGTGATATTGTGTGTTTTGCCCTTCAAGGAATGTTTAGGATTGAGACTTCTTTCCTTCTTATTCATTTCTTCTGACCACTTCTCAGGCACCATCAGAGAAACAACACCATGCCAGCACCCCCAAAATACTTAACTGATGGGAAGACACAAACTTCTCGAAAATTCTTTAATAAAATGTGGGTTTAGTTTACTATCAAACAATGAATATAACATCTGTTCTTTCACATACTTAAAAGGTACTGTATGCTAGTTATTTTATAAAACTCAATGTAATGTTGATAATATTAATTCCATTATACAGTTGAAGAAATTAAGGCAAAGAGAATTAAATTTCTATGGTTATAAGTTTGAAAACTGGGATTCAAACCATTTGTATTCTTTTAAAAATTATAGTTATTACATAGTGAGTGTTTACAAAGGACACATTGAGTATACTATAATTGATTATCATTAATTTTGAAACCCTCTGGAGGCCCTGCCTTATCCCATTCTCTTTCCACTTTATTCAGAAAATTTCAGAGGTAAACGTAATCCTAAATATTGTGTTTGTCATTTCTTCTCCTTTGTATTTGCTTTGATCACATATCTTAGATTCCTCAAGCTACATATTATTTAGGTTTTCAAAGACTTGTAATTTATATAGGTAGAACTTTATATGTATTATTCTGTGGGGTTTTTGTTTTGGTGTTATGATCCTGTGATTCACTGATGTAATTTTGCATATACTTCATTAATGTTTCAGGCTTGAATTATATTCCATTCCATCCATATGTATCAAGATATTTATCCATTGTATTGTGGATGTATTTGTGGGTTTCTTCCTCAAGATTTTACTTTTACAAACAATGTTATAAAGATTTCATGCATGTTTTTTGATGCACAGGGGTAGAGATTCTCCAGGATATTGGTTTTCATATTTTTGACTCTAGAAATTGTGTTTGATTCAGCAATACTATATAAACATATCTTGTAATGTCTATGAGCTTGCATTTATGATTGTGTTTGTAAAACTAAAAAAAAGATCATAAAATGTAACGTTAAAAAAATCCATTCTATATCTTCTACTTCTATTTGCTTTAATTTAAAAAAAAATGCTCATTTTGACGCAATAGATCTTTGACCATATACCAAATTGCAACTTTCAGTTTCAAGCTCTAAGGTATATTGAGGAGTGAAATTAGTAAGCTTGGGATATTTTAGGTAAGGCCAAGTGGATTTATGCTGTGGTAAAACTATTACCCCAACATACCAGAGTCAACACTAGTAAGTTTTACATCTCACTCATGTAAACTCTGCTGTAGGAAAGTAATAGTGTTCACGTACACTTAAGCAAAGACCTAGACTTGCCAAGTCCTCTCCCAAGAGAAGAGAGAGATAATGGGTTATGTGTTTTCTATGATTTTTTCTATGATTTACTTTCTTTTGCCCACAGTTCACTAGAAAAAACTAGCAGGAAATTTGGTGGTGTCGAAGAATATTTGGTGACTGCCACTATCTTTGCCACAGAGGGTATGTGTTTTCTCAACATTACTTAACAGTACTAAATTGTTTTCCAGATGATTGTACTGATTTACTTTCCCATCAGAAGTTTATAATTATACTGGTTTCACCACTTTTTCATACATACTTACTTTGGCAAAATATTTAGTGTCTGGTAAGGTGAAATCCTAACTCATTGTGATATTAATTTGTATTCACCTCATCACAAGTGAATTTGATTGTCTTTTCATATGTTTCTGGGCCGATTCCATTTCTTCTTCTGTTAACTATCTGTTCAAGTCTTTTGTTAGCTTTCCTTTCAGTCATTTTAAATATTACTCTTGTTCTCTTAGGGACACTATATACACTTTATTCTTTATATATTCTTTATGTGCTCTCACTTGTTATGTTTTGCAAATCACTCCTTTCCCTTTTAACTTGTCTTTCACTTTTTATGGTAACCGTTGATAAAATGTGTGTAGTTGAATTAATTAGTCTTTTATTTTATGGTATGCTTTCTGTGCCTTGTTTAGAAATGCCTCTGTTCTCAGGTCAAAAAGTGACTTTGCTATAATTTCCCTTAAGACTTTCTTTCTTGTTATATATATATATATATATATATATATATATATATATATATATATATATATATGCCTTTCATAAACTTGGAATTGATTTTAGTGTATGTCATGGGGGAGGGATCAAACATAAGTATAGATTTATATATGAATATTTATAGACAGATATAGATAGACATTTTTGCCACATAGACAGACAGTTGTCCAAACACCATTTGTAGAAAAGTTTGCCGTTTCCCCTGTGATATAAACTGCCTCCTCTGTCACAAATTAAAATATTCTATACACATGAGTTTATTTCTGGAATCTCTACTTTCCATTTTTCTGTACCTGTTCATTTATCTATCTGGTGTATTAAGCTTTCTCAATTCACACTTCTTCAAAAGCCTTGGCTATTCTTCACCCTTTTTCCTTCAATATAAATTTCAAGTTAATTTCTAAGAATAGCCCCTTCTAACTCTTGCACTTTGACATGCCATTGAATCCATTGATTGCAATAGTGGATTTTTCTTTCATAAACAGTCTAACTCTCCATTTATTTAGGTTCATTTTATCATAGTCTAATTAATTCTTTCATTTCCTCCATAAATGTATTGTACATCTTTTATTTGATTCATTTCTAAGCACTTTGTATTCATGTTATTATTAATGGAACTTTAAAATTCTGGTAATACGTTAGTATTGACGTGTAGGGATGCATTCAACTTTTGTATATTAACTTTGTATCTACAAAATTTAATAAACTCAATAATTCTGACAATTTATGATAGTTTTATGGGTTTTCTACATACAATAATATCTAAGAAGAGTAACAAGTTATCGCTTTATTTTCCAACTAATGTTTTACATCTTTATCATGGGCCATTAAACCCTGCTTATACCAGGCTAGAGAAACTGTGGGCTAAATATGTCTGTCTCAATATTGCTCTGATTTTATGAGGAATTTCATATCCCTTTGTGTACAATCCAAATTACTTTGGGCTTCCAGAAGAAATTGTAAACTGACATCTTATAATCCTCTGAACATCATTTAGAAAATATTTCTAGAAGAATTCTGAGTCCTTAATTTCTGACTCTTATATAAGGTTCCTCTTACTAAACATTCTGAAAGTTACTCTAGGTAACTATAGGTAACAAAACTTATATGGGCACATTTCTTCATCTTTTTGAGACAATGAAAATACGAGTCCTATTTTTTTCCCCAATCCAGCCCCTTTTATCATATTTTTACAGTATATGGTACAGAATACCAAAATATTCTAAGAAAATGGGTAAAATGAAATGCTAAGTAGGTATACCAGAAGTAAGTGACAGAGCCAGAAAATACAAGTTTCCAAACATGATATGCACGGTTGTGCTAAATGACATAAATATTGTATCATAAGGCATAATAAAGAATGTTGTTGAGTATGTAAAATTGGATTGGCTACCAGAATCTTTGAAGTTTTGCCTGAAGAGTTCAAAGTTGATCTTGGGGAAGTTATTTCAAGGGTGATGGTGTGGAGTGTTTTTGGAAAGAATAAAGTGAGGTATTATAAGGCATGTATCATAGAAAAGAAAACAATAAAGTAAGACTATTGAAAACGTTTTGTAGTAATGAAGGATGATCTGTTGTAGCCATTGTTTTGTGTCTGGAAAGAAATATAGACATAAAATGAATATGTATCATTATATTAATTTATCAGGGCTGCCATAATGAAGTACTGCAGACTGAGTGGCTTAAACAAAATTTATTTTGTCATAGTTCTGGAGGCTAGAAGTCCAAGATCAAGGTGTCTGCAGGATTGGTTTCTTCTGAGGTCTCTTACCTTGGTTTGTAGATGGCTGTCTTCTCCCTCTGTCTTCATATGGTCATCCTTCTGTGTGTCTGTGTCCTAATTTCCTCTTACAAGTAGACCAGTCATGTTGCATTAGGGCCCACACATAAGACTTTGTTGTACATCAGTTACCTCTTTAAAGGTTCCATCTCCAAATATAGATACATTCTGAGGTACTGGGAATTAGGACTTCACATATGAATATTGAGAGGACATGATTCAGTCCATAACAATCATGTTATACAGAAAATTATAATGTTTCTGTAGAAGTTTCTAGGATTTAATCCTTGGAATAATAAAATTAATATATGAATGTTAAAGATACAAGTTTATTATAAAATATTTTAAGAGGGCAGAACAAGCAAAATTTGAATTCGAGAGTTGACACCTGAGCATGAAATAACTACAGCTTACAGAAAAATACTCTATATTTCCTAGAACTAGGGTTTCTAAAGTGGTTTGATTGCCTGGAATGGTCTGCTTTATGACTATTGTCCCATTATAATTATTAATCATGTCCTTTTTTGGTCTAAAAAGTCCTTATTTAGAATATAAATTATGAGATCAACCTAATTGGAAACTTCAATGGATCTTTAACATAAATCTGAGGAAAATAGTCAAGTCTAAGCTCTCCATAAGTCTGGAAAATTGCTGACTCTGTAGTAATCCATCCTTATACTATTAGCTAAGGGTATACTGTTATCCAAGTACTCTACTAAGTGTAGGAAGAGAAATGATGTGGAGGAGTACATGAGCCTTCCTCTTTGCTCTCATTATCATTAAACCCTCACTATGATAAGAGGTTGATTGTGATATTATCTTACAAGACTTAGGGAGGTTGAATAACTTGACCTTGGCTACACACTTAGTAAGTAGAAGATGATCTTAAGCGTGTATCTTCAAAATCCATGCCTTTAACCTCTATGCTATTCTGGCAACTCTAATTCAAGGTGTAACTTTTTTTCTAGAATGAATCCAGTGAGGACCAGTGGTCTTTCCGTTGAACCATATTCCCATCTAGTCTCTTCTACAGAGCAATCTTGAACATAATCTCCAGATTTTTTTTAGTGTTACCTTATAAAGCCCCAGAATCACCCTATTAACAAATACATTATAAGTATTCCATTTGGTAATTAGTGGTTCAACTTTCTAAAAAAAGTAAACTGATTAGCTAAATTTATTTATTTTTCTACTCCTTTGGATGATATAAAAGCAAATCCTGAGGTATAACCTGGCCTCTGCAAAGGAATAATTCAAACGATAGGTGAGTTTTATGCCACAAAAGAACTAAAACCATGCAATGATTATTAATTGATTTTTATCACGTTATTAGCACTTAAAACTATCTTGCACTATAGGTAACAATCATTAGCCATTTACTACATATAGATAATAAATCTATTGATATTCATTAGATATATCAGACAATATTTATATTTTTATTGGGCAAACACTCTTTTTTATTAAAGTCAGGAAGAAGAAGCTGCTATTCAACCAAGATTATAATTAGAATTTTCATTGTACGACAGCTATGTATTCATACTGTAGAAGATCTGACTGTTGTTTCCAATCCTTCAGTCTTCCCACTATAATTCTCTTTGCCACGTGACCTCACACTTCCTCTCAAGAGTGGTGGCATATATTTCTCTGTCCTGTTATGTTGGATTCTGCCCTGTGATTTGCTTTGGTTATAAGAATATGAGTAAAAATGACTGCAGCTGTTCCAAATCTAGGCTTTAGCAGCATTACACATTTATGCCTCCTCTTTCATTTCTGCCATTGCAATTAAAAGAACATACCCTGGCTGACCCATTGATCCAAGAAGAATTAGAAACACATGGGACAGAGTTCCAATATGCAGCTTGGTTCCAGGTTTAACCACATCCAGCTGTTTAGTCAGCCAACTTCCAGCTGACCAGCAGGCACAACAGTGTGGGTACATGATTGTTGCAAGTCACTAATTTTTAGGATAGTTTGTTACATAGCATTATTGTGGCAATAGATGGCTTATCCACATGCATTCAGGAAATGCATTTAGGAATCATATGTCAGATCCTGAGCTAGAAGGTGATAAAAGAGTAGACAAGAGAACAGTGATACATGATCTTATAAACTACAATCTACAGGGTGAGGAAAGTAAACGGATAATTGCAATATAAAATGGGAAGTGTTTTGATAATGAGATTGGTGCTGTGGGAACACATGAGACTGGTGCCTCATAGATACTTGGGGATTTGGTGTAAACTCTCCATAGGAAGTGCTGACTATGTAAACAGTAGAAGTTTGTTTTGCAAAAAGTGTATGGAGAAGTGAAATGTGCTCTAAGCAAAATTAACAGGATGAGCGATCAGCGGGCACTGAATACTTGAGGGTCTAAAAAAAAAGAAGAGAATGTCAATGGTAAATGTCAAAGAAAAGTGGAGGTGGGAGCTTTTGAAGTATGTGAACTTTAGCCAATGCAGCACCTCTGTTAACTGCTTTAAGGTGTTTGGACCTGACTCAAAGAGCTATGACAGTGGTTGTAGGAGGAAATTCTGGCTTTCCTTTGCTACATCTTTTATTATTTAGTTGTCTTTGCCATGACAGGGTGAGGATGTCTGTGCCTCAGTGTCTGATAAAGTGCTCTTCCTGGAGCACGTACTTAACGCATTCCATGTGTTAAATAGTTTTACAAATTTACATTTTCCAGTTTCAGTTTCTGGGAGGCAAACAGGGATATGAACAAATCAAGTGGTTAGTCATGTTTAATACCAGTTTAGGGCTATGCAGTGGATCAAAGTATTAGATCATCTTGCCTGCTTTTCCCGGCCATCTCAGGATGGCGTAAACCTCGAACCAGTTGTTTCCCAGTGGTTTGTCTAGTCTAATTTTAAAATAATCAGATGAAGGGACTTCTATTATCTGGGGAAATTATTTCAGGCTTTAATACATTTTGCTGCTAGGAAATGTTTTTCTGATAGTCTGACCAAAGTTTTCTTGTACAATTTTATCGCACTACTTTTAGCTCTGACTTAAAACCATGAATACTCTTTTTTTCCTTTCGGTCACACAATCATTTAATGTTAAGATCATGTTTTTTCCTACTTTCCAGACTCGATTTTTCACACATATTTGAGCTTGAATTTTTTTTCTATATATTTATTAGCTCATATATACTTAGGTCCATTTCACTCTATTTTTCATCTGGGATTTGAACACTTATATTCCCCTTTATATTATCATCTCCCTAGTGGTGTTTGCATCATGCCCTTGATGAGGGTAATTAGTGAGCTGTTTGTTCCCCTTTCATGGTCATGGGTGAAGACATTATGTGAAATAAAGCTCTCCTGCTGACCTTTGCTGGGTCTTCTGGGAGACTTCCTCACAGTCCTGCACTCTGCCATTATCATGAGTTACTTTTCCCCTTTCTTTCCATTTGCAAAATATGTTAACAGCAAACTAACTGAAAAAATTTAAACATTTGTTCCTGAAGTAATCAACAAAAGAGAACTAGAACTAGTTAAGCTGGTTCTCTCTTTAGACGTCATAAAATCTTTGTTATTTATTTATTTATTTATTTTGCTTTTTCTGGGAGGCGGCACTTGGATATGAAAAGTCTTAGTTCTTAAGGGTTCTTTCCAAATGGACAATAACTGCAGGACAACATGCACACTCAACAGAACCTTTGACAACAGGTCTTGGCAGTCCTTGTTAATGGTAGAGAATTGTTTGCAGAGACTTGGCTTTCCCCAGTGCATGGGGTGTTGTGTTGTGTTGAGGCAGGAGATTTTTATGGTAGTGTTTTTGCATAGGTCTGGTTACTCTTGATTTGGAAGGGGCATTTATTCTATAGTGAAGAACACTTTTGCTCTGTCCTAAGGACAGTATTGTTAGCCATTCCTTGGTTCCAAAGAACATTGTCCAAAATTACTTTTCTTCTGTGTTCTTTTTTTTTCCCTCTTCTTCTTCTTTTTTTTTTTTTTTTTTAACTCCCAGGTGAAGTCAACCTTTTTGCTCCTGATGCTATAGATTCTTTTTGTTTGTTTGTTTAAATTTATTTATTTATTTTTATTTATGTTTTGGCTCCATTGGGTCCTCATTGCTGCACATGGGCTTTCTTTAGTTGCAGCGAGTAGGGACTTCCCTTCACTGCGGTGCATGAGCTTCTCATTTCAGTGGCTTCCCTTGTTGCGGAGCACCGGATCTAGGCACATCGGCTCAGTAGTTGTGGATCACGGGCTCTAGAGCACAGGCTCAGTAGTTGTGGTGCACCAGCTTAGTTGTTCTGTGGCAAGTGGGAGCTTCCCAGACCAGAGCTCAAACCCATGTCCTCTTCATTGGCAGGAGGATTCCTAACCACTGCACTACCAGGAAAGTCCCTCTTGTGTGTTCTTGTTTGAAAAGGAGTCTTATGGGGAAGGGTGAAGATGGGGTTGGGGGGAGGAAATTGTTCAGAGTATGAGCAAGTATTTATTATAAATATCATTATGTATATATTTAAAATACACCCTCTTACGTTAGAAACGGGGGAAAACATCTAGTTCTGAATGAGAAAATCATATTAAATAAAGTGTTTTCTGTCCAAAAGAACATAAAACCTAGGTGGAGGGCACCCTAATATCCACATCCTCTTTTAAAGGCTGCAAGCATCATTTTCTCTTGATTTAGTTCCTCCCAATTTTCAGATTAGGAAATGAGGATTTGAGGGTTTGACTGAGTTGTTCAAGGGCCCCCTATGAGTAAATGCTGAAGCTGAATTCAAGATTCTGCTTGGCTATGAAAACTTTTATAGGGAAACAGGGAAGTAATCTCAGTCAATGATTAACATAAGGCGTCAGAGTCATTGTCACCCCCCACTGTGTGCAGGCTTGTGTGTAGGCTTGTCGACTTCTTGTGGTTTTTTAGATGCTCTCTTGTTCACACACTTTGTTCATGAGATTACTAAAGGGGAAGCTAGGGAAGAGATCTGGTCATCTGTTAATTACTTATACTTCATTTCTACTTCTTTAATCTACGGAAAGAGCCAACAAGTTAGGCCAAGTATTGTGTGATCAAAATATTTGAAAGGTGTGCTAGGGCTGGAGATGAGTAGAGCCTTGGGTTGTTGCCTGGTTTAAGGTCAATGTCAAGAGAAAAGAGGCCCCCTGCAGAGAACTCTTTCCTGCAAAGGGGTCTTTCCTGCCGAAAGCTGTTTACATATCCACATCCCAAACCCTGGAACTTGTGACAATTACCTCATTTGGAAAAGGGGGTTTGGCGGATGAATTAAGTTAAGGAATTTGATATGAGATTATCCTGCATTATCTGGATGGACCCTAAATTCAATGACAAGAATCCTTATAAGAGACATATAGAGAAGACACACACACAGAGGAGTAGATGTGAAGAAAAGATTATAACTTGGAGTGATGTGGTCATGAGTCTAGGTAAGTCAGCAGCTGGAATTTGAAATAGGCTTCCCTATAGCCCCCCAGAGGGCTTATGTCCCTGTCAACACCTTGATTTTAGACTTATGGCTTCCAGAACTGCTAAATTTAAATTTATGTGGTTTTAAGCCACTTAGTTTGGGGCAATTTGCTACAGCAGCCTCAGGAAACTAATAAAAGGCCTGAAATGGTATGATCTCAACCTCTGATTCTTAAACTTTCCAAGAGCTATATTTAATAAAAAGTGAGGATTTTACCTGTGTGTTTTAGAACCATACCCATTTTAGAAGATAGAGACTTAAGTTATATTAAAGAGGGTGGCTGAAAATGGGTGAAGGACCAATGCTGGCGGTGTTCAAGGGAAGTGCTTATGTAGAAAATAGAACAGTTCTGATATTTAGCAATTCTTCAGGGGGAAAAAGAAAAACTCTTTTGGCTGTAAATAATTAATCTATGTTGTACATTTTACCTCAACAATTCAAGTTTAGATTCAAGGAATTTTATTGCAAATATTATTATTTTTCCAGGCAAAAATCTCTGTACTCAAAGTGTATATTTGAAAATAGGAAAATTCAGAGGGCTGTTTTAAGTGGCAATTTTTAAGTTTTACAGTACAATGCTTCTACTTTCATACATTTGATAGCAACAAAATTATGAATATCATGTTTCCACTTTTGGATAAGTCTTTCCATGAACTAGACAGTTTTTAGAAAGTTGACTTATCAGTGGCATTTTATTAAAAATGTTTACCTGATCAACAGTATGTAGGATTGACATGAACTCATTGGCAAGTATCTTATTTAAAGAGAAGACTATTTTTTACATTGAATAAAAACAAATTGAGCAAAAATTTATTTCTCTGCCAATAAAAATTTCAATTTTAAAATATTACAATTTTAAGTTCTTAAGTGCTAAGCCAATAGTTTAATTCGTTGACTTCTAGCCAAAGTGTTTTAAAAAGTTTTTGATATGTGATATGAAAAAAAAATGTAAAAACAAAAGCCTGTTAAAAGGTATTTAGATGATTCAAGAGGCCAGGAAATAGAGAATTCTATGTGTAGGTCCCATTCACTAAGTTCTGTTTCTATCTGGAAAAGATGTGAAACCTCTAAAACAAAATTTGACATACTGGTTACTTAAGAATAAAATTAATATTAGTTGCCTATTCTTAAAATATGCTTTTAGAATGTCAAATATTATTTTACTGAAATGTAATAGAACATAATGTAACATAAGAGAAATGTTTCCAGAGAACTATTTTGATTATTTGATTATTTTGATTATTGATTGACAGAAAGATACATGAATCAATTTATTTGTTTACATGCCTACAGTTTTTGAACATTTGCTGCGTGCTAGACACCACTGTAGAGGCTATTAATTACAGTAGTGAGGAAAACAGATATGATTTTTTCAAGGAGCTTCCACTGTCGTGGATGTGATCACACAAAAAGAGGTAAGCAAATAATCATGAGTCCAATGACAGATAAAGTGCCAGGAAGTGTGTTTGGATGGCCATGAGGCAAGGAAACATAGCAGTGGGTGGGTCAGGAAAAGTAGCCAGGCTCTTTGGAGCAGGGTCTCTGGGTCAGGGTTACACAAGTTGAGAACTTTTAATAAATGTGTAGAGAGACCAGTGGCAAGACCCTGAAGTCTAAACATAAGCTGCCATGTTTTGCAATTTTATTTTCATTGAATTGTCCCATTGTATCTAGTGCCATCACCACGACAAAACAATTATCTTGATTCTAAGTGTTGATGGAGACTAAATGTTAAAAGGGAGGAAATTGAGGAAGACCACATACCACCAATCTTTGAGCAGGATTTGTTTCTTATATTTATTGTCTCTGCAGAGTAAATGTTACATAATTTGAAATTATGTAATTCCATTTTCCATTATGTCTGATGAAAGCTTACCATTTCTCTCTCCCACCCTGTCATTGGCTCTTTGTGTTTAAATGGCCTCATGCTACAGAAACTGTGCTAACTGGCCAGTCAGAATAAATGCCTTCCAAATCCCCTTCTAAGGGGTACTTTGAAGCTGTGTGTTGACTCTTTATTTATTAAAGAAGTTTATTAAAGAGGTTTTGGCTATTCCATGTGAATTCGAGATTATATTATGGAAAACATCTAAACCTCAATTTGTCAGAAAATCAAATTTTTCTAGGGGAAAATATAACCACAGCAGGCAGAGATGAACCTGATATGGGGAAGTGAGAAAGGGATAGAAAACTCATTTTTAATTAAGGTAAGTTTAAAAAGAAGTCATAAGCAGATTAGGTTTGTGTGTCATCTGTAGATCTAAGAGTCCTTAAAGATTGTTAATTAAACTCTAGTTATTCAAAATTCTTCCTTTCCTTCTTATTTCTTTCTTTCCTTCCTTCTTTCCTCCCTCTCTCTCTCCCTTCCTCCCTCCCTCCTTCTCTCTCTCTTTCTTTCTTTTTTTCTTAACATGTTCACTCACTGAAGCATTCTATTATAAAGGGTACATTTTATGAATCCTGGTATGAGCCACATTAAAAACAATGGTTTCACCAAGATATATTGATAGTTAAAATATAAATAACTATATAGACTAATGTTTGGACAGTTTTATGGTTAAAACATATTTCTAAGACTAGACTTCTATCTAGTTTGGTTCTGCATATCAATATTTAAAACATAATGTGTGCTTAAATGTTAGTTTACTGTTATGTTTCCCTTTCAGGTTTAACTCCCAGCCTAACTATTGAGTATAGGTGCTGAAGGATCTTTCAATTCAACTTGAATATTTACTGAGCCCCAACTGCATACCAACCAGGCACTATTCTAGGCACTGAGCAGATAGTGGTGAACAAACCAGACTGGAATTGCTGCCCTCTGGATTTTATTTTAACTTCTGGAGGTGTTGGGCTTTTAGGGCTTTCCTGTCTTCATCCTTCTTCCTAAACTCAAGCTACTGTGTGCAGCTCACTCTTGTGTTTATATTCAAGAAGGCGGCACGGGCAGTGAGTGTTGGATTAGTTTGGGTAGGATAATTACACTTCTAATGTTTTGAAGTAATGAATGGCTATCATATTTACATGCCACAGCTCTTAATTACATGCTTTCATGATTAAAATAACACACACACACACATACACACCCCTAGGTGAAAAAAATGTAAACATTCATAATTACTATTTTTAATCAATTATCTTTTGTATCTTTTTTTAGTTTAGGGGGATTTATTATATTAAGGTATATATAGAAGATGTCAAACATATGTACTATAAACATATTTTCAATAGCTCATAATTTGAATAAAAAAGCCATTTTAAATAAAAATGCATACATTTGAAATAATAATATCAATGGCTATGTGAATGAAGTTGAATAAGTGAAACTGAACATGTACCTGGTGGAATATTTATGAAAAATTAACTTTAATCTTTTGACAGTTACCTTGATTGTTTAGATCAAGATGACAGGTGTGGTATAGATTTCCCTACTAAGTCTGTCATTGTTTTTTTATTTCAGTTTACGTGTTATGTATTAGTCATCTTGGGCCACCATAATAAAATACCATAATCTGGGTGGCTTAAACAAAAGAATTTTATTTCTCACCATTCTGGAAGCTGGGAAGTCCAAGATAAAGGTGCCAACGAGGTTAAGTTCATTCTGAGGCCTCTTCTTTTGACCTGTAGGTGGCTTCCATTTCACTATCAAGCTCACATGACCTCTTCTTTGTGTGCATGCATGGGGAGAAAGAGTGAACAAGCTCTCTTGTGTCTGTCTTTATAAGGACATTACATCATGAAGTCCAATGTCCAACTCTAATTATGTCCAACTCTAATTACATCCAACCCAAATATCTCATCTTAAAATATTATCACATTGGTGGTAGGGTTTCAACATATGAATTCTGGGGATGGACACACTTTCAGTTCATAACACACAAGATATTTTCATAACAGCCTATAAATTTGAGAATAATATCTGCAATGAGGAGGTTGGGACTTAAAGAGTTATTTCATTAGAACGCTAGAATAATTCATTATTGATGACACCACAAAATACGAATATACTTACAGTTTCTCATTGCAATATTGAGCAGATGAATGCGTGTGTCTATATCCTTGAGCCTCTGTCTGTGCAGGCATAAGATAGACCTTTCTAGAGAATTTGTTGTCAAAATTCTATTAATTAATAAGTGCTTAATAGTCCACACACAGCTTTAAAGGGATCACTAGAATGGGATTCAGAATGTGTTCGCTCTGTCAGGTCACTTAGTACCGTTCCTTTCTTGGGGGAAATATGACACTGAACTGGACTTCTTAGGGAGCCTGCAAAGGGAAGATGTGAAGGTGTTCATAGAATCTGTGGAAACAGAGCTGGTGAGGAAGTGGATGATGTGTGTGATAGGCAACTTCTGAGTTGGGCTCTCAGTGGTCCCTGCCTCCTGGTGTTTATGCCCCTTGAGTGTGAACTGGACCCAGAGACTCGTTTATAATGATTAGGATGCAACAAAAGTGGTGAGATGTCACTTCAGAGGTTAGGTTAGGTTAAGGTCCATCAAGCATTCATAACTTAGTCTATCTGATTTCTTCTGAGCTCCCATCAAGGTGAATAGTTCAGAAGGAGGGTAAGCATTCTTCAACATGTAGGAAAGCTCTATATCTCTACATCAGTGAGCACAGAAATGGCTAGACTTCACCCATTCCTGTCTACCTACTGACATGCATTCAACCATGTGAACATGCATGCACACACACACACACCCCTTAGTATGATAAAAGTAGAAAATTCTCAGAATATTCAAGCAATCTTCTGCTCACCAGAATATGCGTCCACCATATTCTAGGGGGAAGTGGGTAGAAGTAGACAACTGCCATCTCCATTATATAAGGGCAGCATCAGATGTGTGATTTTTAAGGCCTCCAATGGAGAAGACTAACAGAAAATGATCTAAGCAGGAAAATAACAACTTATGGCTATTCTCTTAATAGCACTAGAAGAAAAAGCATAGAAATTGTCCTAAATGTCAGAGAGGGTTATGTTTCAATGTGAAAAGTAGAAGCAATACCATTTCTACCATGTGACACCTGAAAAGCTGACTCAACTCCCATGATGTTGCATTGGAGAAAAACAATCACACTTTAAAAGAGCTGCTTCTTTTAGGTCTTCTGGAATTCACAGCAGCCTGATTTGAAATTATGTAGGAGAAGCTAAAAAAAATAGTCAACTTTGGGCCTCTGTTTATATCTTACCTAAAGTTACTCTGTGTTCTACAACTTCCTTATTTTAATTGTGTAAAATTTACCAGTATGATATGTGATATTTGGAGTTTCTCAATGAATGATTCAAAGAAGAAAATTTCACAAGCAAAACTCTTAATCTGGACTTTCCTTTCTTCTACTTTCCTTCCTTCTGTCTTTCTTTTAGTGGAATTGTAATCACACTTTTTATTTCTGGATATTTTTTACATTAAGGCTTTTACATGCAGGGCATAAAATGTCACTAAAAGGCAATTTAATTTACCAAGCAAGCATGAAAGATCATGCTGTTGGCAGTATTCAAGATGGAAAGATGTACCATCATTCTCAGGGTGATTACAGTCTAACTGGAGAAAAAAAGTAAGAGCACATGCAATAATAAGCACTATAACTGAGTGCCAAAATAGGGCTCATGAGTATTTATAGAAAGTTGGTATTATTCCCAGTAGTGGAAATCAGAAAAGGATTAGTCTTTTACGTGCTGCAATTTGAGATGGGTACTAAATGAAGAACATTTACTATTTCAACAAATATGAAGGAAGGAATACTTTTAGTCAAAGAGAAGAATGTGAATTGAAACCTATAGTATTTGGAAAGTCAATTAATGTTAGATAAGAATCTGTTTGAATGGTAGGTGGCAGGCCAGGATAGATCATGTGTGCCACATGCAGTGCTGTAGAATCTATCTGGGAATGATGTGGATTTCAGGAAGATAACAGTAGTAGCAATGTTACAGATGGATCAAAGAATGGCAGGTCAGAATTTTGTTAAGAGGTTATTGTGATATACCTTCCAAGAACTGTTAAAAAACCTGGACTAAAGAAGTGAAAAGAGAAGTGGAGAGTAAATAGAATAATGGATTTGAAAGATAGTGAGGAACTAGAATAACAATGATTATGTGTCATATCTAAGTCACATCTAAGATGATTTAGGGTACTAGATTGATGTTGATGTTCACAATCAAGATAGAAAATATAAGAGGAAAGGTAGATTCAAGGAGAAAGTCTATTAGAAAAAAATTTGGATATGTTGAAGTACCTGTAGAATTTCCACATACAATTATTGTAGTGGATTTATTCCTTTATGTCTCTGAAATTATAGAGAGAAATACAGGCTAAAAATATAAATGTGGTTGTCATCATCATATCACCTGGGTAGTAGGTCACTAATGGACAGTCATAGAGAGAAGATGGCTGGAAATGTAGCCCTAAATAAGAAGTAACAGATATAGGAAGAAAAAATCTGCTATGGTAAGTTTTTTAATTAATTGGGCTCATGAACAGAGGGATAGAAGGGCCAGAATCATACAGTATAATGGAATTCAGAAAAAAAATAAAGTTTTAAGAAAGAACAGGAAATCAGTAACATAAAATGCTATAGAGAGGGCAAAAAGGACTATAACTGAGAAAATGTTATTAAACTTGATGGGGGGTGACTTTCAATTCATTACTTTCAGTGGGTGAGATGGTAGTGAGAACTATGGTAAAGGAGAATCAAATTACAAGGGCTTACAAAGAGAGGATTTGGTTAAAGTTGAAGCAGGGAGTACTGGTTTATTTCACCTAGCTTATATGTGAAAGTGAAAAAGATGTAAGGCTTAAGAGAAAGCTAGTTAAAAGAAGGATATGAAAATTTGAGCATGTTAGTAGGTAGAATATAAATCTAGCAGGGAGACTGGCAGAACATTTAACTGATAAAGCAACACATTGTTCTAGGCAGGAAAGTGTTAAATAGAAATGTGTAGTTATTTTAACCTCAGCATTTATAAAAGGGAGAGTCTTCCTCTCAGGAAGTTAGAGTGAAGGAAGTAAAGGCATGCAAAAGTATAAAGACACTCTTAGGAGAGCAAGGAAGTTGAGCGGTCATATGCCAGGTGGTCTTGATAATTTCAGTGAATTGTCAGTAAGATCATCTGTTCATCTGTTAAAATTTATGATTCCAGGGAGGGTTGGGGACTTCAAGAAGTTGAAGAGGTTTGGATCTGTTACTATAGGGAGTGAAATACAGAGTCAAAAGCAGTTTGAATCACTTACATTTCTAATGAAATCAGTAAGTCGAAAGACTTTATTTTCCCCTTAGCCAGACACTTTTGTACACACAGGATTGAAAAAAACAGATAATGAGGATTTCCCAGGGCTAGGATCAGGGAAAAATAAGTGTGGAGCCTGCAGGAAGCATTACAGATAACATTGCAAGAACCTTCTCAAATTGTTTTAACAAGAAGTTGCAAACTGGGTTGAAAGAAAAGTGAAATCAAAAGGGCATGATTAACTACTGTAGCATGGAGAGATCAAAGGCATGAGGATCACAATAAAGATATAAATTAGGTTCTGTGTGCATTAGGGGAGCATGTGGTATTCAGGTTAAAGCAGTGGTCAGAATCTGAAAACTGGAAAAGAAACAATTAAAGGGATGACACAACTAGGGTGTGGACATGCCAATAAATGGTTGCGTTGGAGTGGAGATGGAGGTCACTGGAGTTCAATAGTTTTAAGACATGTGAAGCCACAGGATGAGTGATGACAGGGAAAGGGAGAGAATGACGCTGTGAACCAGGTGATGAAGCCAGTGAAAAAATTTCATGAGAAGTCACCATGCCAAAAAAAAAAAAAAAAAAAAGAGAAGGTTAGTTATTTAATTATTAGGTTAGCTATGTAATTATTTTCATTTAAGTGGGAGCTGTTTTGTGGGGAAATTATTAACCACGTGCAGTGTCAGTTTTGGGCAGAGCTGCCAAGCTTTATAGGAAGTAGACATAGTCAATATGTCTCATGGAAACATAAGATCATAAATAGAAGCATAATGACCACCAGTCCAATATGGACTGGAGTCTTGTGGTGGTGGCTTGGGACCTCAATTTTAGATGGACGTGATACCTTGAAACATATCCAGTATAGAGCAAACAAAATGGCAGAAAGGACTCAAAACTATTATTGTATCAGAGATGTAATATTCTAGAAAGAAAAGACTCAAGGGGGATACATTTCTTGAGTTTAATCTTCACGTAAAAGAGAAATGAGATTTAGTAATTGTGATTCTGGTGGCTGGAACCAGGGTCAATGGATGGAAGATATTGAAAGTCAAATCTTAAGGAAAGGTAAAAAAGTTTGATGGCCCCCAAATGGAAATTGCTTCTTCTTGTAGTAATCAGTCCATGCTATGGAACATATTCACAATGGACTAGACACTTCTTGCATATACTGAGGTCCACAGAAGAGCATAATTTGTATGGCCTGAGAGCTTATTAGAATTGCAGACTCTCAGGCCCCACCCCAAACCTGAATTTTCACTATGTACATTTTAACAACATCCTCAGATGACTGTGTACGTTAAAGCATTAGAGGACAATCCTGCAGAGTAGACAGTTAGGCTTTGCAAGCTATAGTCCCTTTCCGTAGTAAGATTTTTGTCATATATTCTGATTCTACAATAAACGTAATTCTCTCCTACCTGGGTTTAAATCTATCTTTTAAAAGTTCAAACCCCCCAAAATGAAAGTCTGTTGGATTTTGATTCTTCTTATGAAGTTTAACTCTGTAAGCTTATTTTCATATAGCATCACACCAAGTTTCATTTACATAGTAAGAACTTTGAAATGCTACTTTTTGAAAATAAATTTTTGTGTGCGTCATGAAAGCTATAGCTGAAATATTGTTTTAACAATGCTTTGAAAACAACAACATCTGAAAATTCCTCTAACATTCTGCTTCCGACCTGCACCATAGCCCTTTCTGATTATTCAGTGATGAGTCTTGGGCTATTCTATGAATTTTTTTTTTCCTTTGCTAAGGATTCATTTTAACTGGCCAGTGAAATAGTTATTGTGATGGGTGGTATAGAGGAAGATTTGTTGCCATCTTGCTTTTGTCTTGTTTTTGCTTTAGATCCTTCATTTGTCAGGCAAGTTCACGGTCTCATTTTTATTACTTAGCTTTGTCTAAGCTTGTGGAATTTTCCTTTTCAGACAACTCAAGCTTCAATTCACTTTTAAATGCTTGCTAAAAGTAACAGACAGTGAATCATCTATCAACAGAGAAAAGAAATTGATAAACTGTGGCAGTAATTATTTTTTTATTTTTATTCTTTGTTCAGAAATCACATTCCTTGAGTTATTTTTTTTCTCTCCAAATGGAAAGAATTTTTAATTAGCATAAATATGACACAGATCCCATGGAAATGAATAGAGCTTTGAGCTTACAAGTCTCTCTCATGCCCTGATATTGTTTTCTGTATGTACAATGACTGGGCTGTATAAAAACCTCTCCTGTCAGCAATGGTACATCACAATTTACAATGTCTCCATTCCAAAGGCAGTTTTATCACTACTTAGAAAAGCAGCTGCTTTACAGCAAGTGGTGACAAGCAAGAAATCATGATTTTTACAGTGGAAAAAATGGCAGAGTTTATTATAAAGTGGGTCCCTTTTTAAATAGGGGAAAAATTTGTTATTTGCGATGAATAATATACTCGGCAACCTAACTGAAGCCTTACTGCCTCAAGCTGTCTTTCGTCTACTGGCAACTGCATTATGGACGTCAACAAATTTAAAAAATTCTTAAAGTGTGTTTCTCCTAGATTTGCAAATACTTAAAAAAAATAAATTTATTTATTTATTTTTGGTTGTGTTGGGTCTTCATTGCTGCACACAGGCTTTCTCTAGTTATGGCGAGTGGGGGCTACTCTTCCTTGTGGTGCACGGACTTCTCATTGCAGTGGCTTCTCTTGTTTCAGAGCACGGGCTCTAGGCATGCAGGCTCAGTAGTTGCGGCTGGCGGGCTCTAGAGTGCAGGCTCAGTAGTTGTGGTGCAGGGGTCTTATTGCTCTGCGGCATGTGGCATCTTCCCGGACCAGGACTCGAACCTGTGTCCCCTGCATTGGCAGGTGGATTCTTAACCACTGCACCACCAGGGAAGTCCCTGCAAATACTTTTGTATATGAAGCTCACATATAACAGTGATGCCAAACAGTTTATTTTTGAGTGTGTTTAATAGCCTCAAACCCTGCTAATTGCTTTTTAAATTTACCACTTACCCTCTTGTCTGTCTTTTCATTACTGTTCCCACTACACCTCTCTACATTTTATATGTTATTTTATCAAATAAGCCCAATCTTCTCTTTGAAACTATGAAAAAATATCAATATAAATCCGTCAATAGCTTGGAAAGATTTTTTTTTTTAAGTTTTGGAAAAAAACATTAATTTTGGGCTTCCCTGGTGGCGCAGTGGTTGAGAATCTGCCTGCCAATGCAGGGGACATGGGTTCGAGCCGTGGTCCAGGAAGATCCCACATGCCGCAGAGCAACTAGGCCCGTGAGCCGCAACTACTGAGCCTGCGCGTCTGGAGCCTGTGCTCCGCAACAAGAGAGGCCGCGGCAGTGAGAGGTCCGCACAACGTGATGAAGAGTGGACCCAGCTCACCGCAACTAGAGAAAGCCCATGCACAGAAGCAAAGACCCAACACAGCCAAAAATAAACTAAAAAAAAAAAAAAAACTAATTTTAAACAATTGCTTCCTCCACTAGTACTCATGTGGGTTCTTGAAAATTTAAGACATTTTCTAGTTTGTTTATAAATTATATTTTCTCTGGAGTGAAACATCTTTTTGTGATTTTTTTCTTTTCTTATGCAAAATTTTGAATGTACAGCAGGGTCCTCTCCTTTCACTAATTCACTTTTCCAGACTTTTTCACTTTCTTCTCCTTCCCTTGGGTCCCTTGAACTCCAGTTTCTTGGGGCTGCTGACTTTCCATCCACCTAATGGCTGACTTTACCTAGGGACACTTCTTCACAGAATCCTTCTTCATGAGCATCCTTTCCCTTAAATGTACTTTCCCACAGCATATTCATCCTTCAAGAACTATGTTCAACATGTGTTATCTCTATTGCAATGGTATTTCAGCTAGAGATTCTCTTCTGCTCTCAGGGTTTATGATATTCTTGCTTTCACTAATAAGCCTTCAAAACGTGAAAATGTGGATGATCCTGTCCAACCTCCCACTGCTGTGTATCTGTTCATTTATTTGTTAATCCCTGGCTTTATTATGAATTGATTATCATATCCAGTATTTTATAAGTGCTGAGAACTTTGTGGAAGTCACTGCCTAGAAGGGAAGAAATACTTTTGCACAATCAGTCCCTGTAAAGTACACGAATGTTATGGTAGGAGGCATATGCAGAATCCTGCCTAGTGGCTCTGGCAGATGAAACAAACTACATAGAAATGTATTTATTTTCCATTGATGAGACATGTCCCATTATTATTTGAAGGCTAATGAAACCATGCAAAGCAAAAACGTGTGGATTTGGCCTATTAGTCTTTTTCTCCATTAATAGCACTTTTTCCCCTTTGCTAGGGAGAGAAATGATTGGACATAAATCACATCACAATGTGCCAGGCAAAAAGTAAACTAAGATAAAGGGTAGATATGTTTTGTGCCAGTTGCAGCTTATCAATAACCAGTGTTGTAGCTGGACTGGTCCTGTGGTTCTTATTATGATGGCAGGACCCCTTTCAGTGATAACCATCCGGAAACTTTGAAAAGATAAAGTTTTATTACTCACAGGACCATAAAATTACACAGCACACCTGAGGTCACAAAGGGAGGTCCTGGGTAGAGAAAAAAGAGGTTCTGATTTTTGCGGGGGTCGAAGGTGGGGGCCTTAGACTTTCTCAAGCTCACTCTTTATTGGTGACTTTAGAACATAAGAGCTGGAATAAAATTCGGGAAGAGGAAAAAACAAGTAGCCCAAATGGTCAGTTACTGAAATCAACCTAGATCTGTAAAACAAAGCCTCAGTGGAGGAGTGTTGGCTGGTGGGTGGGAGTGGGGACAGCCTGGCTCTTTATCTAGTCAAGTGCCTGAAAATATGTTTATTCGAGATAACCATCTTTGAAGTGCATGCCTTAGCAGTCAAAGCTCAAGTCAGGCACTTAAATTATAAAAAGGACAAAAAAAAAAATAACCTGTCAGTACTTACACTACAAGGTATTATCCACTTGTACTGTTCTACTTCTATTTAATCTCCTCAGAGTTCTAGAAACACCATCCATGTGGTCATGGGCAAAGTTAAAAGGGAGTTTTTAATTTGATTTGCTGATCAAGGGCTTCCCATGAGATAATAGAGATGCCGCCGTCCAGGACAGAATTGACATGAGCCAATGTATTACACTGACGTGTCCCTCTGTCATGCTAAGACTTATCAGTTAATAGCCTGAAATAGAAGTTAAAACTCTAAAATGCATGTTAGGTTGTTAAAGTCAATCCACCTCTTCAACAGCTGTCATGATATTTTAACACGATTATGGTTTTCAACTACAGGGGGTATAATCTTAAAAATATTACCCCTTTTTGAGTTCTATTATGTATCTCCTACCTTTTATTCCTCTTTCATATGAACACCAAATCTGTTGTCTCCATTTGTAGCTAAAAAAATTGTACAGTGGTTATATAATGTGCCCAAGACTACATGGTTAGAAAGTAACAGACACAAACTGGGAACCCAAGAATGTCTAGTTTCCAATCACAAACTTGGCACTTTCCCTTACACCGCACTACTTCTCCTAGTAAAACATATCCCTGTAATGTCATGAGACATATGAGCTATTCTTGCAGGAGCATTGGCTCTCTTTTTGTCTAGTATCATAGTTCAAGCACCATTTATAAGCAAAATGTGAGATTAGCATTTATGGAATCTTTATAAGAGTTTGAAAAAGAATTATTTTGTATTTTTTTCCAAAATTCCTTACTCAGCAAAGTAAATGTTTGCTTGTTTGTTTGTTTTTCCCTAATCAAGCTCCTAAGGCTAGTCTGTAAAACAAGGCATTCCTGTTGATGTGTTACCCAGGTCTATATTGTAGAATGTAGCCAGGATCTAATATGTCCTTTAGATAGAGTATAGCCATGATCCAAGTTCAAACCAGACTTGTTACATTTTGCCTGGTGGATATTTGAATTTCTAGTAAGAGAGAGTGGTGCTCATGTTATGATCATACTACTGATTTGTAAGAATTTGAGCAGATAATCTTCATATTAGCTTACAATGTATTTTTCCAGCTCATTTTAAAATTTCTAAATGAGGGGTCCTTCTTAGTTGCTTGTCAGCCAGAATGCAAACTTTATACTAAAATAAAATAGAAACTAAGGTGATTGTCATTCTCATCAATGTAATATGTACAAAGGTACAATGGAAAGTCAGAGAATTATAATAATGAAAGAAGTGAAACTAGACAATATGTTGTCAAGCCAAGCAAAGTAAGAGCTATTGAACCCAGAGTAATCAAAGAAATCTGGAATGAAAAGGGGTAAGTGAATGAAAGTCACCTTCAGCCTGGGGGGATATCAAGCAGGGAGAGAATCAGACATAAGGCTAAGGTCGACCTGAATTTTCTATTAAGAAAATTAGTTTCATGGTGCTATTAAACATGAAAATAGGTAGGGAGAGGAACTACTACTTACTCCTGGAAGGTCATGGGAATACAGAAACCATGTTCCAAATTCACAGGTTCTCAAATATAGACTTTTGTTTTCAGCTCAGAGAGAATGGCCTACATTACCAATATGCCAAAGTTTTATGGGAATATTTGTGTTATGATCAGAGCATATCATCATGACCAGAATGTTTTCCTGCAGTTAAATGTAAACAAAAAGCTAAATTGTAACCAGAGACCTTACAGCCAAGACAAAGATTTCTGATAGAAATGATTATTTATTATCTTGTTTGTGACTTACGCATGTCAACTCTCACAGATGAGTTGTGTATGGCTTTCAGATCAGAGTTTTAGTTGGTGCTATATAAAAAAACTTTAGTTTCAATCAGATCTAAAGTTATTTGAAAATAAACTTTTGAATATTATTTTTTAAAAAATTTAAGTATAAACACATATAATACATAGATCAAAATGTATGAATAGATAGAATAAAGAAATATTTAAGGTCATATTGAATTTTTAAATAAAATTATCTAACCTGAGGAATATGAAGAGTGTTGAAATAAAAAAAAATAGCTAGGAACTTTTATTCATTACAGTAATTGTCACTATTCATAGACCTCCAAACAATCTGGTTTTGGGGGGCTTTTTTGAGAAATGAATGGCAAGATATTTCAAATGCTATATCAATGAATTATTAACATTGAAAAGGAGAGATTAAAATCTTGGAATCTGATATTGATGTATTTGATTCTCTAAAGGAAAATTTATGCCAGCAGTAAGATGCTTCTTCATTAGGACTTCAGAATATTTTTTTCCCTTTGGAATTTTTCATTTCTTATTTTCCTCATTTAGAAACATGACTCTAAAACAGCTCTCAACTTTGCATTTAGTAAACAATTGAAGCAGCTTGTCTCCTCTACATGTTTGTCAGTCCAAAATTAAACCTGATTTGTAAACTCTTACTGAAACATTAGAAATATTAAACCTATAGAATAAGCTGTTATATGTTTGTTATTAAACTGTTTCCTATTTATTAAATTATTTGACGCATTTTACTCACGTGATTAAATTACTGGTGTGTTTTACCAGAAAATGACTCAAGATGCAGTCAATGGATTTGGTGTATAATCACAGTTCACTTTTTAATTTATCTAACTAATGCCGGCTTTGAATTTTTATGTAAAAATGAGGAGGTTGCAGTAAATGACTGCTATGGTCCCTTTGAGTTTTAAAGCCTCTGACTCTGAAATCATATGATGATGATAAACAAAAATTCGGGGAATTTGGTTGGGTGTGGTTGGATAATGTTACATTTGGCATCTCCCACACTGTATCAGAGTGTTTCATTTTCATTAACATCTTAATAGGGAAAACATAATGTATTTGTGAACATAAACATTACTAATAAATGATACTTTTAAAATGCTGGCATAAGCACTGAGAAATTAGCTAAAGGACTTTGAAATTAGGAGAAGAAACATCTCTCTTGGCTATTCAAGAGAGATAAATAAAACCTTGTGCATCTAAAGAACAAAATTAATAATCCAAACCAGATCATAGAAAAAGTTCTGGAAAACATTATTGGATATAGGAACATAAAAGTAAAAAGAAAGAATAGGTCACTTATGAATTGTAGCCAAATATTCTAAGACAAAGTTACTGTGATTTTAGGCCAGAGAGACAGCTAGCTAATAAACCTGCCAGATTTTATAACCAATAACCTCTGTGATTCAAAGTCCTCAGAAGGCAAGTTTAAGGTATGTAAATGGATAGTAGAAAGTTCTGACTTTCTAAGGTCATTAATAGTAATATTCTCAGATACCCACATACATTTTTCTAACACGATTAATAGCAGTTAAACATTCCTGAGAGGTTGAAGAGATAATATGTCCAAGCATATTACATGCATTCACTCATCCAATTGTGCAAAACTTCATATGAGGATTTTGCTATTATTATTGATGTTTTACAGACGAAGTAACTGAACTCATACAGCCAGGAAGTGGTGGAGACAGGATTTGAATCCAGACGGGCTTACTCCAGAGCCCTTACTTTTAAGTACTTTGTCTATGATTCCTTGTTTGTTGTGTTTGTATTTCATGATTATCATACATAAGTGAATAGACCCATAGTTGGTCAGCTTTGAACAAATTTGGCAAAGCAGGGCTTTCTTATAGAGTAGCTTTGATGGATTGCTCAGAGATATCACATTTCCATTGAGTTTTATATGTAGGATCCAGAACTCATTGAAGGTGAACGTTGTTTCTCACGAGTGGGTCAAAAGTTGGTTCTCTGTGCTGATATTTTCCATTACTGATCATGACAGAAAATCTAGTTAATTTTTCAGTTATTAACAGTGGGATACAGATACTGTCTCACCCAGTAGCTTAATAGTCCCAGAAGTTCTGGCATCAGTAGATAAGCAGTTCTGTTAGAATCTGTTCATCTTATTACATGTCATTTAGTATTATCTGTAAAAATCTTCCCTCATATTCACTTCAAAGCACTTGGCCAGTTCATTCCAAGCTTTCTGGATTCATTTTTCAGCATGAAGACATTTAAACTCATAACAATAGCTATTGAAATAAATGCTTTTATCCCAAGATAGTATTAAATGTATTACTTTTACTTGTTTCCACTTTCATTGTAACTCAAAACTATTATGATCATCAGTTATTGTTGCATTACCCAACCTAGTAAACATCATTCTTCTTTCTCTATATTTAATTCTAGCCATAAATCAATTTAGAATGTTAGGTGTGGAGGTTCCTTAAAAGCATTTTGCTTCAAACTCTCATTTTCAAAGATACCAGGCAGTGTGAATTATTTGTTCAATTTATAAAAGTAATTATTTTAGTGCAATTATAATAGCAACACTATGATTATAAGAAAACTAACATTTGTTTGATTTTTTCCAACTTATAGAGGATTTTACATGCATTATTTCATTGATCTTGTTGAAAATTCTGTGAATAGGTAGAACAGGTGTGAGTATTATCAAAGTATATCAATGGGAAAAGACAGGCTTACAGAAGTTAGGTGATTTTTGTCAAGTTCCTATCAGCTCTAAGTTGGGGAAATGGATTCAAATTTAAAACTTCTGTTCCTTTTAATCTTACTCTAATATTCTGGTTTAATTTTTTTAATGGTTATAAATAGTCTAGAAGGGATAAAAACATACAGTGAACAGCCCCACACCAGTACCCATCTCAAGGAAGAAAACATCAAGGAAACAATGATGGGCTCAACATGATCTTCTACAATGTATTTATTTCTTCATCTTTTATTGGATATTTTCCTCTTATATCAATGCTGCAACAAGCACTTTTTCCTCTACATTTTGATTTGAGTGTGTATAGAGAGAGTAGAATTCCAAAGAGTAGGCACATTTCCACTTGTGTGTGATGCACCAAGTTGCTTTCTCATCAGGCATGTCTAAGATAGTCTGTTGTTCTTTGCTGTCAGCCACACTTAACAATGTGTGTATGTGTGTGTGTGAGGGGGGGATTTTTAACTTGGCCAATCTTAAGGGGGTATGAAATTATTTTTTCTTATGATGGTTTTTATTTACCTGTCTCTGATTATTGATAAAGGTGAACATGTTTTCAAATAAATACACAGACACATGTGCACCATTTGGATTCCCTCCTTTAGGAATTGTCTTTACAAAACCTTTACCTCTCTTTGTGATATAGCATATTTTTCATCTTATTAATTCACAGGTGTTCTGTACAAATTTTGGACAAGAACTCTTGCATATTATGTTTTACATATATATTTTTTTCCAGGACTTGGCTTTTGTTTTTACTGACATATTGCCTGTTTTTACGAACGAAGATTTTAAACATGTCTAATATTTTTGTCTCTGTCTCTCTTGTTTTATCTATTTATATCTTGTTTAATAAACATTTCCCTTCCCCAAGATAGCAGAGCTATTCTTTACACATTATTTTAAAATCTTAAAATCTTCTTTTTATTGTTTATTGTTGGTATATGAAAATACAAGTGTATTTTGTTATCTCACTAAAAACAATTTTTAAATCTAATAGTTTTTCTTATAAAAATGTTTTAAAATTTTTATAAATACTTTTAGGTGTAATGTGTTTTGAATTAGATTTTTGTTCGTGTATCTTGAAGGTATGTATCCAGTTTAATTTATTGTATGAAAAACTGTCCCAGCACCATTTTTTGAATAGTATAAACTTTTCTACTGATCTGGTTTCCTCTGTCATATAACTGGTGAGCTTATTCTACTTTATTTTAATCAATGACATAATTGTATTTATTTCCGCCTGCATATTTTGTGATTTCTATTTATTTTGCCCTGTTTTAAACTACCTCTTTTCTTGTCTTTGTTTGAAAGTGAAACATGTTTTTTCCTTAATTTTAAGAGGTTACTGACATTTTAACATGCTTTCTTAACAATCTAAAATAAATCAATATTTTCACCTTCCTTCAGAACAAGGCCTCAAATATATAATGCTCAAAAATTTAAACAGTTTTTATATCTAAATAATTATAAATATTACTGCTCAGAAATTGTTGCAGAGTAATTGAAGTCTTGGTGATAAGCTGGTGCTATAAAAGCCAGTACCATCTCCCACCCACCAAAAAAACTAGCAAAAAAACCCCAAAAATCTGCATCCCTGACATCATTCTGCAAACTATTTGGCTAGATGTAACAATCCTGTTTTTCATCTTTCAGAGTAAAAAGTGGCTTTTCAGTGTGGGGGAATTTATCATATATGTACATTAAAATGAGTATAAGAACCTTCAACAAAAGAAGACTTGTGTAATGTCTCATTTTACAGTATCCTGGGAGAATCTTTGGATAAGCACCTCGGGTATGGCAGCTAGGCATCCCCATTGTTGTGGTAACCCTAGGGCTGACATCTGGGAGTTATAATACAGTTCTACTTTTGTATCATGTCTCATAACTTTATTTTCCTTCTCTTTCACAAAAATGAATGAACCTAAGTCTTGGAGACCAAGAAAAATTAACATTGGTTGTGGCTATCAGGAGAAATGGAAATTTTGATCTGTCTGTGGACTACCTTCTTCAGAATAAATATTCTCCCAAATAACCAAATTTTAGGTAGAGGTGTCATGAAATATCACATTTTAATCTGTTTCATTGTAAATCATTGAAGACCTTCAGGACCATACTTGCATACTTAGGGGGTTTATCAATAACCTGTAGAGGACTGAATTATATTAATAATTAAATACAAATAAGTCTGTTACTTTTCTAGTATAATCATGACAAGTTACCACAAACGTAACAGGTTAAAACAACAAAAATGAATTGCCTCATAGATTCTATAGTCCAGAACCCTGGGTAGGCTTTACCGGGTCTTCTGCTTAGGGTCTTCCAAGACCAAATCAAGTTGTTGGCAGGGTTGCATTCCTTACTGTAGGTTATGGGAAAGAATCTTCTTCTAAACTCCTTCAGGTTGATGACCAAATTCAGTTCCTTGTGGTTGTAGGATGAGTTTCTGACTTCTTCACTCGCTGTCAGCTGGGGACCAGCCTTTGCTTCTAGAGGTTGCCATCATTCCTTCTCATGCAATCCAGCTAATGCTCTTAGTAACATGGGTCTAATTCCTTTTATACTTTGAATCTCTCTGATTTTCCCTTCTATCTTGGTATTATAAAAATATATTTTATATACTTGGATCACACTTTAAAGAACTGCTTTTTTATATGAATGGTTTTGACTCTATGATTCATCTATAATTTGACTTTTTACCTCATATTATCATATCTATACAATTAATCCATATTAATTCATATTGCTTAGCTTCATTTATTTTTCAATACTGTGTGATTTTCCATTATATAAATATATCACAAAATTGTTATGTATTATTCACTTGGTAGAAATTTGGATTGCTTGTTTTATTTTAGTTATTATAACCACACTGTTAAAAATGTATATATCTCTCCAAACTCATATGTAAGAGTTTCTTCAGGGAACAACACAGAAGAGGAGTCCCTAAATCAAAAGTGTGAGCTTATACAATTTTGTAAGATTATATCAAATTAATTTCCATAGTAATGGTGACAATTTGCATTCTAATCAGGAGTATATGTGAATTCCCATTGATTCACATTGTTTGCCAATTTGGTATTGTTGGTCTTTTTTATTTTCACAGTTACTTGTGATTATATCCTCTAAATACTGTCTTCAAAATATATTTCCAGGGCCTCCCTGGTGGCACAGTGGTTGAGAGTCCGCCTGCCGATGCAGGGGATACGGGTTCGTGCCCCGGTCTGGGAGGATCCCATATGCCGCGGAGCGGCTGGGCCCGTGAGCCATGGCTGCTGAGCCTGCGCATCCGGAGCCTGTGCTCCGCAACGGGAGAGGCCACAACAGTGAGAGGCCCGCGTACCACAAAAAAAAAAAAAAAAAAAAAAAAAATATATATATATATATATATATATATATATATATATATTTCCAATCTAACCTGAGCAACTCTCTTCTCTTACTTGGATGATGATAGTAGAGACGGTCAACTAGGCTCAGCATTTCACTCTCAACAAAACCTGTCCAATGAATTGTTCATTACCAGGCAGAATAATCAAATAGAACTTGAATATTGGATCAGGTTAGTTTCCTTAGTAAAATTCTCCCATGCCTTTTCAATACATTTGTTTTAAAAGTTAAGACATTCTTTCTGTAGTCTAATATGACTGAGCTCCTGCCTACCTTTCAGAATTATCTCCTCTTTGCAAGCTCCTTCTTTCAGTCCTTGTACTTGCCACGCTCTCTCATCACAGGGCCTTTGTACAGACTGCCCTCTTTGCTCAGAACACTTCTACACTTGCTTCCCTTTTGCTCATTCTTATTCTTCAGATATAAGCTTACATTTTACCTCTTCTGAAAAGTTTTCTCTGATAATGTTATTTACATTAGGTTCTACGTCAAAATAAATCTTTGCTTTTATTTTTTTTCTTCAAAATTTAAACAATATCTGGTTATTTATTATCTGTTCTATTATGATTTTGTTTTCTTTTCTAAATGGTAATCTCCATGAAGGAGTTTTATCACCAGTTTTTCCTCCTTTGCATTCCCAAACCCCAGTACAATGTAGGTTCTCAATCTTCATGTATTATTTGAATAAATGTATAAAACATCTGTAGGTTTTCATAGTTATATCATTGTTAAGCAATACTTTGGTTTAAATTGTTTACATTTCAATATGCTACATTTAAATTTAAATATATTTGTAAATATATTTAAGAAATGTTTGTCTTTATATGGAGTAAGTAAAAGAACTTCAAAATAGAATAAATGGGATAGGGATTGCTCTACAACTATTAAAATATACTGAAAGTCAATATTAAGTAAAATTGTCATGGATACATTTAGCTTGATTTATTTATTTAAATACTAAAAGGGAAAATAATTATGGAAAATAATTATAGAGCAGTTTCCCCAACGTGATTTCCATGGTTAGTAAAATAATCAGACTTCAATAAACTTGTAATTAGATAACATCTTCACATTAAAGAGGATTTAAAAAATCACATGTCCTCATTATATGCCACTACTTCCAGGACTAGAATTATTTTGGGGGACTTATTCTGTCAGATATTTCACTCAGAGCTCTATGGGCATTATTTTGTTTAAACGTCCCATGAGTTAATCCCATGAGTTAAACATTGTTATTATCCCTGTTTTACATGCGAGTAGGACAAATCTTAGGAAGTTTAATAACCTGCCTAAAGCCACATGGTTAGAAATGACAGAGCTAGGACTTGAACTTGGAGCTATCTTACTCTAAAGTGTATGCTTTTAAATGTCCTACTTGCCAAAGGTCTTCTTTAAATAGCAATTTGAGCTATCAAAACCATGTTATTATTTGAGAGTTACTAGGCACTCAGTGCCTTTCAACTCTCCAACTACACACTATCTTGATGATAGTAATTCTTACAGTAGGAAATCGGAAAGTAAGAGGACTAAAAGATGGAGGTATATTGAATGTGTAGGATATAGCTTAGAAGGAAGAGGGGGACAAAGAAAAGCAACCAAATACGATCTGAAAACTCAGAAAACTCTGTTAACTGTAGTTATTTTGGAAAGGAGCAAATTGTCCTGAATAATACCTCTAATGTCATAACTATAAGCTTAAAAATGTAATAATTGATGTCCATTGTAGTATCCCAAACCATGAAGAACAATATGCAATGTGCAATGTACTTTAAAGATATTCCAAGGCTATCCTTTAAAATTGAATGTGTCTTTGAGCTGAAAGGATAAACTTGACTACTTGGAAATTAACTATAACTGAAGTAATTTGAAGGGATTAATGAAAAAAGTAATAGGAGGCTGTGACCTATAGTAGAGAAATAATGTTTATATTCACAACATTGCTCTCTGTGCAAGAGGGTAAGCTAGACATGTATTAGATTCTCATTGAAGTACCTACACTTAAATGTAGGTACCTACACTAAGTGTACCTACACATATTTGTTTGTCAAATATACAAACAAACAAAAATCAAACAATTCCTGTAAGCTAACAATTCTAGTTCACTAATTCCATGTTCCTAATTCCGTGTTCAGAGTTCATAGGGAACAATGTATGTGTATATCAACTGGAAAAATAAATCACAATTAGTGTTCACTTTTTTTTTAAGTTAAAAAAGGAGACTAGTATTCAATTATAAGAATTCACTGAAAAGTCATTATTGGGATATTCTATCTATTTTGAAGTCTAAAAAAAAAAAGAAAAAAGAAAGTAAAGGAAGGGAGAAAGAAAGGAAGGAAGAGAAATGGAGTTATCAGTATTGTTTTGATTCTTCACTAAACAATTGTTTATCCATTTGTCAAAGACTATAGCAATTTTCTGATAAAATATTATGCATGTGGAATTACCCACATGCCCTCTCTATACCAGGTCAAATAAAGTAAAAAAAAATATATCAGAGACTTTAAGAAGGGAGATATATCAATCAGAGACTCATGTAGTAGAAGAATTATCTCATTTTGAGTCAGATATACCTGACTTTGCTTACTAATTATATGATCTTGGGCAAATTAGTTAACCTTTCTGATTTACATTTCCTTATCTGAAAATGAGCATTAAAAAGAACCAGTTTATGAAGGTTCATGAAAAAATAAAATGCATAGCATATATATGTCCATAGGCATACTATGCATGCTCAACAAATGTTTATTCTCTTCCTTTTTTCTTTTCTCTCTCCACTGTATGTGCACATGTGTGTTTTGGGGGGTTATGAATGGCCTGTGTTTATTTCTTTCTCCTTCCAGCTTTCATCCCTTTCCTGATTTACTCTTCCACTTAAAAGTAAACCAATGACTCCTATTTGGTTATATTTTATATTGTATATTTAAACTTTTCTTTCACATTTTTGCTATCTATTTTTTTATGGATATTCAATACTAATTGTTGCAATCTTTCCCAAATCCAGGACAAATATGTTTGATAGTCTCAAGGTGCCTACAGATTTTTAGGTGAGTGGACTAATTGTTTTATGATTGAAGGTTTGCCATACTTTGTTTTTAACTTAACTCTTAGATTGTTAATAATTGAGCTAAGTGATGAGAAAAGATCAACTTTACACAACTTAATGTTGCTACAATTTTCAAAATTACATTTCAACAATTTATAAAGAATTGTTATCATATCATAAATGTACATATTCCTAAGAAATGTGTCATATTGGAAGTATACTTTTTTATAAAAATTCATCAAATCATATTTACCCTGTGACATAGCCCCTTTAGCATGCTCATAGAAAGTAGAGTGAATGTTCGCTTTATTTCAAAAAGATATTATCCATAATATAAGACCACATGTAAAAAAATTACTTAAAACATAACAACAATTTAATTATGTGGCTCAATCTTTGTTCTGGAATTGTTATGAGTAATGATGTAATTCTGAGTGAAGAAAGTTAAGGGGCTATATGTGGGTAATTCTAGCAGGAAAAAGCCCAGTTGTATAAAAATCAGAATGAACAGGCTGAAAATAATGTTAAGAAATACATTGTAGTTTGCTGTTTCCCTGCTAATATAACTAATGGAAATATACTTTAAAGGACCATGTCTGGCTAAAACTACTTGTTCCTCATGATTACTTTTATATTTTTGCTACCTCTCATAAAATAAAGGGATTTATTCCTACCAGTTTAATAGAATTGCTCAACTCAACTTTTAATACCTTTGGAAATTTGTGTTTCATCGCATTTGTAAGGTGATGGAAGAGTCTCAGTTTTCGTTTTTATTTTATTTTCCATTTCTTTGTAATTAAAGGTAATATCACGTGACATAACTTACATCTCCCTGGAGGACTTTTCAAATCCTGACACCTCTCTGATCTGTCTGAATCAATCTTTACAAGAATACCAATCTTGCAGAATTCTGCAAGAGACAGTGAATCCAGAAGTCAGCTTCATAAAATACTACAATGTCCTAAAAGTACAAGTTAAGCCAATTTTGAAACAAAACTGTCAGTGCTCCTATTCTTATTTTATTTGTTTGGGCTGGGCTCAAACACTATATATCATGTGTTATATATGCCTCAATTTATGTTACAGTAAAAACTATTTTAGGAATTTCCTTGTCTGCCACTAAGATGCTGCAATGCATTATTGGTAAATATGTATTCTTGCTATCATAGCTACTAACAATGGTAAACATTAAGAGAAATACTTTAACTTTCTTGCAAACACTTATTATATGAGAAATTGTTTTATATGCATGTCTGAAATATGATTTTTCCCCTCTATAACAAAATTAAGAATTGAATGATATTTATGAAGAATTGAGGTTAAAAGACTATATGTGGGGACAAATGTTAACTAGTTCTATTGTGGTGATTACTTTGCAATATATACAAATATTGAATCATTATGTCATACACCTGAAACTAATATAATGTTGTATGTCAATTATACCTCAATTAAAAAAAAAGAACTGAGACTACAATGGTATTCATATCTAGATTTCTGCAGTGGGTGACTGCTGTCATATAGAACATTTCAATATTTTATCAACATATATAGAACAGAGATAATCCCCAAAAATCTGCTGTAAAGAAAATTAAAATATTCAGTGAACCTTTATATATTACTTTCAAAATAAAAACGAAACAAAAATATAACACACCTCTGCTTTAAAAGGTGTACAGGTATATTTAGATTTTTGAGTTTTACTTAGGTTACCCCTAGGTGAATAAATAGCAGTGGACAATAGTATAAGTAATTATAAATTTTTTAGTATACATATCTTATGTGTTCATTTATTCATTTGAATCAAAGCAGAAAACCCAGGTTGTCCTTATAACTTATGAACTGAAAACTAGAGTTGTGAAATATGATCCCTGTTTATGTTTTTATTTTTTTAATTTTGTTTTTTTTCTCCTTCCTTCCATCTTTATTGCCTGTCTTCCTTCCTCCCTCCCTCCTTCCCTCCCTCCCTCCCTCCTTTCCTTCATCCTTCATTTCTTCTTTCTTTCTCTTCTACTTTCTTATTTCCTTTCCTCTGCTTTTCTTTTCCATTCATTCATTCAGTCTTTTAAAAATATAGTGTTAATAAACATATCCTTCTTTGAAATCAAATGCTGGTTTTGGTTTACATTTTAAAGGAACAAATACACATCTCTGACAACAACCAAAAATATTCCTTTGTTATTTAAATATACCTAAAGTATTTTTCTACAAGACAACAATAAGAAAATATTACCCTTTTTGACAGGATCTAAAACTACACTTGTTCTGCTATATCAGTAGTGCCCTAGTCATCCTATTAAAAAAAAATTTCTTTTTTGAGCAACAGTTTTTTTCTTTTTTTCTTTTTTTTTTTTGACTTTTTCTTCTGTTCTCACTGATTAATCACCATTTCATCCTGAGAGGAAAATAATTTTCTTGATTCTGTTCAAATAACATATTTTACTCCATGGAATGCCAACACTTATGCTTGAGAGATTTTTTTTTATCCAAAGAAAATGGCTAAAATGAGGTGCTGTCATTGCTTGAACCTAATGGAATTTGGATTTTTTTTTCTTTAACATGATTCTTTAAGCATCCAGTCAATGTGACAAATTACACACCATCCATTATCTATGCTATGGTTGAAGAAAATGTGAAGTATTCCTAAATGTGGTAAATTAATTTATTACTTTGAAAATAACAAAACAAAACCTTAAACTCTTCTAACACCTGGAAAGTGTATGTGTGTGTGTTTATCAGTGTGCAGTTCTTGTCATGTGTCACCAATTAATGAGCTATAGGCATTTTTAGGCTTAAGCTAACTTTCCTTGATTATTTTTAAATAAATTGCTTAAATATTTCTTTAGGAAAATTGACAGTCTTTAACTTTCTGATCTAACTACAGTTGTACCCTTCATGGTAAACTTGCATATTCTTAGAAAGTTTGTTTGTTTGTTTGTTTTTGCAGTACACAGGCCTCTCACTGCTGTGGACTCTCCCGTTTCAGAGCACGCACAGGCTCAACGGACATGGCTCATGGGCCCAGCTGCTTCACGGCATGTGGGATCCTCTCGGACTGGGGCACGAACCCATGTCCCCTGCATTGGCAGGCGGACTCTCAACCACTGTAACACCAGGGAAGCCCTCTTAGAAAGTTTTTATTCATTTTACTTGTTTAAATTTATAATCATTAAATAACAACTACACATGTTCTTTGGTTTTTATTAAGATCTTCATATCATTCCATTTTCTTGTGTGATTTTTTTAAAGTTTTATTTATTATTAGTATTATTATCATTTTACATTTGAAGAGCCTAAATCTCAGATAAATTAATTTTCAATGCCTATGGGAATATTCACTAGAAGGAAAAGCCTGGAACCCATATCTCACAATTCCTATTTAACATTTCTTCTATATTCTACCACAGTTTCACCACTTCATAGAGGCACAGCAAGTATGTCTACTTTAGTTTGTCTCTTCTTGTCTTTTTTCAATCTAGTCTCTGTATTCAGTCTTTAACAATGCAAATCTGATCATGTAACTGCTGTTTACAGCCGGTCTTTGGGTTCCTATTACTCTCAAGATCAAAGTCTGTCATTTACATGGCCCATAAGTTACTGCAGTATTTTTCCCTGCCTACCAGATCAACCTCATTTCACTTTTCTCAGTGTTGTCTATACTTTAGTCACATTGGCTTTTATTCAGATTGTGGGCATTCTACCACAAGGATTTCCAATATTGAGGTCACATTTTCTAGAAAGCTATCTCTACCATTCTCATATTGCCAACACTGTCTTTCCGACTTCTTTCAGCTCTCCAGTTAATCACTTCCCTGCACCTCTGAAATTTCCATTATATCCCTAGAAGTCCTAGAGTAGGTGTCCTTCTGTACCCATGAAAATCACTACTTGGCTTATTGTTTCTACAAAATGATTTTGAAGAGATGACACCATCTAATTGCCTCCTCATATTTAATCACTTTGAGTTTTGGTCCACCCCCTAGCCTCCCCTGCTTCCTACAAGTCTCTATCTTGGTGAAATATAATTGAATGCAGGTTACAGGGAATTCTTCACACATGTACCCCTTGCAGGGTGCAGTGACACACTTTTGTTTTGTAGGAGAATGAGCTACCCCATTTCTTTATCCTTTCCTTTACTTAAGCTGATATAGTCTCCCTAGTAACTTGCATTCTAAATAATTTTTAAAGTACTGAAAAACTTGATAAATACACTGTTTTTAATAGACACTGTAGTTATGGTACCTACTGAAAACTTTTCCACCCTATAAACAACCACTTTGATTGGCTACCTATTTCAAACGGCTATTGGAATGGAATGAATTTATGCACGGTTTTGTGTTCCATAGTACAATTCCCTGTTTTGTTGAATCTCAGCACTGTCTTCAAGACTCAGCAGACATTGTGTTAGAGTTTCCAAATGAGTTTCCAAAGTCTGTTGACTTTCACAATAAATCTTGCTAGTAACTATTTTCTGGAAGGAATATTTTCTTTACCATTAAAAAAAAAGTATATATTTGTTGTTTTCAGCTTGGCAGAGACCACGTGCATTGTTCTCCATTTTGTGGTGAATAGATTCAAGTGTAGCCAAGTGTAAAATGAGCTCTGGCTGAAGTGATCAGCCAAAATATAACTTTATTTACCAAACTGTATTATTCCAGGGATCTTATCAACTTTTCATACTGGCTTTCAATTTTTCATTTAGTATGAATTATGAATAGTCATTAAAGATCACTAGTTAATGGGGACATAGGTCACAGGTGAATGATGAGCAGCTAGAGCTATACCAGGCACATAGTAAGTAGTCACCTAAGATTTGTTGAAGGAAATGCACATGATGATATGGCGGAATCCCACAAACATAATGTTGAGCTAAAAGAAGTTAGAAGAAGAAGAGAGATATTATATGATTTACATAAATTAGAGAAACAGGCAAAACTAATCTTTGTGGTTAGAATCCAGGATAGCAGTGAAATACTGGGAAGAGGCAAAGTACAATGGAACTCATGAGAGGTGGGAGGTGTGGGGCTGGCTGGCGATGCTCTCTGATTTTGATCTGCATGCTGGTTACAAGGATGTGCTTAGTCTGTGAAAATTCAAACAGCTGAACATTTTCAATATGTATATGGATATACACTATACACTTACAATATGTACATAGATGTACATTATAACTTAATAAGTACTGAAAAAGTATTTGATAAATGTAGATGCCATATTTCCTACAACTGTAATATCAATGACGAAACATATGTTAACCTTATTATACAAGGAACTAAATGAGTATCTTTTTTACACAGTTACACAATGCACTGAAATCTTGCATTTTGCCAAGCCTCTAAAAGCAAATATAAAAATCTATTGCTAATTGACTCTCCATGACATTTGACAAATGTCATTGATTTAGCAGCAGGATAGTTTCTGGACAAGTAGCAAGTGGTAAAATAATTTTCGAATAAGCAAGCAAATCCATTAAGTAAGGTTATATTTTCCATGCCTTTTCCAAATATCTATTAGAACACAGTCATTAATAGTCCTGGCCCTTTGATTTCTTGATGTCAATAAATTGCAGATAAGATAATCAGACATCAGTTCCTTGGAAAATTCTGTATACATTATTTTGTATTTTGTATTTATTTTTCAGTGTCTTGTTTGGTCCCTCTTACTCTTTGCCAGTGGGTGAATCAGATTGCTCTCACGTGCTTCTATCAGGAAAGGGTTGAAAGATCAGCTCCCTGCTCTGCCCCATTGATAACATCCAGCTGGGATATGGAACTTCTCCTGTTTCTACAAAGCCAGGAATGGAAGATTAGTTGTTGCTCGGTCCTGCTGTCAACAATGAATGGGAAAATTGGAGCCCTGCTACTTGCTTTTTGCAAGATAGGAAGGTGGGATTTACGTCAACTCCTCACTCAAGCCTGCTTAACATGTGGTGGGAAGAGGGTATGCTGCAGTTTTTTTCTGTTGCTATTTGGCGGGAGTAGGGCAGCAATTGCTAAAATGTTTTTCTGTTATTAGGCTACCCTTTTCTTTTGGCTAAGGGAAATAGACTTTTCTTTGAGCTTTTTTTTTTTTTTTTTTGTGGCGGGTGTTTTGTGGTTCCAACAGAGGCTCCTGCAGCACCCTCTCTGGGATATACGTGAGGTAATAATAAAACCCAGGGAACTCACAGCCATGTTGTTCCACAGGTCCCAAGGTCCCTAGGCAGTCCACCTACTTCTTAATCTTTAGGACTCTTCTTATGCTTGTTTGTTGTTTTACTTCCAAGATTTTTAAGTTGTAAGGAGGAGAAACTTGAATGTACTGTGGCTATTCCATCTTGGCTCGAACCAAAAGATTAGCCTCTTGCGTCAAGGAGGGACAACTTTGAAATGTTCACGTGGTTCCAGAAATTTTATTGGGACTGCTGTGACTAAATCAAATTACAACCCTTCCCTTCATTTAATCCCATAACCTTGACTCCTCCGAAGAAGCTGTTTCAAAGATCACAGTATACTAACTGCAAGCTAACTGTAGTTAAATCTAACTGTAGTTAAATCTGTGTATCAGAGTTTGTTTTCTACAGAAAAAAACCTGACCTAACACATATTTTTCTTCCATAGAACCTAATCTAAGGTATAGACTTTATACGTCTCAGCAGAAGGAGCTGGTCATGTGAACTTCTCTGCTCCCTAAATATGGTGTCCATATCCTCCCAGTCTCAACATCTGGTATTTCTGAAGGGACTCACTCTTGTATTCTATTCCATCTTTATTTGCTTCCTGATGTCTATTTAGTCATTGTTTCTGCTCACATATTATTTCTGTCACCTTTTACTTGTTTATTGAGTTCTCCTACAAACTGCTAGGAATCTCAGTATCTGACATTTAAAATCTTTGCAAAAAATTTAATGAAATTCAGTCAGGCTCATCTAACTTGTGAGAACAAGCTTTCATATCAATCTGTCTCACAGAATTCTGATCTACTCAGAGTTTATCAGTTCTAGATTAGGTGTTCAGTTCATCCCTGGCCCAATTACTGATGAGTTGTGGGGCTTAGAAATGTGATATTAGCTTTTTCCAATTTCCTCAGCAAGATTCTGGGTTTGAAACATTTGGAAGGGCACTGTGGGTGTGACATATCCCCCTTTCTTCACTTTTCAATATTGGAATTCTGTTTTGGCCATGGTCTATTTGCATTTGGCTTTTCTTTTACTTTCTTTTCTTTATTTCCCTGGCATCTCTGCATCTTACATGCTCTATTCTTCTTCCAACATCTGGCACTGGGTTTGTTTTCCTCTTCTGGGTGGCATCCTTGACTCCACTCACACTATTTCCATATGTTAGTGTACCCAGTGGTTGTAAGGACTATAAGGAACTTTCCAGTAAATTAGCTTAAGATATGCTATTTGAACCCACCACTGTATTTGCAAAGAATAATCAGAGACCTCTAAGTCACTTCAAAACTGAAAATTTATTTACAATTATGACTACAACAGAAATATCAAATCCTGCAGCTTCTACCTACCTATTAAGCTCATTGGGGTTGGATTTTACAGATTGCTCTAGTCTGAATGAAGAATTTACAAAAAGCAAAAGAGCAAAAGTCAGTGAGGAAAAGAAATAGCCATCCAGTGTCTTTGTCTATTGGATACAAAAATTAACTCATTAACCCTCTTCTTTGTGAAAAGAGGTTTGTATTTTCCAGCTAAGAAATAGATAAGAGGCCTTTTTCAAACTTCTAGATGTGTGGAAATTTCACTTCATCATGATATACTTTCTGATTCTGTCTTATTCTTTTCTTTCCCCATACTTTTAGGTGTGCCTCCTGCCTCCTGTGTCTTTCATTCACAGGTCTTTCTTACTTATGTGTTCGGTTTCATTGGCTTAGCTTTGATATTTTCTTGATTCATATATGCAGAGTTTCACAGTCTCAACTGCATTTCCTAAGCAAAGTAAGGCTATTGTTATGATAACATTAGCAGAACAATCGAACCAAGGTTTATTTGTACATATATATATATATATATATATATATATATATATATATATATATATATATAATTTAATTTCTAGGGCCCTATCTCCTTTGTAGTTGAAAAAAAAAAGACTACAACTTTGATGAATTCATAATTTACACCCAGGTAAGTAAGGGCCTTGATGCACGTTATTCAAAAACTAGATAAGCCTAAAAGTCCCTTCCAATGTTGGGAAACATTAATAATGCTCTTTATGTACCATAACTTTACCCCACTTTTTATCTTTAAAAATGTAATTACGTATAACTTCAGGGCAAGAAGTGTATGCAGAGAGGGAGGAATATATCAAAATGAAGCTCCAGTAAAGGCTGAATTGAAGAGTCTATAACAGTGATGCCAGGTACTACCTCCCAGTTTATTAAAAAATAATGCTGAGCTTTGTCTTAGAAATCGTTTGGCTTCGATCACTGGCTTCCATGCATCAAGCAGTGTAGGGAACAAAAAGCTGTCTGTGCCAAGAGAGTTTCAGCAGCGTGAGAAACTTAATACATTCTTCATCCAGAAGTTGTAGGAAGCTATCAATTTTTTTCTCAGTAGATTTTAGTGTGAGAAAACCAAGACTTCCCAAATGAGTCAAACCTCAATAACTGAGTATTTTCCCATGTAACTTTTAAAGCTAGAGATTGGACTTCAGGCTCATAAAAGTTATTTCCATGTAAACTGTGCCATTTATTTGGGGATAATGGGGTCAAGGCAAAAAAGTAAGGTTTAGGAATAACATATCTTACAAGTTGAAAATGTTGTTTTTGAATAAAATAAGTCGTATCACATCAAACTCATTCACTGAATAATGTTTATTCAGATTACAATGTAGCAAGGATAGCATGAACCTGAATGACTATTGATGTCCATGGGGACATTTATCAAAATTCAATATTTTAAAAATCAGTGCTTCACATTGCAAATCTAAATGTACCATTAAAGCATTTTTGGTATGGATTTGTCAAAATCCATAAGGCAAGACTTCTCATGAGCTTTTCTGGAAATGATTTAAATTTACATTCAGGCGGCTCTGATTTTATGTTTTAGAACTACCATTTACTACATGTGTGATCATCAGTCAGGTTACTTAACTCTTAATAATGTTCTCTTCTTACCTCAAAATGGGATGATTTTGCCAAAAGGCATAACTCATCAGTTTTAGTTCACTTTCCAACTCCGTTTGTTTTGTAAAGATAGCTACAATCCAATATGAAGAAAACTTTCCTAAGAAACAAGTAGTAAAGCAGTTAGTTACCATTCCTGCCATGAGTATGGGGACTTGACAATGCAATGCCCAGATTACTGATAATGTCTTATATCAAAAACTTTTGAATACAAAATAAGAAAACTATTGTAAAACTCAATGAGCAGATATGAGGACAGGGAGGAAAGAAGTATTTACTGAGTAGAGTGATAGAGAATAATAGTACTCAACGATGTCTGATTATCCTTTCTTTCAGGGGAACGTAAGCAATTACATCTCCTAGCAGGCCATACGATGATGGCCAGAAAGAGCGAAAGAAGTGATGTGTATCACTCCTGGGCTGCAGCAGTGATAATCCCAGGTAACAATTCTTCTGTCTACCATCTCCTCCAAGATACTAAATGTAGAGGCCATTGTTAAGGTGTCAATATCAAAAAGGTGAAGCAGCCTGGTGTATTGAGTAGATAAGTCACCCAAACCCATGGAGGAATTTACAAATATGAGAAATAAAGCTGTGTATTTTGAGCCACTGAGATTTTGTGGTTAAAGCATAGCCTGATCTATCCTGATTAATACAGAAATAATTAAATGAAAACTCATGTCTACATCTCTAAATCTAAAAAACATTCCTGAAGTATCATTTGCTGATAGAATTAAATAGTAAAACTAAGCTCACACTCAATCTTTCATTGAATTTAATGTCACATAAACTATGTCACTATAATGCTATCATATCAGATGCTTTTACATGAATAGTGACACTGATCTGGTTTTTGTCCACTGTCTTCTCATGTAACTTATTTTTCCCTATATTTCCCTGAACACATTTATTTAATTTATAAAAACAAAATTCCCATCTCTACAGGACTTCCACAGTAATCATCGAATAATTCCAAACTTCTGGGAAGGAGATATTGTTTTGAAAAATCATTGCTTGTGAATATTGTTTTTAATGGCTAAACCATATTTTTCTCAGCCCTAAGTAGCTCTAACTAGGTGTGTAAAGCATGATATGGATTGTTTTTATTCCCATTAGAAAGAATTGCACTCTATAAAGAGATGAAAGTCAAGCTAAAGCAATTAATTCTTTTTCAAAAGGCTCTCAAACCCCATATTAAATTATCCTTTAACTAATGAACTGATTAATTAAATTGTGTCACATTCTCTATCACTGTATGAAAAAATTTATGTATTATCATTATTAGAGACAATAGTTTGCCTCTAAGGCTGAAGGTTAATATCTAGAGTGAGACATAGTAGATTTTCTCTTTAATTAAAAAAAAGAAATCCCAAGCTATATAACTTAGATGATTATTTCAGCTTCAACAGAGCATACAATATAATTCATTGCCTAAGAAGGATTCCACTTACAACTAGATAAGATACATTTAAAACAAAGAACGCCAAGAATGCCCATCATAAAACAAGCACAGAAATAAGGAAAGATAACTTCATGCAGGATTAGCCCTGAGACTAACATGTGTGTCTGGTATTGATGTTAGACAGACATCACATGCCTTTATGTTTTGCAATGATGTAGTCATGGTCCAAAACAGGAAATAGGGCAACAGCCACTATACTATAACCTTTAACAGTTAAGGATTTGGATCTGAGCATGGGATGGGTATATATGAATTAAGAGAACTTTCTTCCAATCTTTCTACTTTTCTCTCACTTATAGAATCTGCTGTGAATTACAAGGACTTTCTTTTCCTTTCTCTCTTGTCTAACAGGAAATTTTTGTCATGTCCTTCTCCTTCTGAGTGTTTAAATCAGTCTCTCTTCCCTGTGACCATACTAAAAAAACTGGCTATAGACCAACAAGTTTCAGAGGGAGAAATGAAAGTTTGATTGATTTAATATTTTCAAAATATTCTTCTATTTATGTATTAAAAGTATTTTATATATGTATACAATATGTATATAATCACTCCAGAAAAAGTTGAGAAAACACATGAAAAACAGAAATCTAAATTTAAAAACAAAACTTAATCAAATTTTCATCACTCTGAAATAACCACTGCTAACATTTTGGTGTATATTTTCCTAGAACTTTTCTTAATTATATATGTATTTTTTAAAAGATAATAGTATTAAAATGTCATTTTTTTACCTTTTTTTTTTACTCATCTAACATTATGTTAAGAACTTTCTATGTCAAAGGAAAATAAATATGCATCAGCATTTCAATATCTGTATAATATTCCATTTTAAAATGTATCATAATTTGTTTAAGAGATCCCTGTTTTACTTTCCCTGGAATGAATGCTTGTGAAGGTTTCTCGTTGTCAAGTATTTGATCATTTCCTTAGAATGTATTATTTGAATTACAAGATTTAAAGGAAATGCATATTTTGACAAGATTATCTTTCCTTTTAAACCAGCAGAAAACAACCAAAGCTCTAGGAACTGAATTTTGTCAAGTAAGGGTAAACAAACCACCCTTTATCCCTAGGATGACTACCTACCTAGGTGAGCTCTTACATTTGTAGGTTTCCATTCCCCCGCTTTTGAGAAATTATCCTTAAATGAATACCCCATCATCTGTATGAAACATGTTTCTTCCAACCAACCTCATTGCTGATTGATTATGTAGAGTTCTTAAACAGTGACTGACAACCCAATGGGGGTGCTCACTAGCCATTGCTGGAAAGTTTCACCCTCATCACAAAAAGTAGATTGTAATAGTTTAGCCCTGAAGTAGTAATGGAGGTGCCCAGACTACTCTTCAAGCACAGGTAGTGGTGTGCTAACAAAACTGGATCTCTGAAAAGAAAAAAGACCCTAATTTGTAACATTTCACAATTTTTATGGTATAAATACAACTACCATGGCTTATTTCAATCTACCGACTTGAAAAATTCCTCAACATTTAACAACCAACTTTCATAAACCTTTTGAGACTGTTAGAACATATCACTGGCCTAGGCAGGGGTCCTAAGAGTGGTCCCAGGATTATAAGCTGTCCTTCATTCCAAGTCAGGAAGTCGTCAGTGGCTGAGAACTGTCAAAAGCCATTGCCACGTCCCCCCTCTTTCTCTTTGTTTTTCTGACTCCATTTGGAATAAAGAATCTACATAAACATGCCCTTGGACATAAAAACTAGGACATCCTAACTAATAGCCTCTCTTTCCTCCCAGAGTTGAAACATCATATAGTAAATCTCATAATGCTGGTTTCATTTGGTGACCCCTGTCTCCATCCTGCCATTCGAATTATTACCAGATCCAGTCACTAAGACTTGGTGAAGTTCAGCATCTGAGAGTGAATTTGCTGTTTACCTCTTGACACATTGAACAACTATCCTATTTTAGTATTTGGAATAGTGAGCTATATGAATTCTTATTCCCACTCCCAAATTGAGACTCTGCTTGTAAAAATACTTTGTAAACAGTAAATGGGAAGAGCATCATTAATTTTTATTCTTTTTCTGTAGTCTTGATTCTCTTTTATTGTCTTTGTGAAAGTCTAGATACCTGTTTTGTCTGTCTTTTGCTAACAATCAATTACTCATCAGAGATTGTTAAAATTCCAACTGCTAAATTTTTGTTCCATGCACTGTATGTTTAGAGAAAGTAACGTGAATCATTCATGCCCCTGAGTTTACAGCTATTAATTGAAATAGACATTGTTCACATGAGCTGAGAATTATAAAATAGTTGGATTTATTCAAAACTCCATGTCTAAAATATCTTCCAATCATTGCCTTTGTGTTTAATTCAATTCAGTTGTTCTTCAGTTTTTTAGCCAACTATACTAAAGTTGAGATTGAAATCTGTTTTTATTTTTATTTGATGCCAAGGGAGCAAGCTATGAACATACATCAAATTTAAAGGGAAATATATCTATCAATACACACATGTGCTTTTGCAAGATGTACCAAACTGTGCACATTCCTCCAGAGGAGAGGAAAGAGAGTTGACAATGTGACTTTTGTGGCAAGAGGAATACAAGTGAGTTGAAATCATTTCATGATAACAAAAGCCTCACAAAGAAGGACTGGACTTGGTCCATGTTTTATGAATTTGCAGATATAAAGCCTTAGTTATCTTCTACTCTGGCTCTGTAACATGTAGTGCAAAAATGTTTGCTGTCAGAAAAAAAAAAAGGTTGGAATGCATAAATTTCACGGACAGAAAGAGCTCAAGAAACACTTTGCCTTGTTGTGTTTATATTTCTGACTTTTATGCAATGTTTGCAATATGACGAAATCATTGGTTTTTATCCACCAATCCGCCCTCCCCCCACAATTTTGTTTTATTGAATCCTGCAAGTATTTTGTTCCTTTGGCATGTAATTCACTCTTAAGACATGTGTGAGAGTTCTTGCCTAGATTCATAACACTAAGCTGTTTGATATTACATAGCTGATAGGCTACTCTTTCCTGTTTTTTTCCCCGAAAATGTCATGAAGTTTTAGGCAAAAAGGCATATGAGGTAATAGAACACATATGCCAATAGGATATTAATTTCTAAAAAATGCATCCCAAACATCTGAGATTGTTACAGGAACACTTTTTCAGTTAACTCCCCAAAGGGTGTAACAAAAACTAAATGTGTCTGTAAAAAGTTGTGTACAAACCATGTATTACATGATGTTTGGGTGAATGTGGTTTTAGGAGTGTTTTTTTGAGCACATTATGCAAATGCAAAGGTCTCAATCTCAGCATCTGTGACGAATGTCCACACCTCAAAAGAAAACATTTCAAACACTTAAAGTTGTATCATTTAGGTAGTTAGATGTTTGGAACTTTTAAAAACTTTATCAATAGAAAATGCTTCAGCCCCATTCCTTAGCTTTAACTAACACTTCTTTCTCAATATTCTTATTAATTCATACTATGTGAACAAAGGAACTTAAGCAAAACTTGTATGCAGAAAGGGTTGAAAACTCTTGGCTGCATTAGAAAAAACAATTTGTTAAATAGTTTTGTGCCTAGTTGCTTTGTAAATTTATAGTACAGCACATGTTTAAGTAACTCTGAGACTTGGACTAGTTGTTGAAAACTTTGTCCAGTGAGAAAAATGCAAGGTGGTGATAGAGAGGCAGAGAGGAAGAGGCTTGGAATTGTCCACTGCTTTTGGCACAAATGAGCAGCTGGAGAAATTCAATGCCCTAAATGACCCACTATCAGTCTAGAGGCAAATCATTTTCACATTGAGACCTCTTTTGAAGCCCCAATCTAACTTGATGTTCCTTATTTTATTCTCATATAAGACCTGCAATTTTCCCTCATCTCACTGAACATTACCTGTTGCTATATTTATAGTTTGTTAGTATGTTTAATGATTCACCTTCCATGTTGAAACTGCAAACTCCACATGGTGGGGTTGGCTGTTCAATGTCATAGATTGTCTTTGGCTTTTTCTTTACCTTAAATCTATCCCAATGCTAAGCCATTCTGTTCTGCTGTTTTGCTGTGGTTTCCAATGAAGTTCACTGGAGAGAGGTGGACTGCTACCTCTTCTCTTCCATTGTCATCCAAGCTTCATGATTGGCCTATGAATTGACTATTCCTGAGTTAAAGGCTGTAGTCTTGGTCCAAAAACCTACAGACAGAACTCACATTATTGTTCTTGATGATGAAGATTTAAAACTCACAGCCAGATTCAGATAAATTTCATATAAATCCAACTTTTCCTAAAAATTTTCTGTCTCATGGATTCTTGTGTATATGAAGGTTTTTCTTTCTTTGAAACAATTGAATTACAATCATTCATATGTTCTAGAGATAACAGAAGTACTGCTTTTTCTAGCATCTTATTATGAAAATGTTCAAATGTAGAAAAGTTGGAAGAAATTTGTAGTAAACTCACAGGTAACAGTATGTAACCTAGATTCTACAATTAATATTTACTGTATTTGCTTTATCTTATAATTATTCATGAATCCATCTTTCTCTATATCCATCAAACTGTCTTACTTTGAAACACATAAAGAAAAAAAAGGGAGGATTTCCCTGGTGTTCCAGTGGTTAAGAATCTGCCTTCTAATGCAGGGGACGTGGGTTTGATCCCTGTTCAGGGAACTAAGACCTGACATGCCGCAGGGCAACCAAGCCCGTGCGCCACAACTACTGAGCTCAAGCACCTCAACTAGAGCCCGTGTGCCACAAACTAGAGAGCCCACGTGCTCTGGAACCCAAATGCCACAACTAGAGAAGAGAAGACCCGCACGCCACAACTAGAGGTAAGCCCGCACACTGCAATGAAGAGCCCGTGTGCTGCAACAAAAGATCCCGCATGCCTAAACAAAAACCCCACGTGCTGCAACTAAGACCCAATACAGCCAAAAATAAATAAATTAAATAAATGAATAAGTAAATAATAAATCAAAAAAAAAGAAAAGAAAAAAAGGGGAGCCATACTTTACCCCTAAATGCTTCAGCATGCACATAATGTTAAAACTTTTAAAATATTAATAATATTTGGTTAATTTTGATGACATAAGGTTTTACAGAATTGTCATAAATTGTTTTTCTTGGTTAATTTTATAAAATTAATAATATGTATCTATAATCACTTACACATTAATTCTGTGGTTTACAGAGGCTTCATTTGCATATATTTGTTTATATCACCAAAGCCACCACAGTTAGATGGAGACCATCCATTCATGGTGGTATAAAAAGTGACCAAATATACTTTCATTTGTTGTAAGCAGTTATCTTCAATATATGAAATTACAATGAAAACTACAAAGAACTATATAAGTTTTAAATTGTTATTGTTATTGGCTTCTTGAATAAACCATTCATTACTATTTTCTTCTAAAATACTTTAAATTTACATTCAGGAAGGCATTTTTGATCACTACAATTTAAAAGTGTGTATGCATATATGTATGAGTTAATTTATTTATGAACCATATCATTAAAAACACAGAGAAACTTACAATGATATATTAATTTATTAAACACATATTTATTTTACATCTGCTATATATACTTTACCCCAGGAGACTTGGAAGGATGAGCATGGCTAATCCTTGGAAACTCAGATTAAGGAGTTTGTAGTCATATCAGTAGTCAATGTAAAAATTGTGAAAAAATTTTAAAGAAAAAATATATAATTAGAGAACTGTTTTAGGAATTTTATTTGGAAAAGTTTATGTTGTATTCAAAATGAACAACAAGCACAAAACTAAAATTAAGAAAATCTCTTAAGATGCCACTATAACAACAAATTTTTTTGGAGTCTTACTCTACTTCGTGCATTGGTTTAAAAGATTTATTTATATATTAACATATTTAATCCTCCCAAGAAACATGATATTGGTACTATTACCATCAGCATTTTAGAAGCATTGACATAGGTGCAGAGAGGTTAAAATATTAGACCAAGTGCTTCCCTGGTGACGCAGTGGTTGAGAGTCGCCTGCCGATGCAGAGGATGCGAGTTCGTGCCCCCATCTGGGAAGATCCCACATGCCGTGGAGCAGCTGGGCCCGTGAGCCATGGCCACTGAGCCTGCACGTCTGGAGCCTGTGCTTCGCAACGGGAGAGGCCACAACAGTGAGAGGCCCGAGTACTGCAAAAAAAAAAAAAAAAAAAAAAAAAAAAAATTATACCAAGATCACAAACAGACTCCTTGGGTTCAAAAGCAAGGAGCTTAGCTCTAGAGCATCTACATTTAACCACAATTATAAAATCTTTCAAAGTCATAGAAATAAGACCCTGGTAATGGAATAAAAAGTATGATCAACAAATAAAGAAGAACTTTACCATTTTACCTATAGTGTCAGTTAACAAGAAGCAGGGGTTTGAAGAGTAAAAACTAGTATGTTTTGAGCCTTGTGAGTAAGTGATTCATCTTCTATATAAATGAGAAGAAATTTGTTTGGGGGAAACAATTAAAATTTTTGACTTAGCAACTTGTGAAGTATTCACAGTACAATAAGTTAAACACACAAGAAGCAATTTTGTAAACTTTTGTATCCTGAGAGGCACTGGCTAAAGATCTGGAATAAAAATCAATCAGGGGCTTCCCTGGTGGCACAGTGGTTGAGAGTCCGCCTGCCGATGCAGGGAACACGGGTTCGTGCCCCGGTCTGGGAAGATCCCACATGCCGCGGAGCAGCTAGGCCCGTGAGCCATGGGCGCTGAGCCTGCGCTTCCGGAGCCTGTGCTCCGCAACGGGAGAGGCCACAACAGTGAGAGGCCCGCGTACCGCAAAAAAAAAAAAAAAAAAAAAAAAAAAAAAAAAAAAAAAAAAAAAATCAATCAGGATGCATACAGAACAGATCTAAACAGAAGTTCTTAAACTTAACCAACAAGTTAATTCAGAACCAGAGTAACCAAAATATTTGCACAGTGGGGTAGAAGGTGAGGAACTTAGAATGGAAAAACTGTTTCTAACTCCACTCAAATCCTTACTGGAGGTAGGTTCATCAAGGGTTTTACATAATGAGTGAGTCTTGGAAATTGCGGCAAGGTTGAGGCATACTTCTATCAGGAGAGATAATGTCATGTTGCCACCTGGTCTGTATAATTGTTTTATTAAGTTTTCATGTATTTTCCCATAAAAATACATATCAACTTGTTCTTCTTTCTGAATTTTGCAAATAACTTCATAACTTCTTTGTGAAAAACCAAAAAAAATGGTGAAGAGGTCTCTAAAAAAAAATGCAAATGCATCCTAGAGGGCAAAATTCAACTTTGACCAAAGAAGGCAGATTACCTGGGAAGCATAGTTTTGCAGAAGAGATTGTGTCTGGAAAGGGGAATAGTTAGTAAGACATAAGCTCCCCCACTTGCAGGATCTCTCTCCAACATCTCGGAGAGAGAATTGAAACCAGTCCCTAATATAATAGAAAACAAACAAGTGAAACAGGCCCTAGTAAGTGGGAAAAGATCGATAACTTATTGTATGGTTTCTTACAGCTCTAGTGAAACATGTCTATAATACCTTGATGATCCTGGTTAGCCAGATGCTGTGTAAGATGGACCCATACAAATCTAGGGCTTGCCATTTAAAATGGTCAGTCATAAAAGATTTGGACATTGATTAAAATGGTGGCCATTCAATTTTTTTAGAAAAATAAAGACAGCTGGGTTTAGGAAGAGGTAATTGGGTAAGAAGCTTTATTTCAAGTACCTGATATACAACAGTACGTAGTATGGCACACATTGAGAGCCCAATAAATATTAGTTGCCCCAACAACCAAACAAATGAATAAATGAAGGAATGATGAATGGATGTTTGGATCAGCTACATCGTAGATTAGAGGAATATATTAGTAAAAGGAAGTAATTTGACAAAGTAAGCATATATAAGTACAATGAAAATTGCAAACCTCAGTTTCAAGAAAAAAAAATTAGAAAAAAATATAGGATCAATTTGTATTCAAGTTTAGGAATAGATTTTTCAATATAATACTTTTTAAATTTAATCTTTTCAACATGTTAAATTAATGGAAGTGCATTAGGAAATAATTAGTTACAGATTTAAGATCTCATTTATTTATCCATCCCTAATTATTTCTCAGAGGACCTGAAATGTATTTCTACTCTACTGCTGCCTCTCTTGATAATGGTTAACTTTAAATATAATCAACCATTTAGTCTAGTTTAAAAAATATTTTATAAACATAAAACATGTTTATTGTAGAAAATGTATTTACTTTATGAAACCACATGTTGCAGAAAGAGAAAACTAAAGCAAGATAAAGCCAAAGTTGAATTATTTCTGTTGCTAAAATCTTCTCCAATAGTCCAATTCCAGTGAACAAGCCAAACACAATTAACTTTGGTTTGAGGGTTTGATCTCTATTAGCAATAAGATCCTGGCATTCATGTGAAAGTATTGTGCCAACATTGCATGTCTTAGTCAATTCCAGCTGCTATAAGAAACTACCATAAACTGCGTGACTTATAAGCAACAGAAGTTTGTTTCTCACATTTCTGGAGGAACAGGGTTGAGGGGGTCTCCTTTATAAGGGCACTAATCCCATCTGTGAGGGCTCTGCCCTAATGACCTTATGAATTCCCCAAGTCCCCACCTTTGAATACCATCATGTTAGGAATTAGGTTTCACCACATGAATTTTGGGAGGACATAAACATTCAGTCTGTAGCATTGTGTTAGATGTATTATAGGCTGTTATTTAAAAAAAAAAAAATTTTGTGGTGTGTTTCTGATTGAAACAAACAATCCTGATGCTCTTTTTAGAAGAAGAAAGAGAAAGAGATCGTGATGTTGTAGTGGAAATAAGACTGATTTCACAAAGGAAAGACAGACCTCTTTCTACATTTCACATGACCTAGTTTCACTTATTATTAATTCAGTTTAGCAAATGATGATTGAGTATTGGCTATGAGCTAGGAACTCAATTAGTGAACTAAAAAAGTCCTGTTTTTCTCTATTGACTCATCTAAATTCCAATCTTTTACAAAATATGCTAGTTGTAAGTTGATGTGATTGCTGTTTACCTTCAGTGTAACTGTTACTTATATCCTGAGAGAATTCCTTAAGAATAAAATTTAAAAATATCTGTTTCACATATATTTTTCTACCTATCTATCTACCTGTCTATCCTGATCTTTCATCCTAATTTACAATATAGTAGCATTTTCTTGTTTCCAGAAAGTCTCTGTTAATAAAAAGATACTGGATGTGCCTTTCTTATTTTTTTCTTAGTAATTGATTTAAATTGGGAAAAACTTTGTCAAATATAGTAGCTACTGGAAACTTCATTTAATGCAAAGACTAGACAAACTTTTAAAAAGCCATGCCCAGTGGCTGAATATCTTCCATATTAGAAAAAGGCACTGTCTACCAAAAAAAAAAAAAAAAAAAAAAAAAAATCTAAAATTCCTCGAGAAGTTGAAACTCAGGAAACATATAAACCAAATTTCTTTTCCATTAGAGAATCCATCTTTGATTAAACATATCTAATAGTGCTTATATAATGGTTTGCAAATGTATGTCTGAAGTCCATAAAATAATTAAAGATTAGAGGATAGCATTCCATTCTACTAAAGTGGTCTTTAATGAAGGAAGCATCAAAAAATGATGTCAAATCCTCAGGTCCCAAAAATATTCTTTCAAGCAGGTGACCTACTTTCCCTAGGACAAGGCTCCAGTTTTTACAACAGCTTGCCTTTTGGGCTTGGAAGAAAGTCACTTCTGCTTTTCATTTTTAGTTATAAACAGAACTTACAGCATGGTGTTTTTTTTTCTTTTTGCTCATCTGCATTTATAAGATAATGATATGAAATGCAACTCATAGTGTGGTGAAAAGCATTTATAAAACAATGGGGTGATGGAAAGTCAAACATGAGATTAAGGGGAAAAAGTTTAAAAATGTTTTGTTACATTTTAGCTCTCTAAACATAACAAACCAACATTGGAATAATGCAATAGCTTGTTGGACAATGAAAAAAAGTAGAAATTATTTTTCATACATAATGCTAGAAAGTTTGACCAAAAACTGTTATATGGACATCATGGAGAAGCATCCAAGACATAGGTAACTATACTTCTGGCAGACACATGAAATGTTTATCTTGAGGACAATATACATAAGTTTTAGTTTTTAAATTGAGGTATAGTTGACGTACAATAATGTATGTTTCAGGTATACAACAAAGTGATTCACAATTTTTAAAGGTTATATTCCATTTATAGTTATTATGAAATATTGGCCATACTCCTTGTGTTGTACAATATGCCATTGTAGTTTATTTTCTACATAGTAATAGTTTGTATCTCTCAAACACTTACTCCTATCTTGCCCCCCCCAACCCCTTTCCTCTCCTCACTGGTAACCACTAGTTTGTTCTCTATATCTGTGAGTCTGTTTTTTTTTTTTTTAATATTCTGTAGTTTGTTTTATTTTTTTTGATTCCTAATATAAGTGATACCATATGATATTTGTCTTTTTCTGTCTGACTTACTTCACTTAACATAATGCCCTCCAAGTCCATCTTTGTTGTTGCAAATGGCAAAATTTCATTCTTCTTGTGGTTGAGTAATATTCCATTGTGTGTGTGTGTATATATATATATATATATATATATATATATATATATATATATATATATACCACATCTTCTTTATCCATTCATCTCTTGATGGAAACTTATGTTGCTTTCATATGGTGGCAATTGTAAATAATGCTGCTATGAACATTGGGTGCATGCATCTTTTTGAATTAGTGCTTTCTTTTCTTTGTTTTTCCCTGGATCTATACCCAGGAGTGGAATTGCTGAGTCAAATGGTATTTCTATTTTTATTTATTTATTTATTTATTTTTGAGAAACTGCCATACTGTTTTCCACAGTAGCTGCACAAATTTACACTCCCACCAACAGTGTACAAGGTTTCCCTTTTCTCCACGTTCTTGCCAATGTTTGTTGTCTGTGTTGTTTTTAGAAAATAGCCATTCTGACAGATGTAAGGTAATATATCATTGCAGTTTTAAACTGTGTTTCTCTGATTAATGATGCTGAGCATCTTATCCTGTGCCTGTTGGCCATCTGTATGTCTTCTTTGGGAAAATCTCTATTCAGATCTTCTGCCTATTTTTTAATCAGGTTGTTTGTTTTGTATGTGGGGGGGTGTTCTTTTTTATTAGTCATATGAGCTGTTTATAAATTTTGTATATTAACCCCTTGTCAGTCATTTCATATGCAAATATTTTCTCCCATTTAGTAGGTTGTCTTTTTGTTTTGTCATTGGTTTCCTATGCTGTGCAAAACCTTTTAAGTCTAACTAGGTCCCATTTGTTTATTTTTGCTTCTGTTTTCCTTGCCTGAGGAGGCAGATCCAAAAAAAAAAAAATTGCTGCGATTTATGTTAAAGAGTGTTCTGTCTATGTTTTTCTCTAGGACTTTTTTAGTATTCGGTATTATATTTAAGTCTTCAAACCAGTTTGAGTTTATTTTTGTATATAGTGATAGAGAATGTTCTAATTCCATTCTTTTACACGCAGATGCCTTGTTTTCCCAGCACCACTTATTGAGGAGACTGTCTTTTCTCCAATGTAAAGTCTTGCCTCCTTTGTCATATTATTTGACCATAAGTGTGTGGGTTTATTTCTGGGCTTTCTATTCTGTTGCATTGATCTATGTGTGTGTTTTTTTTTGTTCCAGTACCATACTGTTTTGATTACTGTACCTTTGTAGTATAATCTGAAGCCAGGGGGTGTGATTCCTCCAGCTCTCTTCTTCTTTCTCAAGATTGTTTTGGCTATTTGGTGTATTTTGAATTTCCATGCAAATTTTAAAATTATTTTTCTGCTTCTGTGAAAAATGCCATTGGTATCTTTATAGGAATTGCATTGAATCTGTACATTGACTTGTGTAGGATGGTCATTTTAAAAACATTAATTCTTCCAATCCAAGAACACAGTGTATCTTTCCATCTCTTTGTGTCATTTTCACTTTCTTTCATCAGTGTCTTATAGTTTTGAGTACAGGTTTTTTAATCTCCATAGGTAGATTTATTCCTGAGTATTTTAGTCATTTTTATGTGATTATAAATGGAATTGTTTCCTTAATTTCTCTTTCTGATAATTCATTGTTAGTGTATAGAAAGCAAAAGGTTTCTGTGTATTAATTTGGTATCTTACAACTTTACTGAATTCATTGATGAGCTCTAGTAGTCTTAGGTTTTTTTCTTTTTTTTTTTTCTTTTTAAGGAGTTGATTCTCATATTGAAATTGATACTATTATGTGGGAGAGATATATTTAAAGTTGAACTTCCCTATGAATGTTCACATAACACTTGTTCCACTATTGTTATATTTTCAATTTTGAAAATTCATCTATTCATGTAAATCACTTCATATTTTCATAACCTTATTTACCCCCAAATCCATACATCTCACACTTGGTAGAAAAGAGATTGAAAGGGTGCTCAGTGGCTTTGTGGTGTGTGTGTGTGTAAATATATAACTACATTTTTTTACTATGTGGTTTCTGGCAATATTTATAAGCTTCATTGTTTTCAGCTGCTATATTTTAGAGTCCTGTAGCAATATTTTCAAGTTTTATGAAATTATATACTGATTTCTAGGAAAAGAAAAACATTCTAGGAATAAAAGTGTGTAGATGTGGTGGACACCAATAGGTAAATTAAGTGTGAAGGGAAATATGGGGTAGCCTTGACTTATTGAAAGTTAAATCTTTTGAAAATTCAAATAAAGTAAAAGAGTAATGGGAATGAGAAATAACCAGGACACACAATAATTAATAAAATAAAATTTTACTTTGGAAAGAGTAAGAATAAAGAGAGAAAAAAGAGAGAAATCTTATTTAAAGGGTCTACTACTATTAGCACCAAGTATAAACAACCTTTTCTTCAAACATCTGATATGTCTCAACTTTGCTAATGTTGTATGTTGATTGTATGTCCTAAAATGTCATCACATGAATACTTTTTCTTTGATCTGAATTTACTAAGTTCTCATTGTTAAAGGGGAATATATTGACAATTATTATAGTTTCTTGCTAGAATAAATATATCCTTGGTACATATTCACAATATATTTTGTTTAAATTTTTGCTGAAGGTATTTATCTAATAGTTTATGTTGAGTTAGAAAGAACTCCATGAATTAGCCAAAACGTAATTCTGTCTCAGGCAGTAATTGCATGATTGAGTCAAGTCTTATGGCTTTGCTTATTCTTGCAGATCATGATTCCCTAAAAGAAAATCCTTGTTCTGTTGTTGAAATTTGAAAGAATTTAGTTTAGCAGCAATATTTTATTACTCTCGCTTAACTTGGGAACCAGAAAACTCAGAACTGAGGATATGGCACTTTTAAAATAACAGTTGGAAGCTAAATATTAAATGCATTAAAAAAAATTCTGCCTATTTTCTGGAAATGGTTGACACAGCAAAGTCATTTAAAATCACATTTAATAGAACCCTGACAAAATATTGGAAAATTAGTACAGTTCTGTTTTCACATTGCCCTTATATTAATAACAGATTTAATATTGACCTTCAACATAGTTTTTGAAATGGCAACTATTAAAACAGGAAAGATGCTCCTTTTCTTCCTAGTGGCAATATTTTATTTCCTACTGATCATGTCCTAATAAAAGATACTTATTATACTCACATTATGAAATTAAGAAATTAAGACATATGCTAGGGACAATGTATTTTGTATTTAGAAAGCAATGTTATCAGATAATGTAGTCATGAATATCACTCAGAGAAACAAATGATTGATGAAAATGCAACAGAAGGAAAAGAGGCTTGCAAATGGCTATCTACTTCTTTAATAACAGACTGCTTAAAATCCATGAGGAAATTGGAAAGCCCAGTATTCAACAAAAAAGATTAATAGAGATCCTAGCACTACTCGTAAGCCACCTTAATTTATCAGAGGAAAGAGACTCTTTGAGTTAACATATAATGGAAGTTCTCTAATACTTCTTAACAGTGTTATTTATAGTAAGCCAACAAAAATCATGTATGCAAATCATGACCATTTCTTTGTGTAAAGCATTGTTAATAAGTCTTCCAGAATAAGATTATCTAATTAAAATGTAATATTTAATTTTATCTTTTCTAAATGTCACCTTAAAAAAGTAAAGAAGCAAATAATTTCAATAATATACTTAATTTATGTAGTATGTCCAAGAAATTTTCATTTTGAACATGTAGTCGATGCCAAAATTATTACTGAGATATTATGCATTTGTGTATGTGTGTTCAAAGTCTTCACAATCGGTGTGCATTTTATTCCTACAACACATATCAACTTGAAATAACTTCATTTCAAATGCTCAGTATTCCCATGTGTCTAGTGGTTACTCTATCAGCCAGCATGCCTATTGACATTGAATTCGGCTCTATGTCTCAAAGATAATTTAAGTTTAGTTAAATAAAAGATAAAATTAAGAACTTCTAAAATATTTTAAATAGTTTTGCAATAAGAAAGACAAATTAATACAAATAAGATTAATGGCATCAAATTAAAAGGAGAGAACAAGAGAGGGAGGTTTAATCTAACTTCAAAACAGAATTTGGAAAAACACAGTTAATGACAATGAATGGTCCTCATGCATTATGACAGTATGTAGTTATGTGGTTATGATAACTTTAGAGTATATGTAAAGACCTAGGTTTCATTTTAATTCTGCAAATAATTGAAAATTTATCGTCTGCTTGGTCATGGCAGTAGAAAGGTAAATAAGCAGTGGTTCTGTCCTCCAGAAACATAAAGTCAAATAAGGAATGAAGGCATTAGGTAGGTGATAAAAACATGCTCTATTTTTTAGATTGATTAAATTTATTCTATAAACTCTTGGAAGATACAAGGTAAATCTAGTGATAATTGAGGAAGAGCGGATTTCATTAAGCAACTCTATATTGCAAACAGAATTGTTCAGAAATAGATTTTGTCACCTTGCCATCACAATGAAATCCTTCCTGGATGGAGTATTGAAAGGGACCTGCATGATAGCGTATTAAAGATGCAACATAATAGATTCCCAAGTTGAAGGAAAAGGCATTTGCATGGTATCTAATATTGTTTCCAACCATATGGTAGTATGATTATACAATTATTGTGAGGGAATTTCTTACTTGAATTTTTATACTGTAAATATATGATGATTTCTAAGTATTTGAATACAACTAAATATACATAACATAGATTAACAATTTGAATTAAAAAGGAATTATTCTAAGGTATTATTCCTGCATCAAGAATTGGAGCACACATTACTAATAACTAATAGAAAGTTAGTAAAACCTTTTGCTTCCTCTAAAGCACTTTCACCTTGATTCCATTCATTGGACTGACTGTTCTCTCCCACAAACATCCCATTATTTTCATATCAATCCCAAGTTTAGTCAAGTGAATGAGTAAAGAAAGCACTGTTCCTTTGTAAAACAAAGCCAAGTGTGAGAGCGAAGAGGAATTTTCTACTTCTTCCCAAAGTAAAAAATCTAAATGTCTTCTTACTGCTTTGTTTAGATATTGTTTAAACTCGGAAAATCAGACAACTGATACATTCATGTAAATTCTATCATGAGTCCTTAAGCATTTACCTTAGTTTATATCAATTTTCATTTGATCTATCAAACCATGACTCAACTGTAAATATAACCTTTCATTGCTACACTTCCTCAGGTTTTCCTTATTGAAAAATGATTTGTGTTTCCTTTCCTTGTATAAAACTAGGCCTATATATTTTTGGCCAGTCTTAGAATAGTTCCCTAATCTAATATTCTTTCTTTCAAATTTTGATGTCTTTAAGATTATGTGAGTCTAGTAAATAGATCTAATGGAATATAATGAGCATTTAAAAGTTAATCTGTTTACATAATTGTAATAGTCTGTTTATACGAACAGGAAAAGAATGTGGCCAGTTGCCTGCACACAGCTGGAAATTCAAACAAGAGACAGCAAGTGTTCTGTCTTAGAATTGATGGAACAGATTATTGAGTGTATATTGTGGGGGTTTAATGCAAAGTATTAACACCAGCAATTACAATAGAAGCATCACAAATGTCATAAATAAAAATGTCAAAACATTAGATAGGCTGTGGAAATTAAAATCTTTTACCCCAACATCACTGGGCTGTAACATTGTTTTGTCTATCATAGTTATGTGGACCAAGCTAAATATTGATGTGGAGAAAAATAAATAAGATCTTCAAGGAGTAGAACATTGAAAAATATAAATAGGAGCGAAAACATTTGGAGACATACTCTAATCTGACGTGTCAAATTAAATTCTTTACAAACCACTGGGAGTCATATTTCTAGAGTCAATTATGTAAATGCAAAATCTTTTTGTTTCACTTGTAAGTAAAGAAATTAGGATGTCTATTGCTGTTTTATATGCTTTGTTCAGATTCTTCAGCAATCAAATAAAATTTACAAATGCCTTCAAATAATGGTTTCTTTTATAAAGCATTTTTGGAACTAGGTAAATGTAAATAACTTATAATCAAGTATAAGAAGATTCATTCATTTTCAGGTTAGCTTACTTACATATAATAAACATAAGGTAACACATACCTTAAAACACTTGTCTTAGATTCTTTAAAATCTTTCAACAATTTGTGAAATAAATACTGAATTTTTAAATTATTAAAAAAGTATTGTTTTTTTTTCTCACTTTGGAAATACAATTTCGAGAAACCGTTATTCTGAAGTAAGCAGAAGGGAGTCTGTTACTTTCTAATGCCATCAGTGAGTCTCGCTTTTTCTGTCCACCATTAATATCTTATTGCGTTGTAGGATTTCATTCTCATACTGGTGGCAAATGGTTACTTTACCTCCACATCATGTTTGAGCTCTATCAGGGGTTGAATTGTGTCCTCCAAAAATATGTATGTTAGAGTCCTAACCCCTACCACTGCTGAATGTGACGTTTTGGAGACAGGGTCTTTACAGATTAGGGACTAATCCAATGCAACAGGTATTCTTATACTAAGGGGCAATTTGGACATGCAGACAGATATGCATGGAGGGAAGATAATTTTCAGAGACACAGGGAGAAGAAGACAGCTATCTACAAGCCAAGGAGAGAGTCTTGGAACAAATCCTTCCCTCATGAACTTCAGACAAAACCCACTCTGTGACTACTCGAATTCTAAGCAATCAGAACTGTGAGACAATTTCTATTGCTCAAGACACACTGTTTGTGTTACTTTGTTATGGCATCCCTAGCAAGCTGGTATATATACAAAGCTAAAAGATAGGAAAAAGTGGAGTACTCTTGGCTTTTTCTAGCTGTACCTGTGTTTTTATCAAGAAAGTACTGTTCTAGAAAACTCCCAGGTGACTTCTACTCAGGTTTTGTTATCCAGGATAAGGTTAAGTTATCACTCCAAGCTGCAAATGAGGGGCAGCTGAAGAGAGGGCAGGGAATGATAGCCAATCCATTATGATTTATGTCTTGTCAATTTTTAAGTTAATCAGTCTAGGGGCATTTTGTCCTTGAAAAAATAGTGTTATATTAGCGCTTATGAAATGGAATGATAGCAGTGTCTACCAAAATAGAGATTTAATTAATTTTACTACTTATACATACATTCATTTCATGTAGACTTCTAGCTCTTCTATGATAGTTTGACTAGTTATATTTATGAAGAAGAATGTAATTTAAAAATGTGTGTAAGTTCAAAAGAGAAGATGGGATGCCAAAGAGGTGCATTTACTATAGGCTTCAGGGAACTTGGAGTAAGTCAACTGACATAATTCCAGATGTATTATTTACCCTCTCTAATTTGGTCTTCCCAAGCATTTTACACACTTATCTCACAGTTTTGTTTTGTTTTTTTTAATCATTGGATTAAAATGTAGTATGACAGTGATAATCTAGAGACATCTAATAACAACTACTTTTGATTTTTTAACCATTTTTTAATTGAAGTATAGTTAATTTTCAATGCTGTGTTAGTCTCAGGTGTACAGTAAAGTGATTCAGTTATACATATATATATATATATATACACACACATATACATGTATATTCTTTTTCAGATTCTTTCTATTATGATTTATTATAAGATATTGAAAATAGGTCCCCATGCTATAGAGTAGGTCCTTGTTGTTTACTTATTTATACATAGTAGTGTGTATATGTTAATCCCAAACTCATAACTTATCTCCCCCGTCCCCATCCTGCTGTGCCTTTTGGTAACCATGTTTGTTTTCTATGTCTGTGAGTCTCTTTCTGTTTTGTAAATAAGTTCATTTGTACAATACAGTATGACAATGATAATCTAGAGACATCTAGTACCAAGTAGTTGCGATTTTAAACATACTCTTGCCTTCAACAAATTAGTTAATTCTAAAATTACAATAAAGATTAAGATTGGCATTGCAAATTTTTATAATTGCTTGATTTCTGCTCATGTTAATACAATAATTTAATGTCATTTCAAAATTCATTTCTTGAATAGTCAGTTATTCCAATGCTGAAATTACCTCCAAAGAAGACAACTTATTACCTCAATTTCCAAATGAGATATTTACCAAAGAAAATATTCGTTATGATAAGTTTGTTTAAAAAAAATTTTTTTGGAGTATAGTTGATTTACAATGTTGTGCTAATTTCTGCTGTATAACAAAGTGAATCAGTTGTACATATACATATATTCACTCTTTTTTAGATTATTTTACCATATAGTTCATTACAGAGTATTGAGAAGAGTTCCTTGTGCTATACAGTAGGTCCTTATTAGTTATCTATGTTATATACAGTACTGTGTATATGTCAAAACCTGGTTGGAAGAGAATTTGCTATATGAAACACTGAACAATATTTTTGTTTATTTATTTATTTATTTTTGGCTTTGTTGGGTCTTCGTTTCTGTGTGAGGGCTTTCTCTAGTTGTGGCAAATGGGGGCCACTCTTCATCACGGTGCACGGGCCTCTCACTATCGTGGCCTCTCTTGTTGCGGAGCATAGGCTCCAGACGCGCAGGCTCTGTAGTTGTGGCTCATGGGCCTAGTTGCTACGCGGCATGTGGGATCTTCCTGGACCAGGGCTCGAACTCGTGTCCCCTGCATTGGCAGGCAGATTCTCAGTGACTGTGCCACCAGGGAAGCCCAATATTTTTGTATATCAAATATTTTTAAGGTTTTAAACTAACATTTTTATCATTAAAACTTTATGATTAATTAAGAGCCTAGATGTGATAGATTTGCTTATAAGTGATGTTTTCTGCTTTGCTCTTACTGCAGTCTAATTGTTCATCAAAATATAGGTAAGCTGTGACAAAGTGAGAGAGTGGCATGGACATATATACACTACCAAACGTAAAATAGATAGCTAGTGGGAAGCAGCCGCATAGCACAGGGAGATCAGCTATGTGGTTTGTGACCACTAGAGGGGTGGGATAGGGAGGGTGGGAGGGAGGAAGACGCAAGAGGGAAGAGGTATGGGAACATATGTATATGTATAACTGATTCACTTTGTTATAAAGCAGAAACTAACACACCATTGTAAAGCAATTATCCTCCAATAAACATGTTAAAAATATATATATGGTCTCCTCATTCATACTATAAAGTTGTATCTGGACGGTAGCTGCCAAACCATTTATCACATTCTCTGACTCTACATCCTGTCCCCCATTACCCATGCCTTTATTACTACCTGTACGAGTCATCGTACTCGTCACCACCCAATTGAATTTGAGTAGAATTGGTATGTGCCACTTTGGGACCAAGGCTTTCAAGACATGAATGTGCCTTCTGTGTGGTCTATCCCCTTCTTCTTGTTACTTCTTGATGACAATGAGGCCCTATGAGAAGGTGGACTAACAGAATAAAATGGGCCTAGGTACGTGAACTGCAACATGTACAAAAGCAAATCCCTCAATTCAGACACCTTGCCCAAAATGGAAATATGTATGGGATCTAAACTTCCATTAAGGTAAGTCCCTATCACTTTAGTCTCTTTTTACAACAGTTAGCTTCCCTTAACCAATGAGAACTCTTTTTTTTTTTTTTTCTTGGCCATACTTATAGAAAACTTTAAATGATCATTTCAGTATTTCCTGTATTTCAATTTCTATAACAACAGGATTGGTATGTCACTTATGCACTAGAACCTGTAGAGTTTGTCACTTTGCAATTGCTTAATTCATGTTTGATGAATAAAAGAAACACACATTTTAGAATACAATAAAAAAAGACGTTTGGTTTTGTCTGACTCAAGAGCAAACATATAGCTCTTATGTTTTTAGCAGATATCTAACTTTTGTGTTTCAACCCAATTAAAACGTTTCTCCCAGTGCCTTCTTGACAGAACATTCCCAGCTGTTTCCATGTTGCATAGCAAAGCTCTGACAGCTTTTAGAGCAAGAGTCAATATTAGTTAACAATTCATCTGCAATTGCAACTATTCTATTTCATCATAGTGATAATTTATATTCCTTCTTCTACTGTCTCATTTGGGATTGGTGTTGCTGAACTTTAATATTCACAGCTAGTCTCAGAGCTGTGACTATAAATCCCTTTCAGTTACTTTTTAATTCCTACTCAACATATTCTAATTAACTTAAAATAAATCCTCTAAAAATACTGTGTGTCTTACATGTTTCATTAGGATTCAGTAAGAAAGAAGTTGTAACACTTTTCTTTCTATTAACAAGCATCTTTCTGCTCAGATGCATTTAATGATGCATTTTAGATTGACACATCCATTATTCAGTTCCATCAATAATCCTAATTATAGCCTTCATTCTATAAAAGAGTATATTTATAAGTGATGAAACTTTAAGACAGGGACGACTACACACACTGACTACAGTATGACCCCTGAGGCCTTTTGGCATGAGAGTATATTGTATGTAAGTGTACAATATGTACAGGCTATTTTAAAGTTTTGTGTTCTGAATTACCCTGATTTCTTAATAGACCCTCTTGTTTTCAATTTTTAAAATTTTTATTTTGGATTTGTTGGAAAGAATTCTAGTATTTTTTTGTTTTCTTTTCTGGAAAGAACCTTACTTCTATTGTAGTAGCATATAGATGAAGAATATGCATGCTTTTTAGTTTTATGTGGCATATATGTATGTGTGTGTGTTTGGTCCTTTGGCATTGCTATAATTTGAAAAAGAATGTTGGCATAATCAGCAAACCAAAGAATCTAGAGGTAGAAGAAACTTGTCCAAATAATTGAGCCACACATCATCAGTTCTTGCACATATGTTGTAAACAAAACAAAACAAACCCCAAACCATATTTGCCAGATGGAAATTGCCATTGTTAGTCTGTCTTTGCTGATGTTGTTAAATAGAATGCCAGCCTTGCCTTGTTCTACTATGATTATCATCATATTGACTGGTGGCTCTGCTTTAAAAATAAATAATAATAAACCTGCCAGAGTGTTATGAGTGAACTGAAATAGTGCAGTAGTTTTCCAATTTGAAATAAAGAAAATGAAAATTTGAAGACGTGACACAGAATCCTAGAAATCTGTGTTCCCAGAGTTGAGTTTATTTCTCAAAGACATACATATATAGCAGTTAGTATTCCTAATAATACATACACTGAATTTCAGAGTTCTGGGTCCTAAGTTTCAGAAGAATGGTAGAGAATAATTTTCATAGCTCCTAAATTTTATGAAATCATTTTTAAAAACATTTCAGGTTTTCTCAAAAATTTAGAAATCCTAGGGATATTATATTTAACCTTTCTTTCTCTTTTATTCTTTAGATTAAGATGACATAAATTACTCAATTAATTAGATTTTCTTTTCACTAGTAACTCTGATTAACCCCTGATTTAGGTTATCATAATATAGGCAGAACAAAAGCAAAGTGTTTCTCAGAAAGTAGTAGCAGCTTTACATTGATCTCAGCCAGCCAAAGCTCTTACTTTGTTGGGTTGCAATTAAGCTTACTTTGAAGTCCTTTAGATAAGGACTATTTCATATATTTCCATTTGTATGCTAAAAACGAAAAAATCTAAATGGCAGAATTCTATGTCAAATTATATAGGGAAGTGCTAAAAATATCAAAACAAAATTGAATGTTAAATTCTAAATGTATATTCACTACAGTCAGAATGATGTTAAAATTTAAAGAAGGATCATAAAACAAATAAAATGCTTTTAGGTCTTACAAAATAAGTGAAATGACAGTATTTCACTACAGTTTCCCTTAATCAATAGGTTTGTAGTTAAGTGATGTAAGTTTGCCCTTAAAGGATGATTTAGATTTGAATTATTTGAGAGGTAAAACATGAGATTTCAGGTGATAAAAAACATTTTGGAAAAAGGTAAAATAGTAGTAAATCATGACATTTCAGGTGTGTTCTAAGGAGGTAATCAGGGTATAAAATATTGAGAATCTAGGCTTAGAGTAATAATAAAGGGAACGCAGAAGAAATGAACCCTCATATCTGAACACTGACAGGACTTGAAGTCTGCTTGGATGTGGGGAAATAAAGAAAAGTGATGGATTGGGACTTCACTGGTGGTCCAGTGGTTAAGAATCCGACTGCCAATGCAGGGGATACGGGTTGATCCCTGGTCCCAGAAGATCCCACATGCCGCGGAGCAACTAAGCCCGTGTGCCACAACTACCGAGCCTGTGCTCTAGAGCCCATGAGCCACAACTACTGAGCCCGTGTCCTGCAAGTACTGAAGCCCACGTGCCTAGAACCCATGCTCCACAACCAAAGAAGGCACTGCAATGAGAAGCTCGCTCTCCCCAACTAGGGAAAGCCTGTGCACAGCAACAAAGACCCAGCACAGCCAATAAATAAATAACTGATACCACACACACACACACACACACACACACACACACACACACAAAGTGATGGATTGAACATGACAAGAAATTAACTTGGAAACTGAAGAATAAGAATATCCCAAAGATTACAGGGAATGTAAGAAGATATGAGTTTAAGCTTTAGGAAAGCAAACCACAGCAACTTGGATATTATGTGCCTAGCTGACAGTTGTCTCTTATGAAATGTTGTGGAGATAAAGGAAAATTGCTCATCTCTTAGCTTCAAAGTAAAATAAGCACATTTTCCACAAAATTATGAAAAATAACACTATTTTCAACATGTTATTGAGTCAAAAATTTTTGCAGCTTGGGTGAATTTGTCACTCTTTTCTTAACTGTAGAGAAGATTACATGGTAAATGTGATTTGAATCCTAAGGTTTACTTTTGCAAATCAAGTAAAAGTTAACATGTTTTTAATATTATAATTTCAAATAGCATGAATCTAAAATTTAAATTCTTCATAATTGTTACTTCCTGAAAATACTTCCAGTTCATGTGACTAAATCCAGGAACAAAGATTAAAGGATTAAAAATAAGTCATAATTCTTATCTCGTTCATCCCTCCCTTTAATATATATTAAAAAAACAAACAAAAACCAAGAAAACAAACACTAATTGGCTGAGTATACTGAGTGTGGGTGTCTGCTTCCTCAATTTCTTAAATGCTTTGAGAATATCATTCTTTACTTCAACTCGTTATTCAGTTATGTAAAAGAAAATATGGTTGGGGGGAAGGAGAAAATTACTTGTGTTATGATGTCTAATAGATCATATTTAACAGAGTGACAAAAAGAAAATATGTACTTGTACAGAAATCCTATGATTTAGGTCAATTATACACTCGGGAGGGGCAAGCAAGTCTTGTTGAATTTGGAGTTTGTCTAAATGCTCAAGCTATTTTTCACATGTTTTGTGTCTTTTATTTTTTTTAAGACTTTTTTCACATTATTTAAAAACCCAATGGGATTGTAATGGAACTGGGAAATGTAGTCCATATGTCTTGGAAGCTTTTACAATTAAATCATCAAATTACTGTTCAAAATGTTTTCACCATTTAAAATACAAGTTCTTTTTATTATATATACATATACCCACATAAGAAAATAATGCAAAATTCTCAGAATTACTTTTTGTTTAAATATTTCATTTCCAAATATTTATTTTCACTTTACCATTGAATGGCATATCACTCAAATACATGATTCTGTGATGTTAGTAGTATTGTATTATTTAAAAATTATCAAGTAAAATACACTATTAAAGACACTTTTGTTCAGTTCATGTATCTATCACCAATTCATTACCCAAACATGTAAACATTTCTGCAAACAGATCCAATCAGGGGTAAAAAAGTTTTAAATGTGCTCAAATCCATTACTATTCTGCTTATATCCTTGGGAAAAATAAACTTTTTCAGCTAAATAATATGAGCGTTTCCTATCCGGTCTTCATTAAAATGGCTATTGGATAAATTCTTTATTCCATCACATTTGACTCAGAAGTATAATATTTCACACTGTCACAAAAATATTTTAGAGAAAAGTTGATTTTTCTTTTTCATTGGTAAAGAGCATCTATTCCCATATCCATGACTTGTTTCTGGCATTAAACAGGATATTTCAAAAAACAAAATATATTGTTGGAATAGTCACTCTGTAATTTACATTCATCATGGACACTGCTGTGTATGAGTTATCATTTCTGTTTCGCAGGTGAGGTCAGTTAAGCGTCATTTACTGAGTGAGTCATACCATGGGTTGGGTCTTTCCAGGGACTCCTTTCTTAAGTACACTTGTGGGTATTGAACTTCCCTTTACTTCTTCTTAGAAGAGCTTTTCCTTTACTTAGCTAAGATTGAAAGGATTTTAACAAATATTTTTGACATTAGAGATTATTTATCCAAACAATGTTAAATTTGAATGCTGCAGTAAATTATGAATTGTAAAAGTGTAGCAGTATTTGTTTTTCCTAAAGAGCAGCAGTAGAGAAATTTGGCTGAGCATTTAAGGAAATATAAATTACAGAGTATTGCTAAGGAAACACTCTTAAATATAGTGTGTTTATTCACTTGTATAAAAACATTGGTATAAGGTTTATTATTATGAATATACCTTGCATTTCAAACAATTTTTAATTCCCAAGAAAACTATTTTTATAATTCTACTTCTTTTATTATTATAAGCAAAAAATGTAGAACTTTTTCACATATGATTTCTAAATAACTACATTGTTATGGTTTTCTTTGTGGAGGGACAGAGGATGCTTGCTCTAATAACTGAGTGAGTATGTAATTACATATGTACTGCTACTGTTGTATGGAGATAGCATGATCTGTTTGTGCAAACATAGAATACAGCCATATGGTTTAGATTCTGTAATTGTGTGTTATGAAATCATTTGCAGCCCTACCCTGAATTTCCATGGAGAAAAATCTCACAGATGGGATAGACCCATGGGCATTATAGTTTAAAAAGATCCTTCTGGAAAATAAGCTCAAATAGACTAATAAAACACAAATCTCTTTCCCTCATAATTGTGAATATTGTGTCCTAGAAAGAGCATAGACCTGGAGTTAGACAGATGGAGTTACAGTGTTTCCACTTGGACAAATTATTTAACGGTTCTTACTCTCTCCATTTCTAAAAGAAAAATCAGACTACTGAACTTTTATGTATCTTTGTATGAAAATAATTAGAAAAGAGTAGGCATGCAATACTGGTTGTACCTGTTTTCATTTCCCTTCCAATCATACCAACATATATGAAATGTCACTTTAATTCATTATTCTATTTTTACAAAAGTTTAATTAAAATCAAAGTAAAATAAAGGCCATATGAAACATCCTGTAATATTACATTTCTGATTTGATAATTTGATAAGAAGTCACTGTTTATTAGAAGAATCAAGTAATTACCAAAAGAGTTTATAAGCCAAACTAAAATTCTATATGTAAGAAAATTAAGAGAATATTAAGACTTTATTGAATTGATATTAAAATATAGATTGTGATCCAACAACAATTGTGCTCCTTGGCATTTACCTGAATGAGTTGAAAACTTATGTCCACACAAAATTCTGCACATGAATGTTAATAGCAGCTTTATTCATAATTGCCAAAACTTGAAACCAATCAACATGTCCTTCAGTAAGTGAATGTATAAATAAACAGTAGTACATAAAAACAATGGAATATTATTCAGCACTGAAAAGAAAGGAGCTATCAGGACATGGAAAGATACAAAGGAAACTTAACAGGCATATTACCAAGTGAAAAAAAATAGGTGTGAAAAGGTTACATACCATGTGATTCCAAAAGTATGGCATTCTCAAAAAGGTAAAACTATGAAGACAGTAAAAAGATCAGTAGTTGCCAAAATTTTAGGGAGAGTGAAGGATGAATGGGAGTAACACAGAGGATTTTTAGGGCAGTGAAACTATTCTGTATCATGCTACAGTGGTGGATACATGTCATTTTACATTTGTCCAAACCCATAGACTATACAACACCAAGAGTGAACCCTAATGTAACCTGTGGACTTTGGGTGAAAATGATGTGTCTATGCAGGTTCATCAATTTAAAAAATACACCACTCTGTTGTGGGATGTTGATAGTGGGGAAAGCTGTGCTTGTGTGGGAACAGGGGATACGGGAGTTCTCTGTACTTCCCACCCAATTTTGCTGTGAACCTAAAACATCTCTAAAAATAAAGTCTGTTTAAAAATGTAGATAGTGTGCATGAATTTAAAACTTTAGTAATTTAACAGGGAGAATATATTCACTTATCCCTTATTTAAATAAAATAAGTTAACATTTTCAGAAAAAGAAGATTCACTAGGTATTAGCTAATTAGCTGAAAATGCAAAGAAGCAATAGTCATCACAGTAATAGAAATGATGGAGTATGTTGTGCAAAGAGGCAGGAAAACAAACACATAGCTTCATGCACACACAGAAGATACTGGAGCCACATAGCTCAACATCAAAATGAGTTTATCTAGGAAAAACTATGAGCAGAGATGTACCAAGGCTCACAAAAGCTGCTGATTTGCAATGTCCCACATGTTCTCAGGGCATAATTGGACCAACTACACCAGGAAAAAGCCCGTTAGAGGAAGCTAGACCCTCTAAGTCTCTGCATCCATAAGGTGGGGGGTTATGGAACCTTAGTAGATTGTATATCAAAGAGAAGCTCCCTGGTTGGGGAAAGTCCTTTGTTAGAACAAGGAACTTCAAGAGCTGGAATCAGTCTGTTTTCTGCTGAGGATCTCAGCTCCGCTGAGCCAGTTCTTCAGTACTTCCAAAGAAGTGGAACAAATGAGCCCCCAGAAGCCATCTCTCCTTACCTAACCTCAGAGAAAAAATAAAATGATATTATTTGGGAGCTGACAATGAACCAAAGTCTTGTAAATATTTTCTTTTACCTCAAAAGAGTCCTGTGACAGATAATGAAATATGCAAATGGATAAGTGAGTCCCTCAAGATAGCCCAGCCATAAAAGACTGTAGCCTTGTGATTCAAACTCAATTTTATTGGCTCCAAAATTATGACTTTAACATATTATAGATTCTCAATAATTTAAAAAAGTTTTAATGTTTCAAGTTAAAGGGAAACAAAAATATGACTTCTTCCATGAAAGTTGATCCAATAATAAATTACTTAGAAAGGGAAGCCTGAGTAAAACCATTTGATGACTTGAAGGCAGTAATGATAACTGGTATTTATTGAGAATTAACCATGTAAAAGATATTGTGTTAATACCCCTAAATCATTAAGAACCAGAAATTAATGCTAAGAGCTGAAGCTGAAAGTTTTGTTGGAGTGAGGCTAGGAAGCCCCAAGAAGCTTTCTGCTATAAGAAAACAGAAAATAAAATAACCATCCTTGTCCCAGCCTCTAAGTGTCCAATAGAAATAGGGCAACAGAACTCTCTGGGCTCCTGGGAAGATCTGTACCTTCTATTGCTCCTGGCCTCACCATCATGTGGGCCTTGAGATCATCAAACTATTTCGGCCAATCCCTGAACCTTCCCTCTCTTCTAAAAATTTTCAATCCTGCCACCATAATCTCTTGTCTTGATTACTGTGATGTTGTCTAACTAGTGTCTCTGTTACTCTTCCTTCTCTCTACAATGTATTTATGATTTAGCAACTTGGTTAGACTAAACTGTATTCCCTAGAATTCTCTTTCTAGAATGCTTCTGGAGAGCGTGTGCTACAAGATATATTCTCTTATGGGAGGTGGAAAGTAAAAAAAAAAGGCAAACAGCAGGCATCTTATAGCATAAACAGTTCCTCCCAGCTATTCAATAAAACACTAATCTTGGTGATGTTGGGAAGATATTTAGCAGATTAATTGAAGTCCATAATCAACTGATTTAAATTGGGAAGATTATCTTTGGAGCATCTACCTTAATCATTTAGAAATCCTTTAAAAAAGGGCTTAGGTCTTCTGTGGGAGAGAAAGACTCCACCTTGTGGAAGATTCCTGGCTCATGCTTGTGGGGTTCTAGCCTTTCCAGGTCTTCCCTTCCTAACTGCCTCTGGACAAGCTTTAGCCTGTACCCATGGGCTGTAAACCTCTCATGGTCTTCTCTTCCTTACTGCCTGCCCTAAGAACTTCACATATGCTTAGTTGCCCCCCCACATTGTATAAAATTATTCCTTCTAAGTAATCCCTTATTATGAAATTGATTCTTGAGAGGCACACCCCTTTAGGTGATCCTCAATCCAATAGCCAGAATAATCTATGAGAACACAAGTTAGAACATGTCACTCCCCTGTTCAAACCTTCCAAAGTCTTTCCATCTCATTCAGAGTAAAAGCTAAAATCCTAACAAGCTCTGACATAATTTTCCATGATTTTGTCCCTTATTGTCTTTGTGATTTATTTTCCTATCACTCTCTCTCTTTCTCACTCTTGTCTAGACACACTGGCCACCTGGCTCTTTCTTGAAAATACCAGGCTCACTCCTATCTCAGGGCTTTTCACCTTGCTTTTTCTCAGCCTGGGACTCTCTTAACATTATCTGCAGAATTTATTCCATCTTTTCCTTTATATCTTAACTCAAATGTCATCTACTCTTCATGCTTTATTTCAAATTGAAATCCCAATTCCTGGAAAACCTTATTTCTATTCCTGCTTTATTTCAATCCACAAAATTTATCATTATAAATCATTTTATAACATATATTTCCTTACTTATATTCTTTTATTGAGAAATAGGTAGTGAAAGAGAGAGAGAGAGAGAGAGAGAGAGATTGATTTTAAGGAATTGGTTTATATGATTAAGGAGGCTGGCAAGTCCAAAACTTATAGAGTAAGCCAATAATCTGGAAACCCAGGAAAGAGTTGATGTTTCCCTTCAAGTCCAATGACTGTCGGCTGACAGAATTTCTTCTTGTTAGGAGGAGGTTAATTTTTGTTCTATTAAGGCCTACAACTGATTAGATGAAACCTACCCAGATTATGGAGGGCAATCTGTGTCATGCAAAATCCACTGATTTAAATGCTTTATTACCCAAATATACCTTTACAGAAACATCCAGAATAATATCTGGTCAAATATCTAGGCAATTTGGCCTAACCAAGTTGACACATAAAATTAAGACAATTAATTATCACACCCTTGCTTCTAGAACAATAGAAACAAAGGATTTCATCTGTTTTGCTTTCTGCAATGGGCTTGACACATACAAGGCTGCTGATAAATATTTCTTAAAAAAAAAAAAAAAACAGTTAATCCTGTTGACAACCCTATAAGGTTAATTTTTCCTATTATTTCCACATAAGAAAATTGAGAATGATACAAACTGTGCAATGCGGGTGAGAATTGGTGGTCCAAGTAGTCAATGCTAGCACACTTAACTTTTAAACTCTCTGTTCTAAATCTCCAATGATTTATAGTTTTACCCCAATCTTAGAGCCAAATAATATATCTTTTAGGGTCAATTTTTATTAAAGAATGGCTAGGTTCAGTTGCCTTGCTCCTAGCTAGAGTAACTCAATTAAACGCTTCCATCAGCAATCAAGTATGCCTCAGTGTTACTCACAAAAGTTTCCAGAAGTATAGCAGAGGGCTTGGACAATACTCATTCATTAAACATATAAGAGAAGTATAAGGGAGAATTCTAGATATGTCTGAAACATTGCAGATAATGAGGAAAGACAAAATAATGAAGGACACCATTGATTTATTAAGCAACTACCATTGATGTGTGTTAGCTGTTTCATATGTGTAATTTTATCTTCAGAGTGACATCATTTTATTAAGAAGGAAATAGAAACTACAAGAAATGACTTTTTGAGATCACATCATTGATTACATACAAGTGAATATATTTTAGACATGGAATTACAAAGGTAGAGTAAAACTATCTCAGTGTCAAAAATTTTTTTTTTCTCTTGTTATAGGTACTTCAGCAGTTAAGCTGTAGTAGGAGAAGTACACATTTATCTCCTGAATAAATAACATGCAAGGTTTTTTGTTATTCCTATTCTTTAAAATGTTCAAATATTTGAAATGGACCATTATATAAGCCAGCTCTTGCCCATTGCTTTTAAAATGAAAGTTACTTTACTTCTCTATGACTTGGTTTCTTCATTTGTAAAGTTAGGAGAATAATCATAATTATCTTGTAGGGTTGTTCGAATTATAATGTGCTTGGATCAGTGACTGGTGAAAAGTACCGATCTAAAACTTCTAACCTTATCTATTCTTCATGTTAGTATTATACTTAAACTTGAGAAACAAAGTTACCAGTTATCACCCCCTTCCCTGATATCCTTGGATTTCCTCTAGATAAAAAATTAGGGAGCAACTGAGCTCTAATGCTCACCAGAAAAAAAAAAAAAAAAAAAAAAAAAACTCAGCAAAACAGACAAAATACCTGAATATTCAACATAAAAATCACTGAAGATTCAGCTTATTCAAACACATTGTATACCTGGATAAAAAGTTACTTTTATTCCAGATTTCCAGTTATAAAATAAATAGTCATGGGACAGTAATATTCAGCATGGTGACTGTAGTTAATAATATCAAACTGCATATTTAAAAGTTGCTAAGAGAGTAGATTTTAAAAGTACTCATGACAGGAAAGAAAAAAAAAATTTGTAAGTGTCTATGGTGAAAGATGTTAACCAGACTTATCATGGCGATCATTTTGCAATATATACAAATATCAAATCATTACATCATACACCTGAAATGAATATATTATGTCAACTATATCTCAATTAAAAACAAAACTTCATTCCAATTGGTTGAATTGATTTCTTATTATACAAGCTTTTGGGAAAAAAAATACAAGATATTCAAAGATTTACCAAAAAAAAAATGTTCAGAATCAATAATGACAATCTGGAAATATATGTTACTTTTTACAAAATAGTTATATTGTCATTAATAAATGTCTTTCTTTCTAAGATCAATGAGGATTGGCTGGAAAATAGAAGTGGAAAATGACTCAACCCCTTACAAAGAATGTGGCTGAATTCTCACTGGAGCAAATGAAAACAGTTCTCTCATCCATTCCTTGATGTCTCATCATTGGCCAAACAGCCCAATTAGTAAATGGATCTCCCAATTAGTAAAGTGTCTAAAGGAAATTCATTTTAATTAATTCAAAACCACATTCATATTAGACAAAGTCAAGAATGTTATGTTTTGGTCATCATACAGCCTCAGATCTTTTTTTTTTCTTTTAAGTGAATTTGGCATTTTATTATAAATGGTGATATGTAAACTGTTACTGGGAGACAGTCTCAGTTCTTAGATCTTCCATAAAGAAAGAAAGCAAATGTTCAGTAATTTCATCTTTTTGACTCATTTTGAATTTCACAGAAAAGAATCAAAGCATGTGACTACTTAGTGGAAATATATTTTTCTCAAAATATAAAGAGTATGCCTATTATTGCAGAATAACTACAGATGCACATGTATACTTGCAGTAGTGAACCATTAATATTTTAATCAGTTTTTGACATCATTTTAAAGATCAGAGTTTGATATGACAAATTTCCTATTGTAAATGAAAGTCACTGTTAGTTATAAAGCAAACTGAATCAAATGGATCACCATATTTGCAGGTGGAATAGTGTCATTTAAAAATCACCTGACCTACAGATGAGAAATCTAAATCAGATACTTCCAGGAGATGAGTGAAATTCTCAAACTTTGCAAAATTTGCACCCATTTTTTGGGTACAAATTCAATAAGTGTGGCTCTCATTAATTGGCTTTCTCATTCATTTTGGAAAAGAGGTTAATGAAGAATAAGAATGGAAACCATTCCACATGTTTTCTCCTTTTCTTTAAGAATCTTAGGCAGTTCATGGCTAAAGATGGAAAGATTTATACCAGGGCCCCAGCCAACTCTGTGTTTATATAATAGGTTCTTTGCCAGCCCTGTGTAGGAGGGATCTACTTACATGGTGTGACACCAGGAATGACAAACATGCCAAATGACCTTTTCCCAGTTAATTGCAATGCTTCTGAACTTGTCTGAATTAGACATGCATTAAGGTCTCCACTTGAGCTGGCTTAAGAGACTGGTATCTGGAAGCTAAAAAACAAGGTTAGTTCATATAAAATAGTTTATTCAATTAAAACACCTTACCATCTATCTCTAAGCAAGATTTCAAGGAACTAATAAGCAGAATTAAGTATGTTTTGATGGAAAAGGGGTAAAGAAAATATAGGAAGAGGTTATTCAATCACAATTTAAAGTCATTGAAGAATATTTAAAGTCAAACTATTTTTATTTCATATGTCATATTATCTTAAATATTATCTCTAAAAAGTCGTGCTAGATTAAAAAAAAAAAAAAGGAAAAAAGGAAAAAAAAAAAAAAAAAGTAGGAGACACATGACCAGAACGTCATATCTGAGATTCTTTAGGACCTCATCTGTTTTATACACAGGGCTAACTGAAATGATATCATCTCATAAATGAAATTAGATATTAGATTTTATATTATATACTATATAGTCATTTGGAAATTCAAACTGCAATTTTCATTATAATTTTATTTTTCAATTGTGAAATACATTAATACTACAGAGAATATATATGAAGAATATATGTTAAAGAGTATTAGTAAAATAAATGTCTATTTAAATACCATCCAGGTTAAAAATTTGAAAATTGCCTGTGGCTTGAAAGCCCTATAAGTCCCTTCCAAATTGCCTCCCACTTCTATCTGCAAACCAAGATGAATCTACTGTATTAGTCAGGATTATCCTAAAAAACAATAGGATAAAAGATATAGGATGTGTGTGTGTGTATTAAGGAATTTTATATTTATTCTTAAATATTATTTTAAGGAATTGGTCTTCTCAATGTGGGGACTGGCAAATCTGGAATCTGCAAGGCCATCCAATAGACTGGATACCCAAGGAACAGTTGATGTTACAGTTTCTCATGGGACCTCAGTTTTTTCTTTTAAAAGCCTTCAAAAGAATGAATGAGGTCCACTCACATTATGAAGGGCAACATACTCAAAGTTTACTGATTTAAATGTTAATCACCTCTAAAAATTACTTCACAGCAACATCTAGACTGGTATCACAGCCTAAATCAAGATGACACATAAATTAAACCATCACACCCAGAAAAAAATCTCAGGTGTATTAATTTGGGGGTTTACTTCCAGATGATGGAAGATATATGGAATAAAATATTACTCTCTACCCCCTGTTTTAACTATGCTTTTTAAATTGAGACATTAGCTGCATGTCTTACTGCCTTATAGAATGGCAGTCTATATGGTAAACCCATAAATAATACATGAATGTCTATAGAATATTTATTTATATAAATTGGAAGATCTTGTTTCCAGTATCAACTTGGGGAAGAAAATATCCAAAGTGCATGCCAATATTATAGTATTTATTCCTCTAACATAATACTTATCTGTTACAAAAGATATATTATAGCTTTATTTTCTGTTACCGATCAAACAAATGTAAAATCTATATGAATCTAAACATACTCACTTCCTCCTAAAGCTGACAACCTGTATCTTTATCTCATCATAAACTTCAGCAAGGTTGTCCATGTTAACTCTCTCAATTTTCTCATCAATTGTTAATTCCTCATCGTATTCCTATTTGGATTTTACTTCTATCATTTCACCAAAACAACTCCTGATAATTTTAGGTAGCTAAATTCAATGGGCAGGTTTTAGTTCTCATTTTATGAAACCTTTAAGAAGCACTCCATAACTCTGACCTTGCTCCCTGTCTTGGAAAAATCTTGTTGTGTATGTTAAAAACAGGGTTGGCCATATAAAGCTAAAGCTCCACTTAGAGGTGAATATTAGAGATGTAATTGTGTCAGTTATTCTTGAATAGGTAACTAACTGAAGCTGTGATTATGGATGAAGTAATTCAGGAAGTTAAGTATGGGGTGTGAAGACAGAGGGCTTAGGATGAAGCTGTGACTAATGTCAACACTTAATGTCTGTAAAAGACAGGGAAGTAAGTAGAAAACCACTAGAGTGTGGCATTTTAGAAAGGAGAAGGTGTTTCAAAAAATGTGATTGGTAAGCATATTTGAAAACTGATGAAATGTCAAGATGAAACCTTAAATACATGTGTTGGGAGGACACGTGGGGGGATAGTAGAAGGAAAGGACAAATTAGAATGATTTAAGGAATAATTAAAACTCTCAAAGTGTTCATTCTTTTGTAAAGCATAAAAAATGACCTATTTGCTATTCCTGGCTTTTCTTGATATGACACCATTTTACATCTAAAATTTTCTATTTTCTATTTCTTCTTTATATATATATATAACATCTTATATATAATTGTATAATTATATATAAGTATAATTGCTTTAAGATGGTGTGTTATTTTCTGCTTTATAACAAAGTGAATCAGCTATACATATACATATGTCCCAATATCTCTTCCCTCTTGTTCTCCCTCTCACCCCCCTTATCCCACCCTTCTAGGTGGTCACAAAGCACCAAGCTCATCTCCCTGCGCTATGTGGCTGCTTCCCACTAGTAGTGTATATATGTCCATGCCACTCTCTCACTTCGTCCTAGCTTACGCTTCCCACTCCCCGTGTCCTCAAGTCCATTCTCTACTTCTGCGTCTTTACCCTTGTCCTGCACCTAGGTTTTTCAGAGCCACTTTTTAAATTTTATTTTATTTTATTTTTTTAGATTCCATATATATGTGTTAGCATATGGTATTTGTTTTTCTCTTTCTGACTTACTTCACTCTCTATGACAGACTTTAGGTCCATTTACCTCACTACAAATAACTCAATTTCGTTTCTTTTTATGGCTGCCTAATATTCCATTGTATATATGTGCCATATCTTTAGTTGTTAAACATTTTTAATGGAGTAGAATTGCTTTACAGTGGTGTGATGCCACATCTTCTTTATCCATTCATCTGTCAGTGGACACTTAGGCTTCTTCCATGTTCTGGCTACTGTAAATAGAACTGCAGTGAACATTGTGGTACATGACTCTTTTTGAAATATGGTTTTCTCAGGGTATATGACCAGTAGCAGGATTGCTGGGTTGTATGGTAGTTCTATTTTTAGTTTTTTAAGGAATCTCCAAACTGTTCTCCATAGTGGCTGTATCAATTTACATTCCCAACAACAGTGCAAGAGGCTTCCCTTTTCCCCACAACCTCTCCAGCATTTATTGTTTGTAGATGTTTTGATGATTGCCATTCTGACTGTGTGAGGTGATACCTCATTGTAGTTTTGATTTGCCTTTCTCTAATGGTTAGTGATGTTGAACATCCTTTCATGAGTTTGTTGGCAATCTGTATATCTTCTTTGGAGAAATGTCTATTTAGATCTTCTACCCATTTTTGGATTGGATTGTTTGTGTTTTTAATACTGAGCTGCATGAGCTGCTTGTAAATTTTGGAGATTAATCCCTTGTTAGTTGCTTCATTTACAAATATGTTCTCCCATTCTGAGGGTTGTCTTTTCGTCTTGTTTATGGTTTCTTTTGCTATGCAAAAGTTTTTTAAGTTTCATTAAGTCCCATTTGTTTATCTGTTTTTTTTGTTTTTTGTTTTTATTTCCATTTCTCTAGGAGGTGGGTCAAAAAGGATCTTGCTGTGATTTATGTCATAGAGTGTTCTGCATGTTTTCCTCTAAGAGTTTTATAGTGTCTGACTTTATATTTAGGTCTTTAGTACATTTTGAGTTTATTTTTGTGTATGGTGTTAGGGAGTGTTCTAATTTCACTCTTTACATGTAGCTGTCCAGTTTTCCCAGCACCACTTATTGAAGAAGCTGCCTTTTCTCCTTTGTATGTTCTTGTCTCCTTTATCAAAAGTAAGGTGATCATATGTGTGTGGGTTTGTCTCTGTGCTTTCTATCCTGTTCCATTGATCTATATTTGTTTTTGTGCCAGTACCAACTGTCTTGATTACTATAGCTCTGTAGTATTGTCTGAAGTCAGGCAACCTGATTCCTCCAGCTCCACTTTTCTTTCTCAAGATTTCTTTGGCTATTTGGGGTCTTTTGTGTTTCCATACAAATTGTGAAATTTTTTGTTATAGTTCTGTGAAAAATGCCATTGATATTTTGATAGGGATGGCATGGAATCTGTAGATTGCTTTGTGTAGTATAGTCATTTTCACAATGTTGATTCTTCCAATCCAAGAACATGGTATATCTCTCCATCTATTTATATCATCTTTAAATTCTTTCATCAGTGTGTTATAGTTTTCTGTATACAGGTCTTTTGTCTCCTTAGGTAGCTTTATTCCTAGGTATTTTATTCTTTTTGTTGCAATGGTAACTTGGAGTATTTCCTTAATTTCTATTTCAGATTTTTCATCATTAGTGTATAGAAATGCAAGAGATGTCTGTGCATTAATTTTGTATCCTGCTATTTTACCAAATACAATGATTAGCTCTAGAAGTTTTCTGGTAGCATCTTTAGGATTCTTTATGTATAGTATCATGTCATCTGCAAACAGTGACATCTTTACCTCTTCTTTTCTGATTTTGATTCATTTTATTTCTTTTTGTTTTCTGATTGCTGTGGCTAGAACTTCCAAAACTATGTTGAATAATAGTGGTGAGAGTGGACACACTTTTCTTGTTCCTGATCTTAGAGGAAAGGGTTTCAATTTTTCACCATTGAGAAAGATGTTGGCTGTGGGTTTGTCATATATGGCCTTTATTATGTTGAGGTAATTCCCCTCTGTGTCTACTTTCTGGAGGGTTTTTATCATAAATGGGTGTTTAATTTTGTCAAAAGCTTTATCTGCATCTATTGAGAAGATCATATGATTTTATCCTTCAATTTGTTAATACGGTTTGTCACATTGATTGATTTAATATATTGAAGAATCCTTTCTTTCTTGGGTTAAATCCCAATTATCATGGTGTATGATCCTTTTAATGTGCTGTTGGATCCAGTCTGCTGATATTTTGTTGAGGATTTTTGCAACTAGACTCATCAGCGATATTGACCTGTAGATTTGTTTCTTTGTGACATCCTTGGCTGATTTTTGTATCAGGGTGATGGTGGCCTCGTAGAATGAGTTTGGTAGTGTTCCTCCCTCTGCTATATTTTGGAAGAGTTTGTGAAGGATAGGTGTTAGCTCTTCTGTAAATGTTTGATAAAATTTGTCTGTGAAGCCATCTGGTCCTGGATTTTTGTTTGCTGGAAAATTTTTAATCACAGTCATAATTTCAGTGCTTGTGATTGGTCTCTTTATGTTTTCTATTTCTTCCTGGTTCAGTCTCAGAAAGTTGTGCTTTTCTACGAATTTGTCCATTTATTCCAGGTTGTCCATTTTATTGGCATTTAGTTCCTTGTAGTAATCTCTTATAATCCTTTGAATTTCTCCAGTGTCTGTTGTTACTTCTCCTTTCTCATTTCTAATTCTATTGATTTGAGTCTTCTCCATTTTTTTCTTGATGACTCTGGCTAATGGTTTATCAATTTTGTTTATCTCCTCAAAGAAACAACTTTTCATTATATTGATCTTTGCCATTGTTTTCTTCATTTATTTTTCATTTATTTCTGATTTGATATTTATGATTTCTTTCCTTCTGCTAACTTTGAGGGATTTTTTGTTCTTCTTTCTCTAATTGCTTTATGTGTAAGGTTAGGTTGTTTATTTGAGATATTTCTTGTTTCTTGAGGTAGGATTTTATTGCTATAAACTTCCCTCTTAGAGCTGCTTTTGCTGCATCCCATAGGTTTTGGATCATCATGTTTACATTGTCATGTGTTTCTAAGTATTTTTTTTATTTCCTCTTTGATTCTTCAGTGATCTCTTGGTTATTTGGTTGTGTATTGTTTAGCTCCCTTGTGTTTGTATTTTTTACAGATTTTTTTCCCTATAATTGGTATCTAGTCTCACAGAGTTGTGGCCAGAAAAAGTACTTGATACAATTTCAATTTTCTTAAATTTACCAAGGCTCGATTTGTGACCCAAGATATGATCTATCTTCAAAAATATTCCATGAGCACTTGAGAAGAAAGTGTATTCTGTTGTTTTTGGATGGAATGTCCTATAAATATCAATTAATTCCATCTTGTTTAATGTGTCATTTAAAGCTGTGTTTCCTTATTGATTTTCATTTTGGTTGGTCTGTCCATTGGTGAAAGTGGAGTGTTAAATTCCCCAACTATTACTGTGTTACTGTCGATTTCTTCTTTTATGGCTGTTAGCATTTGCCTCATGTATTGAGGTGCTCCTATGTTCGGTTCATAAATTTTAAAATTGTTATTTCTTCTTCTTGGATTGATCCCTTGGTCATTATGGAGTGTCCTTCTTTATTTTAAAGTCTATTATGTCTGATTTGAGAATTGCTATTCCAGCTTTCTTTTGATTTCCATTTGCATGGAATATCTTTTTCCATCCCCTCACTTTCACTTTGTATGTGTCACTAGGTCTGAAGTAGGTCTCTTGTAGACAACATATATATGGGTCTTGTGTTTGTATCCATTCAAGCAGTCTATGTCTTTTGATTGGCATATTTAATCCAATTACATTTAAGCTAGTTATTGATATGTATTTTCCTATTATCATTTTCTTATTTGTTTTGGGTTTGTTATTGTAGGTCTTTTCCTTCTCTTGTGTTTCATGCCTAGAGAAGTTCCTTTAGCATTTGTTGTAAAGCTGGTTTGTTGGTGCTGAGTTCTCTTACCTTGTGCTTGCCTGTAAATGTCTTAATTTCGCTGTCAAATCTGAATGAGATCCTTGATGGTAGAGTAATCTTGGTTGTAGATTTTTCCCTTTTGTCACTTCAATATGTCCTGCCAGTCCTTTCTGTTTTGCAGAGTTTCAGCTGAAAGATCAGCTGTTGACCTTATGGGGATTCCCTTGTATGCTACTTGTTTTTTTTCCCTTGTTGCTTTTAATATTTTTTCATTGTATTTAATTTTTGATAGTTTGATTAATATGTGTCTTCACGTGTTTCTCCTTGAATTTATCCTGTGTGGGACTCTGCACTTCCTGGACTTGATTGACTATTTCCTTTCCCATATTAGGGAAGTTTTCATCGTAATCTCTTCAAGTATTTTCTCAGTCTCTCTCTTTTTTTTTTTTCTCTTCTTCTTCTGGGACCCCTATAATTCGAATGTTAGTGCCTTTAACGTTGTCCCAGAAGTCTCTGAGACTATCATCAATACTTTTCTTTCTTTTTTCTTTATTCTGCTCTGCAGTAATTATTTCAACTATTTTATCTTCCATGTCACTTATCCATTCTTCTGCCTCAGTTATTCTGCTATTGATTCCTTCTAGAGAGTTTTTAATTTCATTTATTGTGTTGTTCATAATTTTTTGTTTGCTCTTTAGTTCTTCTAGGTCCTTGTTAAAGGTTTTGTGTATTTTCTCTCTTCTATTTCCAAGATTTTGTATCATCTTTACTATCATTACTCTGAATTATTTTTCAGGTAGCCTGAATATTTCCCCTTCATTTGTTTGGTCTGGTGGGTTTTTACCTTGCTCCTTCACCTGCTGTATGTTTCTCTGTCTCCTCATTTTGCTTAACTTACTGTGTTTTTGGTCTCCTTTCCACAGGCTGCAGGTTCATAGTTCCCATTGTTTTTGGTGTCTGCCCCCAGTGGCTAAGTTTGGTTCAGCAGATGTTTACACTTCCTGGTGGAGGGGACTGGTGCCCGTGTTCTGGTTGATGAGGCTGGATGTTGTCTTTATGGTGGGCAGGGATGTGTCTGGTGGTGTCTTTTGTTGTGTCTGTGACCTTATTATGATTTTAGGCAGTCTCTCTGCTAATGGGTAGGGTTGTGTTCCTGTCTTGCTAGTTTGTCATAGGGTGTGCAGCACTGTAGCTTGCTGGTCGTTGAGTGAGCTGGGACTTAACATTGAGGTGGAGATCTCTGGGAGATCTTTAACTCTTTGATATTACATGGAGCCCGGAAGTCTCTGGTGGACCAATGCCCTGAACTCAGCTCTCCCACCTCAGAGGTACAGGCCTGACGCCTGTCCAGAGCACCAAGACTCTGTTAGCCTCATGGCTCAGAAGTAAAGGGAGAAAAAAAGAAAGAAAGAAAGAAGGAAAGAAAGTTATTAAAATAAAAAAAATAAAAATATATTATAAATAATAAAAAAAAGTAATTAAACAAAAAAAAGTAGAGAGTAACCTGATCAAAAAACAAATCCACAAATGATAAGAAGCATTAAAAACAATACTAAATAAATAAATAAATAAATAAATAAATAAATAAATAAAAATTAAAAACGGACAGATAGGACCCTAGGAGAAATGGTAAAAGCAAAGCTATACCTACAAAATCACACAAAGTCCACTGCCTCAATTTTGGGATGATTTTTTGTCTATTCAGGTATTCAAAGGTACATCAAGTTGATTGTGGTGGTTTAATCCACTGCTCCTGAGGCTTCTGGGAGAAATTTCCCTTTCTCTTCTTTGCACAGCTCCTGGGGTTCAGCTATGGATTTGGACCCGCCACTTTGTGTGCGTCACCTGACGGTGACTTTACCCCACCCAGGCAGGATGGGGTTAAAGTAGTAGCTGATTCAGGGGCTCTGGCTCACTCAGGCCAGGGGGAGTTAGAGGTACAGAATGCAGGGTGAGCCTGTGGCAGCAGAGGCCAGCATGATGTTGCACCAGCCTGAGGTGCACTGTGCATTCTCCCGGGGAAGTTGTCCCTGGATCACGGGACCCTGACAGTGGTGGGCTGCACAGGCTCTGGGGAAGGGAGGTGTGGATAGTGACCTGTGCTCTCACACAGGCTTCTTAGTGGCAGAAGCAGCAGCCTTAGCATCTCATGCCCATCTCTGGGGTTCTTGCTGATAGCTGCAGCTCATGCCCATCTCTGGAGCTCCTTTAAGTGGCACTCTTAATCCCCTCTCCTTGCACCAGGAAACAAAGAGGCAAGAAAAAGTCTCTTGCCTCTTTGGCAGCTCCAGACTTTTTCCCAGACTCCCTCCCAGCTAGGTGTGGCACACTAGCCTCTTCAGGCTGTGTTCATGCAGCCAACCCGAGTCCACTCCCTGTGATCCCACAGAAGCCCAAGCCTCAGCTCCCAGCCCCCACCCACCCTGGCCAGTGAGCAGACAACCCCCTCGGGCTGGTGAGTGCTGGTTGGCAAGGATCCTCTGTGCGGAAATCTCTCCACTTTCCCCTCTGCACTCCTGTGACTGTGCTCTCCTCCACGGCTCCGAAGTCTCCCCCTCCACCACCCACAGTCTCCGCCCACAAAGGGCCTTCCTAGTGTGTGGAACCTTTCCTCCTTCACGGCTCCCTCCCACTGGTGCAGGTCACGTCCCTATTCTTTTGTGTGTGTGTGTGTGTGGTACACAGGCCTCTCACTGTTGTGGATTCTCCCATTGCAGAGCACAGGCTCCAGACGCGCAGGCTCAGTGGCCATGGCACATGGGTCCAGCCGCTCCATGGCATGTGGGATCTTCCCGGCCTGAGGCATGAACCCATGTCCCCTGCATTGGCAGGCAGACTCTCAACCACTGTGCCACCAGGGAAACTCCCGCCCCTATTCTTTGTCTCTGTTTTTTCCTATTGTTTTGCCCTACCCAGGTTCGTGGGGAGTTTCTTGTCTTTTGGGAGGTCTGAGGTCTTCTGCCAGCGTTCAGTAGGTGTTCTGTAGGAGTTGTTCCACATGTAGATGTATTTCTGATGTATTTGTGGAAAGGAAAGTGATCTCTGCATCTTACTCCTCCACCATCTTGAACGTCTCCTTCTCTATTTCTTCTTAACTTTCAAAATATGCCAATGATGAAGATGACCATCTTCTTACTTAATGCACTCATCCAAAGTTATTTATTGAGTTCTAATTTTATGTTTGTACTGTCCAAACATTAAAAACTCAGCACTGAACAAATAATGATGGGGTCTCTGTCATACACAGTAAATTCAGGTAGCCAAACTGCAACAGTAGAGGTTCTTTTAACAGATTTGCTTTGGGGACAAAACAACCATAAAATCTCAGTGGCTTACTACAATAAAGCAACATTTATTTCTTGTTCATGCTACATGTAGGGTGCAGTCACATACAATCCTTATTTGTATATTTCCATTCCAGGACCCAGACAGAAAGTAGAAACAAATGGTCTGGCAAAATGTATTAGTACCTCTTAAATATTCTTCTCCAGTACATTATACATCATGCCCATTCATATTCTATTGGTCAAGGGATATCACACAGTCAAGTCTAATGTCGGCAGACCAGGAAATATATATGCCTTTCATAAAGGGCCCATTGAACTCTATGGCAATAAGCAGCAATATACAATTCCCTTATAGGAAAGGAAGAATGAAAAACTGTGTGCAATAAAACAATCTATCACAAATATTTACTCTTGTATTTTATCTACAAAGTCATCCTACAAATATCTAGAAAAGCTGGCTCAGTTTTTAAATATCAACAATAATGCTGTCACATTGCTAGTGATTTTTAAAAGTGACTTGTGGATGAGCATCACCATAAGAACTTTGGTTTATAATTTTTAAAATACAGTTACTTTTATCCTTTCTCAGGAACAGTATGAATTATCAATATACCTTATATTCTTATTTCTACTGGGAAATTTTGTATTAAGAAAAGAAGTTATACTTTTTGTACAGCACACAGAATAAATTCATTTATTAATTCATTAAAATATATTTTTTGAGTTTGTACAATATGCTACAAAAATAAGTGAGACACACAATCACAGCAAACAGATTGTCAAAGATGAAAATGCCTCATTTTTAACCTCTTTCTCAACCCTACCCCCTACACCCAGACTAATACTGGATTCCAGGCTTCTTCCAACAGAGTTGTTCCAAATCTGGCCCATGTGCTGCAAATCTGAATATATATCATTCCCCACAACCACAACCTATCTTGTTCTTTTCAATGGCATTTCATAGCCTTTAGGAAAAAATCAGACTTATTAATACAATTTATAGTGTCCTGTAGGCTCTGGGCTTTCCTCGCTCACCTTGCTTATTTCCTAGGATTCATTGCCATCTCACAACCTATGGCCACTCTGACCTCTTTTCAGTCCCAAGATTCTATGCAATTTGATGTTTTCTCTTTTTGTACCCAGGAGGTGCCCCTTATCCATTCATACTTCTTGAAAGGACTTTCCTGATTCTTTACTGTAAATAGCATCCTATTTTCTTTGATTATATCACCCTGTATTTTTCCTTTATAACCATATCACGGTCTGTACCTATAATACATTTGCAGCATTATTATTATTTTTTGATGTATCTTTTGCCTTTAAGACTTGAGTACTCAAAGTGTGATCCTGTGGACTGGAGCCAGTGGAGAACTCTTTGGTACTAGTTTGTGCGAGATAAGTATAAGCACTGAGATAAGGATAAGCATTGAGTTGGGGATAAGCATTGAGATAGGGATAAGCCTTGAGATGAGGATAAGCATTCAGAAAGTTTGCTGCAATTTGACATGGCCAGGCCACCCAAGTTTCTAATCAGGGAGATGTTTCTGGCCAGCATATAAAACAGGGTGTTGTGAGTCACATATGGTATAAGCTGTATTCTAATCACATGCAGTGGGACCACATTGCAACATGTGACATTTTCAGATTAGTTTGTGCCCTGTAACTCAAGTATATGTACAAGTTTGAGAAAATGTAAGTTTTTGTATGTTTTTATAATTTGTTATTTTTAGAAGCATGTATATTTTTATTGATACCTGCCTTTCAAATTATAGTTTAACAATATTAGTGATCGTAAGAAAAATTTCAATTTGCATTATTTTCAACCTAAATTTACATAGGGAGAATTTACTGCATTGGACTTGTTAAGAGGAGATATACATTCTGTGAATGCTACAGTAGTATAAGCCAAATGATGGTGATGGAAGTCATTATGAGGAGCTGAAAAGCGAGAGTTCATACTCATTTGACTCAGAAATACAATTTGTAGTATATCCCAATCATTCTTTTAAACCATAATTGAAGATAATGTGCTAAAACCACAGTGTATTATTTGTGGAGATATATTGGATAATTAAGGGATCAAAACTTAAGTGATATTTACATAAAGCATGTAAATAAATATGTTCAAAACCAAGAGTTCTTTGTAAAAAGACTATTACATGAAAAAAACTGACAGAAACAGATGTTCAACATTTCACATATAAATACTGGTGCTATGTGGGCCTCTTGTAATGTAACATTTTGGGTTGCTGAGACTAAATAAAACATATATACAATTGCTGACTCTTTAGCAAAATATGTTATTAAAGATATTTGTTTGGAAAAAAAGATATTTGCTTGGAAGAATCTGTGGTATGAGTTTAATCAAATATCACTTTCCAGTGATACTGTGTGTTCAGGAACTGAGTGATGATATAGAAGATGAACTCATAGAAAAAGTTAAGCTAACTGAGTGTTTTTAATTGAAAATATACTAATGCACAGATACTGTTAACATGGCAATTATCATACTGCATTTTCAGTTTGATGGGTGGAACTTTTTTTCTTCATCATTGACTTAAAATGACTAGATCTGAACAGTATAAAACTAAGAATGCTTAACCAGTGTATTTTAGAGATTAAGTTTTGTGTAGGAGTATGTTCTGATAATATAATATTTATGACAGAAAATATTTTGGGGTAATTTCTTAGATATAGAGTTAAGCTTGCACCAAAATGCAGATCAACACACTGCTTTGTTTATCAAAAAAGTCTTGCTCTGCAAAAAACTTCAGCCTAAATAGAGTGCTTAATAGCATAATAGTTTGTGAATTAAGTAAACACTAATAAATTGAATTTGAGACTTTTTTAAATCAAATGATAATATGGAAGCTGATTATAAACTCACATTGTTACATGAAGAGGCATGATGGTTATGGAGAAGAAAAATTCTGTTAAATGTTTTAATTACTTAAAAATAAATCTCTTAATATTTTAGTAAAATAAGAAACCATTTTGCTTCCAACTTTTTAAACATATCCAATGATAACCAGGATTACTTGTTTATATGATGCTTTGTGTACATTTAATAATATTAGTACTTCTAGAAATGGTAGGAATGAAATGTTTTTCAATGGCAGATAAGATTGGAGGGTAAAAATCAAATTTAGGAGCTTTGTAAAAACTAGTTTTTACAGATTTTATGAAATTAATAACAACAATTATGAATTAGGTGATGTTAATGTTACAGTTTCACACTTGCAAAAAGTTATCACCAAAAATATAATTGAAGGTGTGATGGTTTTATGTGTCAACTTGACTGGGCTAAGGGATGCTCAGACTGCTAGCAAAGTGTTATTTATGGGAATGTCTGTGAGGATGGTTTTAAAAGATCAGCATTTGAATACATAAACTCAGTAAAGAAGGTTGCCTTTACCAACGTAGGTGGGTATCATCTAATCCATTGAGGGTCTGAAGAGAACAAAAGAAGGAAGGAGGGTGAATTCACTCTCTCTGGTTGAATGGGAACATCCATTTTCTCCTAGCCTTTGACATCAGCACTCCTGATTCTGGAATTTGGACTTGGACTAGGACTTTGACACTGGTTCGCCTGGTTCTCTGGCCTGAGACCAGCTTTCCTGGGCCTCCAGCCTGCAGGTAGCAGACTGTGGGTCCTCTCAGCCTCCGTAATCATGTCAGCCAATAATTTATTATAAATATCCTTCTATATATCTATATGAATCCTATTTTTTTTTTCTGTTTCTCTGGCTAACTCTAATACAGATTTTGGTACTGGAGTGGTTTTAGAGGGGCAGGATTTTAAGAATGAGTTTGCTGAGTTGTTTCTGAGTTTTCTAGAATTGGCTCTCTAATCTAATTAGTTTTAAAGATGTCAAAGTCTTTATTTCCAGTAGTAAAGAGAGCACTGATTTTACATGGTGTGAACTGTTTATAGAGATACACACAATACTGCATTGGATATTTCAAGCAACCACTCATCAGAAGCAAGAAGCTAAGTTACTCTGCATCTGATATTTTGGAACGTTTTTGGAAAACTAAGGAATATGAAGAAAATGGTTGGTTGCTCCTAATGTTGCTGGACAAAGTGGTGAAAGAAAAACACGAACTCAGGGATTTGAATTCCCAGCTGAAGTGCTGCATAAGTGAGCTAAGAACTTCTGTGTGTGTTCTGAAGGAGACCCTTATCTCCTGTAGCCACAGGGACTAAATTGCAGGAAATCAAATACAGAAGCTCATTCTGCAATTGGCTGAATTACATGTTGAACTCCCAGCCTCGCAGGGTGTCTACTGTTAAAATGAGGACCTTGATTGGGAATAAGTGGGATTCTGTAAGTTGGGAAGAGGACTTGTGGGAAGACCAGATGAATCTGGGGATGTTAGACTTCTAAATTCTGAGGAGTCTTTTTTCCAGTAGCAGAGATCTCCCCACCTTCAGTGGATTGGTCTCCCCACCTTCAGTTGCAGCAGCATCTTCACACTCAGTGGTAGCAGCCCTTCTACTTCAGATTGAAGGGATTAACCCCGTATTGTCTGAGAAAACAGCAATGGCCTCCCTTGAGGCAGTTGTCATGTAAGAAAATTCTGATTCTCCTCCAGGAACTACCCCACCACTCCTCTTTGTTTCAGTACCTATAACAAGACTCAACTCCCAAGAGGTCCCTAAAGATGAGGTAAAAAGTGTGACCCATGAGGACATGTGCTACACTTCAAAAGAACTACTTGACTTTTCTCACTTATACAAGCAGAAGTCCAGGGAACTTGGGTGGGAATGGATACTAAACTTGGTGTTATATAATGGGGGGAAGGAGCATAAATGTGGATCAGGCCAAATTTATTGATATGGGTCCACTAAACAGAGATTCTTCATTTAATGTTGCAGTTTGAGGGACTATAAAGGGCTCTAACAGTTGTTTTTGATTGAGTTGTTGAAACATGGACCAAAAAATGACCCACCTTAGTGAAGTGGAAATTCTCCATCTGCCTTAGTTTCATGTAGAGGAAGGGACTGAAAGGTTTAGGGAGACTGGACTATTAGAATGGATTTGTAGGTTAATACCTAGTCACTCACACTGAAGACATAAGACACATGAAGACATGTCCAGAAGACATAACTTTCACCAATATTTTGAGAAATACATTTGTAAAGGGAGCCCCAGCATCCCTGAGAAACTCCATATCTACTCTTCCCTATATTTCAGACCTTACAGTAGGAACGGTAGCCACTGAATTGGAAAATCTTAAAGCAATGAAAGAAATTGGATCCAGAGGTGGCAGGGGTCAATTGGCAGCATTCCACCACCAAAGGCAAGGTGAGTGTGGTTATCAAAATGGACAGCAGAGTCAAAGCAGCAATCAAAATAATCTGACTCGTGCAGATTTATGGCATTGGCTAGTTAATCGTGGAGTTCCTAGAAGTGACATAAATAGGAAGTCTATTAAATTCTTACTTGATGTGTACAAACAGAAAAGTTCTAGGTCAAGTGTACTTGAATCATAAAAATGGAGTCAAGAGTCTTTTAGTCAATTTCCAGAATTGAGCCAATGCATAAACCCATAACTCTTTGAATGAAGAGGTCAGGTCTTCTTGAGGAAGGATCCCTCTAAAATACTGAAAATTTATGTTATTTGTCATTCTCCCAGACTTTTCTCCAGAGACCTATGGCCTTTTACCAGGGTAACTATGCATTGGGAAAATGGAAATCATCAGACACTTAAGGGACTCCTAACTCTAAACTGACACCAATTTCAGGAAACCCAGAATGTCATTATCTGCCAGTCAGAGTAGGGGTTTACAGAAGTCACATGATCAATGGAGTTTTACTCAGGTCCTTCTCACAGTGAGTTGAGTGAGTCCCAAACACATTCTTTGATTTCCCCAGTTCCTGAATGCATAATTGGAATAGACATAACTAATAGCTGCCACAATCCCCACATTTGTTCTTTAACCTGTTCAGTGTGGGCTCTTATGTTGGGAAAGGCCAAGTAGAAGCCATTAGAAGTGCTTCTACGTAGCCTGCCAAAGGCCCCAAACATATTGGAAGTATACACTGATAGAACTAGCTACTGATGAAACACTGAAGATAAATTTTGAAAATATGCTATCACTTGCTTTATTTTTGAATGTAAGTTAAAAACAAATAAGCTTAGCTTGCTGAACTTATTTTAAAGGCTCTTGTTCCATCCTCCTTTACATCTGTGAGATTGGCTTCCATACAGTGAGTGTCATCAAAACAAAATCTAGAAATAGTACAGACAGTCATCATGTCATGCATTGTTGTCAGTAAAATTTAGATTAGCCATGTTAACAAGGAGGAAACAAACTGTTTGCATTTATCACATCTAACATCTGTAAATACTTATATACAGAGTATTTTCAAAGTGTGTGTTTGTGTTTATTGTATGAAATCACATTTCACTTAGAAATTTTGTTTAGTTGGGATTGTAGAAAGACAAATAGTGTAATAAAATTTTTCTATCTAAATGGCCTATGCACATTCTTTCAATAAGCAAAGTATACTATTTTTGAAATTATTTTCTTTTTTTATATATTACATTTGTTCCAATTACATTTATAAAACTGGAAGATATTCCTGATTCTAAAAGTGAATGTGTTTATATTTTGTGTATCTTTGTTTTATTTGTTTTCTACCAATCTTATTGTATTTTTCCAAAGTATTCTTCCACAATAAATTAAAAAAAAAAACTTTCTTCACTATAAATAGTACATTTAACTTTTTAGTTTTGAAATAACTATAGAATCATAAGAAATTGCAAATATAGTACAGAGAAGTCCCATGTACCTTTCACCATATTTCTCTCAAAGATTAAATCTTACACAACTATGATGCAATATCAAAACCAGAAAATTGATGTTAATACAAAATGTGTACTTAGTTCCATCATTTTATCACTTATGTTATGCTGGTGTAGTAACCACCACAATCAAAATACCACAAAGATCTGCCTGGTGCTACCTCTTTATCAACACACGCATTCTCCTCCACCTCCAACATCCTTAACACATGGACACCAAAAACGTATTCTTCATTTCTATGATTTTGTCATTTCAAGAATGTGGTATGAATGGAATCATTCAGTATGTGATATTTTGAGACTTTTTTTTTTTTCATTCAGAATACTGCCTTTGAGGTCCATTTAAGTACTATGGATTACAACTCCAACATATCTTTTGAAGGTGATTCAACCCATAATGTTGATCATGGCTAATAATGATCTATACTTTTCTTTTTTGTTGTTTTTTGTTTGTTTGTTTGTTTGTGTTTGGCAAGATCGTTTTCAGTTTTTGTTATGACTATTTGTCTGGCCTCACATAGTGAGTTAAATATCAGCTTTCTTCCTCTGTTTTCTGAAAAAGTGAGTGTAACTTTGATTTTTAATTTTTTTTATTGTGGTAAAAGTCACATAATATAAAACATACTATTTTAACCATATTTAACTGTACAGTTCAGTGACATTAAGTACATTCACATTGTTGTGCAACTCTCACCATCACCCATTTTCCAAATTTTTCACCTTCCTACACTGAAACTCTGTCCCCATTAAACACTAACTCCCCTTTTCCCCTCTCCACGCCCCCTCACCTCCTGGTCCCTGGCATCGACAAATGTACTTTCTGACTCTATGAATTTGACTATTCTAAGTACCTCCTATAAGTGGAATCAAACAGTATTTGTCTGCACCTAACAAATATTGGAATGCATTTTTAAGGTTAATAATATATGTCCTGCAAACAGAGTGTTCCTTTTTGTCCCCCCACCCTGTCAGCCCTTGGTGTCCATACATGTGTTCTCTATGTCTGTGTCTCTATTTCTGCTTTGGAAATAGGTTCATCTGTACCATTTTTCTAAATTCCACATATATGCACTAATATATGATATATGTTTTTCTCCTTCTGACTTACTTCACTCTGTATGACAGTCTCTTGGTCCATCCACGTCTTTGCAAATGACAAAATTCCATTCTTTTTATGGCTGAGTAATATTCCATTATATATTTGTACCACATCTTCTTCTTCCATTCCTCTGCTGATGGACATTTAGGTTGCTTCCATGTCCTATCTATTGTAAATAGTGCTACAATGAACATTGGGGTGCACGTATCTTTTGGAATTATGGTTTTCTCTGGGTATATGCCCAAGGGTGGGATTGCTGGGTCATATTGCAGTTCTATATTTTAGTTTTTAAGAAACCTCCATACTGTTCTCCATAGTGACTGTATCAATTTACATTCCCACCAACAGTGTAAGAGGGTTCCCTTTTCTCCACACCCTCCCCAGAATTTATTGTTTGTAGATTTTTTATGATGGCCCTTCTGGCTGGTGTGAGATGATACCTCATTGCAGTTTTGATTTGCATTTCTCTAATAATTAGTGATGTTGAGCATCTTTTCATGTGCCTTTTGGCCTGCTTTTTGAGAAAACTCTATTTAGGTCTTCCACCCATTTTTTAATTGGGTTGTTTGTTTGTTTGTTTGTTTTTTGATATTGAGTTGAATGAGTTGTTTTTATATTTTGGAGATTAATCTGTTGTCAGTTGCTTCATTTGCAAATATTTTCTCTCATTCTGAGGGTTGTCTTTTCACCTTGTTTATGGTTTCCTTTGCTGTGCAAAAGTTTTTTTAAGTTTCATTAAGTCCCATTTGTTTATTTTTTGTTTTTATTTTCATTACTCTCAGAGGTGGGTCAAAAAATATCCTCTGTGACTTATGACAAAATGTGTTCTGCCTATGTTTTCCTCTAAGAGTTTCATAGTGTCTGGCATTACATTTAGGTCTTTAATCCATTTTGAGCTTATTTTGATTTTATTTCTTCAGTGTTAGAATAAACCAGTAAAACTAAGCCTTACATTTTCTTCATAATAACAAATTCAATTTCCTTAATGAAGTACAGGGCTATTCATATTTTCTGTCCTAACTCTTTTTATTTTACTATTATCATTGAAACTTGTTAATCAATTTTTTCAGCCATGTTACCATCTGAATAATATTTCCCTCCTACAAACTTGTTCATCATGTATTATTTTATATTTGCTAAACACCCTATGAGTGCTAGGTGCATGCTGGAAGACAGAGGCCAAGACAGAGACATTCTCTGCTTCCAAAGAACACATAGTCCAGTGGAGAATATGGTTATTAAGCAGCAATTTAGAATCAAGCATGTTTGGTATAAGGAAAAGAGGATAATATACTTCAAGCAGGCTTTCATGAATCTGACAGGTAAACAGAATTCAGTCAAACATAAAAGGGGAGCACTTCTAACCAAAGAAAAAGCTAAACAAAATTGCAGATGCAAGAGATATTAAGGTACATCTAAGAAGTTAACTAAAAAACATAAAAAAAATAGTTCTAATAAGTTTTGGGTGGAGACTTTAGAGTTTTCTATATGAAGTATCATGCCATTTGAAAATCTATTGCTTTTCTGTACACTAATAAAGAGTTATCAGAAAAAGAAAGTAAAAACAAAACAAAAACTAACGAAAATATCCCATTTAAAATTGCATCATAAAGAATAAAATACCTAGGAATAAAGGGGATGAAAGCTGTATACCCTGAAAACTATAAAACAATTGAAGATGATTCAAAGAAATGGAAAAATATCCCATGCTCTTGGATTGGAAGAATTAATACTGTTAAAAAGGCCATACTACCCAAAGAAATCTACAGATTGAATGCAATCTGTATCAAAATACCCATGACAGTTTTCACAGAACTAAAACAAATAATTCTAAAATTCACATGGAACCACAAAAGACCCCAAATTGCCACAAAAAAAAAAAATCTTGAGAGAAAAGAACAAAACTGAAGTATCACTCACCCAGACTTCAAACTATACTACAAATCTACAGTAATCAAAACAGTATGGCACTGGCACAAAAACAGACACAAATTTGTGAACAAAATAGAGAGTCCAGAAATAAACCAATGCATCTATGGTCAATTAATCTACAACAAGGAAGAAGATTATACAGTGGCTAAAAGACATTCTTTTCAAAAAATGGTGCTGGGAAAACTGGACTGCTACATGCAAAACAATGAGAGTAGAGCATTTCCTCACACTATATACATAAATAAACTCAAAATGGATTAAAGGCTTAAATGTAAGACCTGAAACCATAAGACTCCTAGAATGGAACATGAGAAGAACACTCTGACATAAATCGTAGCAATAATCTTTTGGATCTCTCTCTTAAGGCAAAATAAATAAATAAAAAAATAAATGAATTGGACCTAATTAAACTTAAAAGCATTTGAAAAACAAAGGAAACCATTTGACAAAACAAAAAGACAAATTATGGAATGGGAGAAAATATTTGCAAATAATGTGACTGATAAGGGGGTTAATATCCAAAATTTAAACAGCTCATACAACTTAAGGTTAAGAACAAAGCACAGGTTAAGGTTAAGAACAAATCAAAAAATGCGCAGGAAAACTAAATATACATTTTCCCAAAGATGGTTAACAGGTGGATGAAAAGATGCTCAACATCACTAATCATTAGGGAAATGCAAATCAAAACCACAGTCAGATATCACCTCACACCTGTCAGAATGTCTATCATCAAAAATACTACAAATAACAAATGTTGGAGAGGATGTGGAGAAATGGCAGTCCTTGTACACTGTTGATGGGAATGGAAATTGGTGCAGTCATGATGGAAAACAGTATGGAAGTTCCTCAAAAAAATAAAAATAGAACTACCATATGACCCAGCAATTCCACTACTGGGTATATATCCAGAAAAAAAAATGAAAATACTAATTCAAAAAGTCACATGCACCCCTATGATCATAGCAGCACTATAGTAATGATATGGAAGCAACCCAAGTGTCCAACAACACACAAATGGATAAAGAAGATTTGGTATACATATACAATAGAATGTAATTCAGCCATAAAAGAGAATGAAATTTTGCCATTTACAGCAATGTGGATGGACCTGGAGAAGATTATGCATAGTGAAATAAGTTAGACAGAGACAGAGATACTGCATGATATCACTTATATGTGGAATCTAAATAATAATACAAATGAATACAAAGCAAAACAGAAACAGAATCACAGATATAGGAAAAAAAAGAAAAAAACAGTGGTTACCAGAGGAAAGAGGGAAGGGGGTATGGCATTAAGAGATACAAACTACTATGTACAAAGTAGACAAACAATGAGAATACAACAGAGAGAACTACAGTCATTATCTTGTAATAATTTTTCATGTAGTATAACCTGTGAAATACTGAATGACTATACTATACACCTGAAACTTACATAATACTATAACTCAACTATACTTCAATAAAAATAAAAAAATAAATTCAGTATTGCCAGATATAGACTGTAATAAAGAGTAAACAGAAATGATGTTGATAAGTATGTATGACCAAGAAATAGGGTGCCTATAAGTCATGAGATCTGACATTTTCCTAAATGAAATGAAACCTATTGAAGTATTTTAAGCAAAATAGAATAATGATCAAATTTGCATTTTTCAAGTCACTCAGTCTTCAATGTATAGGATGTATTAGCAAGAAGCAAAATTGGAAGCAGGGCGGTGAGTTAAGGGTCTGCTCTAATTATCTATTCAAAAGACAATGGTATGAATGTGGGATCTAGTTCCTTGATCAGGGATCAAACCTGGGCCCCCTGCATTGGGAGTGTGGTCTTATCCACTGTGACACCAGATCTCACATGCATGTCACAACTAAGAGTTCACATGCTGCAACTAAGGAGACTGCCTGCTGCAGCTAAGACCCCATGCAACCAAATAAATAAATAAAGATTTAAAATAAAAAAAGACAATGGTGACTTGACCAGGAGCTAACCGTGGAATTGTAGAAAAGTAGATCGACATATATACCAGAATTGACTTGACCTCATGATTAACTGGAATTGTCAAGTAAGGGGACAATGCAGTCGTGGGTGACACCTAAATTTCTGGCTTTGATAATTAGATAGATGTGGTTGGCATACAATGGAATGAGAAAAAGAAAGGGAAATTCAATTCCAGGGAGTGTGTTACTTTTGGATAACAAGATAAAATTGAGGAGGTTCTTGGCTACCAAGAAGAGAAACAGTGTAGTATTGCCAGCCTGTCTGAACTTTATCAAGGTTAAATTTGACAACCTCACACTGGTACAGATATGCAAAGTTTAGATTTATAGATGCAAGTAAAGTGAAAGTGATTATTTGGGTCTGAACTGGGTTGAGGTTTTGCCAGACGTGCTGGAGTGGGACAATTCAAAGACATTGAGTACTGCTACAAAATTCCTTGAAAGACTGAATCATGAAGCTTGGTAGGATGTAAAATAAAGAGGAAAGATACAGCTGAGTAAAGATAAAAATGAGAGATTCAACGTAATTTAAATTCAAGGGAAGCTGAGAAAGATTTCAAATGGCGGTAGATTAACACAGAGACTTGAAAGATAGAAAGTTGTAGTGGAAATGGGATGTATATGTCTGAAACTTCTGATATCATCCCGGTGATAGAATCTTGAACTAAGAAAGAAAGAGACAAACGTACAGAGGAAGGAGACAAGTGCAAGCCTTGAGTGATATCAATGCTCTTAGAACTCCCTACAATGTCTTCGCAATTGGACTCCTGTGTCATCTCTGCTATGAGATTGTAATTTCCTTCATGTCCAGTTTATAACTTATTCTTCTTCCCTCACCAAACACACAAATCTACTATCATGTGGCATTGTACAAAACAAGGGCTCTATAACTAAATCTTGCAACAATAAATGAGTGAAAGTAGTACATAGTGAGTTCTCCCAAAATCAGATTATAAAATTACTCAATAACAAGCACAGAGCAAAATATTTCCAAAATGACATCATACCCAGCAACTCACAGAGCCTCATTGATTATCTCACAGCCAGAAAAATTCCAATTCTTTTGACCACCTGCTGTCTCCTTGACTTGCTTATTAAATCCCATTAATATGGTTATGAGAAATGAATGCTTCTATGATGGCATGATTACCAGTCAGAAAGGTCTTAAGTAAAGAGGCCTCCTATAGTAATAAATTTATATAAAAGTTTAGAATGACACAGTAGATATAGTATAACTGCGGACCTGGGATAACGGTAAGCAATGTGTGAAATAAATCTCGTATTTGTATTTTTATTCTCATGGTGAATAGGATAAATGCAGCCCCTTTTTCCTGGGAGCTAGCTTCAAAGTAAGCAATACTGTCTACTTAAACTTTTTTTTTTTTTTTTTTGAGAAACAGCTTTGAAAGTATCATGCAAACTGTTTTTTTAATGGTTTTGGGCAACATATTTACATTTCAAACTTTTGAGTTTGCATTTTCCTCTTTTTATGCTGAATCTGTCAACTGGTTGGTATTCGTAATTTATGGCTCTGCGGCAATCCAATATTCTTTATCCTCAAGTGAACCTATTCCCATGAAAGTTTATGTAACACTGATGAGAAACGTTTTAAAAGTAAAAATTATTTCCTGGAATCATTATATGATGTTTCTAAATGTGTGATATCCTTGCAGAATTTTTCTGAAAGTTTCGTGATAGTATAAATTTTTTTTAAATGTTGAAGAATTAATGAAAATGTCAATTTCTTAAGATACCTCCCACACTTCCTTTTTGAGTTATTTATTTTCAACCTCAAATGTTTATCTTTCTTCTGAACTTAGTTTCACTCATTTTTATTGACCCCTACTACTTATCAGATACATCATATAATGTTACTATTTGAAAAAAGTATAAATAATAGTCTCTAACTTTAAGTTCTTATGATCAATCTCATAGTGAAAGCAAACTTCTAAACAGATAAGTTAATCTGAGGTTGGGGTACATTTTTTGTGAATATTGATCAGGTCTGATGGGGTTGAAGATATATGAACACATACAATGACTACACTGATCATCAATCAACTGTGTTTTATTTATATATCCAGAATGCTTTACTCTTGTCCAATACAAAAGTTTTTAACATTCCATTTACTAACCTAACACACAACAGCTTCTCTATAATTATGAATTTCCTAGGCCATGATTTGTTTTTTAAACCTTCCAGGGTTAAATCAGAATATGGTTTCAAAGTTACAATGGTCATTTAAAAGCACAGCAGTCAAATACTTACCAGAGTATAAAACTGCACCTGCCCACTTCAGCTTAAAACTTTTTACATTATTTTAATTTCCAAAGTGCTTATTCACAAGAAAATCAGCCTTTATTTACTGAACAATTGATTTTGTATGTTAGCATCATTTCTCCAAATTAACTTATTTATACACAAGAAAATGTGGGTGTATTATAGGGAAACACTTGCTTGATTTGGGTGAAATGTTTTTCATATTTGCATTTCTAAGATCTTATTGAAGAAGAAAATCCTACAACCTGCTTTTCATGGGTAACGGTGTGCCCCATGAAGCATTGCTTTGCTCACACCTCCAGGCTGTGTAATTTGGCTCCTGTGGGTAACAAGAAGAACCAGAAATTCTCCAAGTCCAGTCTAGCCAATGTAAAGCTAGGGCAGGTTTTCCTCATCAGTCAGTTCAGAGAATGAGGGTCTCCCCAATCTCTAGAGGTGGTAAAACAATGGAGTAATCTTGACATGGGCAGCTCGTGAGATATCATTAGCCCTCTTGCATAAGAAACAGGCAAGGGCCCAAGGTCTGGAGAATGTCTGTGTAGATGAACTGATGGCCCTGAAAGGATCTCATGGGTACAAGAACTAGGTCTACTACACTAACATTTTTTATTATTTTTTAAAAAAATCTTCGTACACTTCCTCACATGTAATTAATGATGTTGTTCTTCAGCTACTTGTGCTAAAACTACATATATGAAACCTCAAACCTTACCTCTGTCTGTCCCACAATACTATCAGTATTGAACAGGATAGGTTAATTGATGTAAAATACAATCTTCCAGATTTCAGCAGAGGATAAAATTTATCCTTGCTCCATCAAGCTCAATGCAGATATTCATTGTAAAACCTCTATAATGCTCTTCCTGTGGTGATTCAGGGGTCAAGGTTCTTTCTGTCTAGTACCATCCATTGTTATCAAGTGTTTCAAAGTCCTCTGGAGTCTTAAAGTCCTCTGCATCTGCACATTGAACAAGAGAAGAAGGTCCTATAATGAAATAACTTAAATTATTTTCATCTGCATTCTATCAGTCAGAGCTATTTTTCTCTTCTATCATTCTGGAATATAAAATAGATTTGGTGAGTAGCAAGCATTCTTATTAAGTCCACTTTCTACTTAGGCTTTTCAAAGAGGGAAGGGCCTGGATGCATAGCAACCTCATGAAAGGATACTGCGAAAAAAAGGCTTTGGCATTCCTATGTTATTGCCATGATTAGTTGAATTTTGCCTACGCTGGGGAAGAGTTGTGCTGTCTAAACACCAGAAAATATCGTGCCTGGAGATACATAATACTCTTGTGCAAGGTTTTTAACTTCAGGTTTTTGGAGGTTGCATTTGTTGGTCATTACAAACTGATATCCTGTGATTTTAAATGCAATCCCATAGAACAACGCTGTCGGGGGGAAAAAAAAAAAAACAGTAAGAAATGCGTTGAGTTCTTCATCTCAGCCCATTCCCCAAAAGGCATATTAGTTTAGTTGAACTTCTTTAATAGTAATCAAATTGACAAATATCCAACTAACAATTGTAAGATGAGAAAATTTTTCTGTAGAAGTAAAATACATGACATTGGAAGGAAAAAAAATCCTAAAATTGGCAGAGTATTTAATATAATAGTTTTATATGGAAAACATGCTGTGTTACTAATGCTTAGCACATAATAAACATTTGATAAATGTTGTGAATACATGTCTGCTAAATAGTGCATTTCTGGCTAACTATAAATAACCAGTTTTGCTTTTATGACCTAAATATCAATAGAAAACTTTCCTATAGAAGGAAAATAATTTATGTTTCCTGATTGCACTGAGAATCTAAATATTTAAGGCCAAACATGTGATGCTCACTAACTCTGGTGCCAATTATTGTACTTCCAAATGGGAAATTGGCAATTGCTAATTATATCAATGTTCATGTAATTCTATGGCAAGCTTTCACCTTTTGTAGCAGATTGCATTTTCCAAAATATCTTGTCCTTCATGCTCTTTTTAATGTGTCTCTGATATTCCTTCCATTTTATGTGGTGATGTGGTAGAATGTGCCTTGCTAACCCACCACATAACAACTGTGTAGAGCTTTGTGACTGTTTCAACAATATGGCTAAAATGATACCATAAAATTCCCAAAGTTTGATTATAAAAATGTTACGTATTTTCACCTTGTTCTCTTGGGATATTTGCTCCCCATCACCATGCTGGGAAGAAGTGCAAATGAGCCTTCTTAGACATTAATTAGAACTGAAGAGGCCCTTTGTAGGTGTTCAACCAACAACCTAGCCTCTAGACTCAGCCAAAAAGCAATATCAACAACCAGTGGTTTGAGTAAAAGCACTACCAGATGATTTCAGCCTCCAGTTAGCAAGTCTTCCCAGGTGTAGCCCTAGATATTGTGGAGCTGAGATAAAGCCATCCTGAACCCCAGAGTCTACAACACTACTGAAATAGTTGTGTGTGTGTGCGTTTAACACAGAGAGGTATTGAGATAATTTGTTATGCAACAACAGTAGCTGGGTCATCCTTAATTCAAACATAATTTTACATCACAACTCCCCATTAAACGTTTTTTGTTAGTTTTCTCCTAACATTAACTTTATGTAGTAGTGTTACATACATATGTCATCATCAATTGCTCTACTTGACTTGACTTTTGTCAACCATGTAGCAGAGAAACATTATTGTTTTAAGGTTATACAAATATATTTCTATTCAGTCCTAAATATTTTTGACTTTACTATTATTACATGATTTGAATATACAATGAAATAGATTATGCAAGGGTAACAATTATTAGTGGCATTTTTTAAACCAGTATATTCCCAATGTATAGCAAAAAACTGATGAATGGTAAATGGTCAGTAAATATTGCATGAATAAATGCATACATGGACACTTTTAATCTGATTTAGAAATTTAGATAGAATGTTGTAAAAGCAAAAGTGTATAATGCTTGACTTATTTCTAAATGCAAATTTACTATTTAGCTTAACTGCATTTTTGTAGAACTATTTATTTGACCATTTCAATATATGATAATGAAATTAATTGAAATCGCATCACCTTTTCATCCTATATTATAAAACTTGTAGCTATTCACTTTTTGGAAAATGTTTTTGTCATTTCAATAATAATAAAAAAGTGTCAGTAGTCATAATAGCAGCTAGTATTTTCTGTATGCTTACTATGTGCCAGAAATTGTCCTAAGTTCTGCTTGAGTTGCTGAATTATTTTTTCTTAAGTTAGGTTTTGAGATATAATATGCTCACAGTCAATTTCATCCCTTTAAGTTATACAGTTCCATGAATTCTGACAAATGCATACCATTGGGAAATCATCACCACAATCAAGACAGAGAATAATTCCTTCACCGTAAAAAATTATCTCATGCCACTTTGTGACCAATCCTTTCTCTCATATACAACCCTTAACAGTCATTTTCTGTCCATATAGTTTTGCCTTTTCCAGCATGTCATATAAATTGATTCATATTGTATGTAGCCATTTGAATCTAGTTTATTTCAATAAACATAATAGATTTGCAATTCTGCAATGCTGTTGCATTATTTTTTGTATTCCATTATATGTCATAATTTGTATACATTTTCCCAGCTGATGGACAGACATTTGGGTTTAGTTTTGGGTGATTATGAATAAAACTGCTATAAACATCTGTGTATAGATATTTGTACAAATATGTTTTCATTTTTCTTTCAGATCTACCTAGAAGTGGGATTGTTGGGTTGTGTGGTGAACGGATGTTTAATTTTATAAGAAAGTATCGTCTATTTTGCTACTATCCAGCTCATGTTTTATATCAGACTAAGTTTTTAGCAGGTCAATGTGTGTTTTTCTTTTTTGTTTTTTGTTTTGTTTTTTGCTATATTTCAATACAAAGTGTCTTTGAGAATAATGTCACCACCTTATTATGTGTAATTGGATATAGTTTTTAAGAACTTTAGTTTTCTTCTTATCTCTTTGAGTCAAATCAATTGCTAGTGACAAAGCAGACATTCAGAGACCAGTAGAATTTTTAGTACTAAAAAACATAAGTTTTCATGCTCACTGAAGAGCATACAGCTTCTTATAAACTAACTGCTTTACACATGAATTTGTCAAATCAAATCAGCAAAGATGCATAGGGAAATGTTTCCTTAATTTCCAAACTCATTGATTTCCTATATAGCTAGATGGTCTCCATTTTCCCACTTTTATTTGTATTTTTTGTATTTATGCAATAATAGGCCCTAAAGTACAGTAATCCTTACAAGATAGGATTTCATTTTTATTATGTATAATAGTCCACAGATAAACAGCTGATGTATAAACCAAAAGAGAATTGATCAAAATCTTTCAAGTGCAGTAAGGAGAGAAAACACAACAAAACAAACTCTTGACCTCAATTTCTATTTCCAACAAACATATCCTTTAATAATTAAAAACCAAAAAACAATTTATTGCCAAGAAAATCCCTCTAGAAGATTAATCTTAAAGTTCTTCAGACTGAACAAAAGCATTAGTCAAAACAGAGCTAGAAATTGTAAATAAATGGATAAATAGAAAATACTTTTCATTTGCAAAAAATAGTTTTCTTAAAAGTTGATTTGTTTAAAACAAAATTATTTAATAGTGTGTTGTAGGAGTTTATAACATATGTAGAGGTAAAATGTGTAAAAATAATAATATGAAGTACAAGGGGGAGAAATAGAAATATATTGTAAGGATGTTTATTATATGTGAAGTGGATAACATTACATAAGTGTAGATAATTATATTTTAAGATGCATATTACAAACTCTATGACAACCACTAGAAACAAATTTTTAAAATACATATTAATATACTCACAGAGTAAATAAATTGGAAATATCAGTAATTATAGTAAATACAAATGGCTAAACACATGAGTTAAATGTATAAGACTGGTAAACAGGATAAAAAAGGATGTCTCAACTATATGCTGTTTACGAAGACACAGAAAAGTAAAATGACAGAAAATATAACATGGGAACCCTAGCCATGAGAAAGCTCAAGGGATTATATTAATATTAAAAAAATTAGACTTCAGGGCACGGAATATAAATAAAGGTAAATAGAACAACACTTCATAATGATGAAAGAGTCAATTCATCACATAACCATAAGAGTTTTAAATGTGTATTCACAGAAAAACATAGCTTCAAAATATTAGAAGTAAAAACTGAAAGGAGTAATAGAATAATTGGCATTGAGACCTGGATATTTCTGTACTCTCTCAGTATTAACAGAAAAAGTAGAAAAGCACTAAGGATATAACGTACTTGAGTAATGTTCTCAACCAGCTTGACCTAGTGTCTTTATAGGACATAGCTATCAAATGCATATTAAACAAATGCAGAATATACATTATTTCAAAGTGCACATGATACATTCAAAAGATTGATCATATGCTAGTCATAAGCAACCTCAAATTTCACAGGATTTGAATTATTCAGGTGACACTTTGATCAAATATAATTGAATTAGATGTCAATAATAGAAATAGAGATTTTTATAAAGGATTATCTTGTACTTACAAAAAGTATATATGATATATGTTTAAAGTTTAATATATAATAATATCCATCATAAGTTTTAGAGACTAGAATGATTGAATCTCCTGTGTATACTTCTGCAAAGAGTACCCATCTTCTTCCCAGGGATAATCACTGTCTTCAAATTTTTGTGATAATCATTTTATTTAATTTTTATAGCATTACTAAATTAATTTAACTTTAATACAAATACAATATAAAATAATTATAATTGGATTGTTGTATGTTGTTAGACCATTGTTTGGCACAAGAATTTACTATTTAGTTTATTGGTGAGATTAGATATGATCAAGTATGATTACCTTACTTTAGGTAAAAGTCAACAAAACTAGAACAGTGAATAGTGGCTGAATAAGTCTTTAGGGAATTACCTCCTGAATCAATCCTTGACTCTTCAAGTTTGTCTTCCCATATGAGAGCGAGGAATGGAAGAAATTAAGGAGGTAGGGGATTCTTCACATTCAATATTTTGAAAGGAAGAACATATAAAATTATAAAAATGTAGATTATAGAGTAAATAGCACATGATGTAGAAAACCATAGTTTCTTCCATTCAAGTGGTGTTTTGAGAAGGGCAGGAGACAGATAACATGATAGGGCATCTTCTATCTATTTGTTTTTCAGGGAAAAAAATAATTGTTTTACTTTTTTTTTCTTTTTTTTTTTTAGAAAACAAAGAGATAGCTACTATCTGAGATTAGGCTTTAAGTCAACAATATCAACATGAATTTTAGATGTACCTGTGTGTAAAACTTCAAACACTCAGATGGTTATGTTGTTTATGCTGATGTTATAGATGAGTTCTTTGGAAAACAGATTCTGAGACTGAGATTTGCAGGAATTGAATACTTCTCTCAGACACATCTATTTCAGGAACAATATCTATAAATAAGTAAAGAAAGGAGAATTGGGCAGAGGAAGAAACTTGGGTGAGATAGCTCTTTGACTAAATGAAATTCCTGGGGATAAAATTATCTATGAACCATGATTAGGCAACACTTCAAGCAGCTGGTGGAGTGAGTGGGCATCTGGGTGGCACCTCAAGTACCCACTTCAATCCACCCTATTGCCAAATTACACTTGATCTGTATAATAAGTTTAGCTCATCTGGGAAGAGCTATCTCAGGATTCCAATTGGCCTTTTCTTAGGGAAACTTATAAAAATAAAGAAAATGGAGCAAACTACCAACCTTGCCCCTTGTTGGAGGACAATACTGCATGGGTCTTTTGTGCTACTATACATCTTGCCATGTATGTCAGGAATGCAAGACAGGGTATCATTTAAGCAAGACCTAGGGTTAGGTTTGCAGCAAAAAACTTTTAAGGACCAGGTGATGTCTCTCTGAGGCAAAGATAAGGTTTACTTACTGCTTACTCTAAAAAAGGTAGATGTCCCAACAAGTTCAGGGATCTTCTCCTTCATATGCCCCACCACATCTACAAGTGCCACCTGACCCTCCACTTTGTTCTGTGGAGATAGCAGCTCAAATAATGGACAAAAATATGCTAATTCTCTGGGTAATGACCTTTCTTTGAGCAAAAAATATTTTGTCTCTTGTCAGAAGTGTTTGTCTTCTGTCAGCATCCATGAAGCTATACTAAGGTGACTTGTGAGCTTGCATGTATGATAAAATCTCAGAGCCTTTACTGATGTGACACCTCCAACAGCTGGTCTCAGAATCAGACACTGATATTTATCATTCCCTTCCTCTACTACCCATTCCAGATTTTCCACACCCTCAGTCAATACCTCAGTTTGTCTAGAAGTTTTTTCTAATCAGGCTGCCTAGATGCTTAACCTTAAGACGTTCCCAACTCACATTACCATGCCTTTCTGAGAGTGTAGTTGCTGATATTCTTCACTTACTATCAAATATGGGCAGAAGAGTAACAAGAAGAACCCCTGTGGATCACCTGGGTGCCGAATATTTTCTTCTCTGACTTCATTGTACCAAGATGATAATTCTTTTACTAGTTTGCAGATTTCTTGGCTCAAGGATTATGAATGAAAAAGTGACAAGTCTAAAATTAAATAGGATTCTTGTTTTGCCCACTGAAGATCCATACTTCTAGACTCTTAAAACATAGAGTGACAGGGACTTAAAGTGCAATTTACCCAAGTGGATCACTAAAACTAAGGGTAAGTGAGCCTGCTTCTACTTCAACCCTTTGGTTTCCGGCCCCATGTTCTCTACTATTGGAGATATGGCACCATATAATAGCTGTTGCTTTAGGGTATGTAATTCATCCTGGAAGATGGTGCTTCATACATGCAGAGTGTATCTCCAGCATGATGCCTTAAGAAGGTCATTCTATTTTTCTATCAGCTGACAACTTCTGGCATATCATATAATTCAGCATATGATAAGATCAATGAACTCCAAGGTTGTGTTCCCACTCCCTTAACTCAATTTGTATAAAATGGATCCCTTTATCCAATGAGGTTCTACACAGGATCCTATGTTGTTGGGGCAAACATTTTGCAAGCCTTTGGTTTGTATATTTGGCTGAGGTCCTGCAATAAGGAGAGAGAAGCCACTGGCTAGAATATATGTCAATTATAGTCAAGATGAATCATGTCCCTTCTAGAATTGAAAAGGTCCAAGGTTAACAATTTACCTCTAAACGCCTAGTCAGTTTCCTTGAAGTATAATGCCATATCACAGACTTAAAGTTGGTCTTGGAAGTTAGAAGGTTGGACATTTGACTAAAGAAGTAGCCAGCTCAACATTATTGACTGGAATTCCATGCTATTGGGCCCATGCATGGTTCCATCTCTGGCACTACAGATATTCTGCTCTTTAATCAATTATGCATCAAAGTGATGGCTGAACAAAGATACTGGATGATGTCAAAGGGTTATTACTAAATCTACAATGTTTTACACCTCTTCCTTGGTGAATGCTCTCTGATGGGCATTAAAAGGTCATAAAAAGGAATATATGTTCATTACATTCCTCTTCCTCCAACCACTTTGACCCAGATTTTAAAAATATTTTTCTTTCAAAACTTCTATCAAACTTGCCAAGCCATTGGCTATTGCCTGTGTGCCTGTATAAACTCTTACCATGTATCATTTCTCTTTCCATGCAAAGTAATAAGGTGTAACATCAAAAAATTACCCTTTGGATGAATTTACCAGCAACACTGTCTTTCTGGGCTGGTTCTGAGTGGGGTTGTTGTAAAGTAATAGTTGATTTTAAGTTTGAACACTCTTACTAAGCTGAGGCCTCTGGGAAGCAAGCATGATTTCCTCTGTCAGATGGTCATGAGTTGTCTCTCTTATGGCCATAAGCATGAGCCAAAGAAGAGATGCTATTTCAACAGTAAAGAATAACATGGCAGTCTGGGTCACCTGCCACGTATGTAAATTTTGCCATCTGAGACTAATCCCAAATATAATATATTGCTTCCCTCTTAAAGTGCAACTGCATTTTAAGGTCCTCTCTGATCTTTTGGTTTTGTGACTATAACATACTCAGTGCAAGATGGGAAGTTGTGGTCACATGATCACTTGATATCCCATGATCAGGTGTTCTGTCTCTAGCCCAGTGACATAGTAGGAGCTGCTTTTTGACTCTGTAGATTCGTATGATGTGGGTTTGATCCAGAATTCCAGTGTTCTATGTTGTAATTCTGAGACTAGAACTTGTCACAAAACTGTCCACTAAAGTTACCTCTAATATATAAAGTCTACAACATATGACTCAAGTGTCAGGACTGCTTTCATTATAACCTGGACCTGATAGTGACCATTTCTTTCACTGGGCCCTATTCAAAGCTGGAAAGGTTGCATGCCATTTAGTAAATAGGTTGGATTATTTTCCCAAGTGTGGAATATGTCACTTTAAAGCCCAAAGGGGTCTACCAGGCAATTTTCTTAATTGTGGAAAGTTAGAAATACAATAGTGAATCCATTATTTTGATGGGTATATTCTAGTATCCCCCATATCACTGGTCCTTTAAATCTTCACTGACATGGTAGGATCTTTTATCATCATAGTTTACATTTTCCACCCTCTGGAGCACTTGCATCTTAACATGGCTTCTAATAAACTTGCTGCTTCTTGCTTATCTAGTCTGATTCACACAATGCCACCAATATAGTAGATCAAGTGAGTTCTGTGGAGTGTCCTGATATTTCAAATGCTCTCAGATTCAATTATGACAGAGGAGGGGTTGTAAATTGAGCTCAAGAAGGAAAACTGTAAATGTATGTTGTAGCCCATCTCATATGAATGTAATTGTGTCTTGTTCTATTTCTTGATAGGAATCAAAAGAAAACACTCTTTATACTTCATGGGTACAATATATCTGAGACCATGTAAATCTACCCTGGCCAAGAAAATATATCCAGCAGCACAGCTGCAATAGGGACAGTGACCACCTTCAATTTACAATAGCTCACTCATATTTTAAAGAATATTTCCAGATTTTATAGAAGATAAGCTGATAGTATGGATATACTGAGGAAAAACACTTGAGTGATATTTGCTGTTCTCCCTAAGAAGTAATATTGTTTTGATTTACTCTCTTGGCCAGACAGAGATAGTAGGGCAGTTTCAAACGTTTCCATTTGAGTGCCCTCACTATAGTAGATCTTATCCTACAGGAAAAATATAATAACACTGTAGAATTCTGCCAACTATCAATGTGAGAATTTCAATTACACATTTTGAGACCAGGGAAATCACCACTGGGTGAGCCATTACTGGGCCTGGACTTCATTATTCCTCATTGTATAGGAGGATGTTATAGAATCAGTGTCAAAGTCCCCTAGACCAGGGGTGGGCAGACTTTTTCTTAAAGCACCCCATAGCTAATACTTGAGGCTTTAAGGGTCATACTTTTTCTCTCTCAATTACACAGCTCTGCTGTTGTAGTATGAAAGAAGCCATAGACAATATATAAACAAGTGACCATGGTTGTGTTCCATTGCAAGGGTGTTAGTTAGACTTTAACTGGGAAGAGTGCAGCATTTATGCAGGTCCAGAGTGTTCAGAGTAATCTGGGATTCAGGATATTTAAGGCATTGCCCACATATCCCCATATCAAGTTGCAGAATTTCACTCCTCTTGAATAAGAACACTGACATGCCTTAACCTTCACTAGAGGTCTGCTTATATTTTTATAATTTTTATAATCAGGTTGTAGACTGGATATTCAACTTTTTTTTTTTTTTTTTTTTGCCTTATGGCTGTAGGAGATGAGAAGCTCTTTCCGTGCTGCTAAGATGCCCTCTGACTTTCACACTTAGCCTGAAATTAGTGATCAATCACCCTCAGCCTTTCATTGTCATTTTCTAAAACCGAGAGCCCCCAGCAAAAGCCAACCAATTCAATATTCACTATAAAGATTGCTTCCAATGAACTCTCAAATGCATGATATATTGCACTCACCAGTGCATTTTCTTCTACCAAGAAAACTTTAATAGTTACATTACTATTGCCTACTCGGGATTGTCTATACCCAAACTACCAGCCATCTGGCCAATGACACAGCTACAAAATTCCCATTTAGACTGTTTAGACTCCCATTTAGACTCTTGGCACTGAAGTTTGTCTTTCTCCTATTTTGGGAACCAGATACAGAGGTGGAGATTTGTATGCACTTGGCTTATTGTGGAGTGCTTGTAGAAACAATACCTGAAAACAAGTGTAGTTGGTAGGATTAGGAAGTGTTGAACTATGATGCAGCTGCGGCAGAAGACTTTGCTAATCCATAGGGAATTCTAAACCTTAAGATGACCTTTCAGAGATATTCTTAATGGAGGCAAAGGGACCAGACCTTTGTACTCTACACTGACCAGTCAATGGATATGTGCTTTCTCTGGGATGAGTGAGAGCAAGGCAGCTCCACTTAGCTGAAGGCAATTCCTGAGAAGGCCTCAATTTTGGACTGTCAGCAGACAAATCTTTAGGCATATGAGAATTAAGCATTTCAGTTTTAAAGGGGGAAATCTGTGAACCATACCACTGCATCCAATACGATGATTGTTTTTTTTTTTTTTTTTTTTTTTTTTTTTTGCATCTTGCTCCTTAATAAAACCAAGAGCTGAAACTTAGCACACATTGTTGGGCCCTAAAGGAAAATTGTAAATGTAAGCTCATCTATGGAAACGACACTCATGAATCTTACCTCTTTGTTTCCGTGCACCCTCCTTTTTTCTCCAGTTCTCTCTTCCCCTAGGTTTGAAACTCTACTGTTCATATAACCACCTCCAATATTGCTATTTGCTGTCCTGGGTTTACAGCTCATCTTTGTACCAAGGCTCTGGCTTCCCTCATCTCTTAGGGACTTGAGATTTGCTTTTGTAGTCTATAAGTAGCTGTTTGGCAAATACAGATTTGTCATGTCTCTTTCCTTAAATTAGATAGGAATTTGGCTAATTCCAGCTCTTTGAATACACTTTAGGTTATTTGCCTAGAAACTATTAGTTAATAAATGCAATAGATATTTATTGGATACTTACTTTATATCAGACCCTATACCAGTCTCCAATTATCTTTGTCAATATAGGAAGGTATTTCAATTTAATTAGCTTAATTAAATTAATTTTTAGTTTCTACTTAAATTGATTCTCAGAAATAGTTCTGGGCCTGAATCACACAAGAGCCAAAAGACTGTAGGGATGCTATAGTTTGCTTCTCTGTTTTCCTATGAATCCATTATCTATTGATATAATAATGCTACACAATAAAACTCACTACCAAGCATTAATTTTTGCTTATGAGTCTTCAGTCAATTGGGAATTTCTGATCTTATCTGCACTCATGCATCTACAATTAGCTGTGGGTTGGGGAGCAACTCTGCTAATCTTGGCTGGGATGTATTACATGCTTGAAGGTTGGCTGGCTGCATGCTGGTCTAAGATGACATTGGTTACGACAGTAAGGTTGCCTACTACTCTATCTCTTATTCTCTAGCACACTAATCTGGACTCTTACACATGGAGTAGGCAGAGTTTCAGAAGAGTGAACAGAATTATATAGGGCCTCTTGAGGCCTCAACTTGAAACTGGCACAAGATCACATCTGCTATATTCTTGGACAAAGCAAGTGCCAAGGCCAGTGCATTTTAAAGGGTTGGGTAAATAGGCCTCACTGCTTAATGGGAAGAATTTTGAAAAGTCTCTTTGCAAGAGGTATAGATACTAGAAGGGGAATAATTGGGGATGTTTTTACAGTTAATCTACCACAGTATAAAATTAAGTTTTCCACTGGGCATTTGTTTCTTCCTATATATTCCACAGCTCTAAATTTTTGGATTTCCAAATAAAACCTTTACTAATATTTAGGGTTTCTGAATTTATGTCCCACTTGTCATAAAGAAAGCAAAATAAAATATTCAAAGCTGTTCAAAAAGCACAGTAAATCCTTGCAAGAGTGAACAATCTAGCCATTAATATAAAACCCACTATTCATTTTTGTTAATTCCATTTGATTTCTGACCACCAAAATAGACACTGGCACAACTGCAGGATTTTCAGTTCTTTCATACAGGAGCTGGAAGTAGCAGAAATAGGATCGGGGAATGCAAGGTCAGCACATGATATTTGTTTATAATGTTTCTCTGCCTAGTGTCCCTGCTGATTTATACTTGTCACATACTAAGGGCTCAGTTCAGCTGCACTGTGGTGCCAACTTTCTTTTGTTATTAGCTTTATATTAAAGTGATTTGTGCAGTGGAGAAAAAATGAATTGCAGGAAGTTAAAAATTCAGAATAATCTTGGTGTAATTTTGGAAACTAATATGAAGACTACGGAAGGAAAGATTTTGGCACTTCACTTCTAAGTATGTTAGGTAAGATCATCTAAACAAGAAGATACCTAATGTGCTTACAAAATAATGTGTCAAGGGCATATAAATCAATATACACAGATGTCATTAGGTAGACTATCTCTGAGACCGTTTATGCTAAAAGGCTGAGTGATCAGCAACTATTTGTATTCATTGTGTCTTATTCTTCAACTTATTTAATACATTTCAGTATTCATATTGTTGCTAATAGTAGCTCATTTTTTTGATTTTGACATCTTTTAGCTTTACAGACTCTAGATTTATCTGTATGAATGACGGCTGTTTAACATTCTTGGAATTCCTACTTATGAAGATCAATATGAAGAACCAAACCAGCCTGTCCAAAAATTATTCAATCTATACTAGAATGGGAGACATCTGAAAAAAGTTGACATTTTAACTGTCTAGATTTTATTTTAGAAATCAGTACACCAGAGCCTTCTGCTGCCGACACAATAGTTTTATTATTTGTGTTTGTGTTTTTATCCATTTATGTAAATGAAGATGATGGAATTCAGACACAGTAATGTCTCCATGTGCTCTTTTGGAGCTGAATATTTCTTATCAGTGTGAGGTTGATTGTCAAGACATATTTGAGGAAGAAAGTACAAAGGAACAAGCTCTTTCCTGCCTTATTTTTCATGATTATCATGCATTATGGAATATCTTTAATTAATCCAACATCTTTAAGTGTTATCTTTTGAGTGGTGATGCTAAGCATTGACTTGGGGTCAAATGATTATCAGCGTAACAAAAATATTTTATATAGAAATATATGTAGCAGTTTAGATAAAATATTAAGTGATGGTGGGCACATAACAGAATTCTACAGTTCAGATTTTACTAATAATATTCCAATAGGAAAAGACTTCTTGTAATCTGTGATGTTATCCAGGTTCATATCTAATGAAATAATACTATTTTTCATTGTGTATCAGTTTTTCTATTCAACATTGTTTTCATCTTTATTACCTGAATTGATTCACACAACAATCTGCTGAAATAGATAAATGTATTTTCCTGATCTTCTGTGAGGAAACCAAGGCATAGATTCTTTAAATACCCTCCATATCTGACATTTGTAGATTGTTAAGATTCTAGAACAATTAGATTGGCAAAGAAAAATTAAAAAAACAATATATGATTTCATTAAAGTTGGAGACAGAATATAAATAAGTACATAAATAATATACTTTTAAGTAGTGGTAAACAATATGATAAAAATAAAAGGGGGTTATAGAATTTAAAAGTAATCGTTGGAGCTCCTTGAAACTGTGCAAATAAAGCAGGTTATAATGAGAGGCTCACATTTAAACAGAAACTTTAACATCAAGATGGAACCAACCATGGGGAGAACATGAGAGAAAGCAACCATTGCAAACACCCTTAGATAGAAGCCAACCTGGAGTGCTTGCAAACATAGAAAGAAAACCAATGAGCCTTCCTACAGAGAACAAAGTATAACTGGTACAGCATGTAACCAGAGAATTATGCAGAGGCCAGATCCTGTAGAGACTTTGGTGATTTTAAAAGGTATAAATTTTTATTATAAATGAAATGGAAAGCTATGGGGTGGTTTTAGGCATAGCAATTTGAATTTTCAGAAGGTCATGTTGTTTGCTTCTGAACGAGTGGATTTTAGAGCAAGAAGTCCAGTAAGTGTCCATAGTGGTTGTCCAAGTATGCAATATAGAAGGTTGGACTTGGAGTATAACAATGACAGCAGAGAGTAGTAAACAGATAGCAGATAGATTTAATAAAAGTGCTTGAAGACTTGCCAATAGATTAAAACTGAGAATGAAGAATGACTCCTAGGGCCTCCCTGGTGGCGCAGTGGTTGAGAGTCCGCCTGCCGATGCAGGGGATACGGGTTCGTGCCCCGGTCTGGGAGGATCCCATATGCCGCGGAGCGGCTGGGCCCGTGAGCCATGGCTGCTGAGCCTGCGCATCCGGAGCCTGTGCTCCGCAACGGGAGAGGCCACAACAGTGAGAGGCCCGCGTACCACAAAAAAAAAAAAAAAAAAAGAATGACTCCTAAGTGTTTGGATAAACAACTGGGCAAAAGATGATACCATATATCACAGCAAGGGTAAGTGGATGATGGGTTGATATGGCAAAGTTGATCTACTTGTTAGAATTAAGTCAGAATGTCACATAAGAAGGTGATGTACACTTCTAAAGTGCAGAGAAAAGGAATAGATTGTCATTATTAATGTGGGTCTCATTGGCAAATTGCATTCAAAGGCATGTGACCAGATTAGATCCAGAGAGATGGTGTAGATAGAGAAGAAAGACCAGGGCACTGGAGCACATCAGCACTTGGAGACTTAGCAGAAATACTTTGGGAGGTAAAATTATTACTGCTGCAGTTTTTTCACCTTTTGCTAGTAGCTGCAACCCTGTGATTTATAGTACATTTATTTCATACCCTGTATGTGTAAAATCTGAATTATTAATATTTTAATATTTTTTTATTAGATGCCCTGTTCTTTTCTTTCAGTTTTCACCCATATTTATTTATTTCACAGCAAATGAATTTATTCTTGACCATGAGTGGCAAAACTGTTGGAATCTGTAATAAAATGGTGTGTGGCACCAGAGTTTCCTTTGTGTGTGTGTCTGTGTGACACTATACACTGACTACATTTTTCCTAATAGAAACAAAAATCCAGATATGGCTTCAAAATATGTTAACATATTCTTTTTCCAATGGTCCAGTAAGAAATAATTGTTATAACATAGGATAACTTCCAGGTAAAGACCATAAAAACAATTATGTTTACCAGAATGGATAGTTTTACTTACTACACATAGCAGGGAATGCGTTCAGCACCATCTTTCTGTAAATGCAGATTTCATCACAAAAAGTAACATCTTTTTTTTGTTTGTTTTAATGGATGTGTGTAGTAACTAAAACTTTTTTTTTTCAGGCTTAGAAGACTCTACTCCAAAACAAAACAAAAATCTCTCTCATACACAGAACAACAGACATAAGGAAAACAACACATGCATACAGCACAAACCTTTCACATAAACCAAAAAGGAAAGGGAACAGAACTGTTGACCAAAGGGGTTCAGGAGTTAACATGCTGCAAGTGCCTGAAATTATTCTTGTTTGTGTGTGAAAACAATCAATCAATGGATTAGTTAGACATAGAAAATTTCATAAAATGGGAAATGTAGCTCTTTTGTGCAGACACAGAGCTCTTATGGGACTTTCTTTATTTCCAAACTAAGAAACATTACAAACTACACGTGGGGCATGTTTGTATCGAAAGGATTTAGTTACAGTCCCTTTGAAGATCCAGGGGGCCTATATGATGGCGAAAGAATGGAGAAGGATACATGAAAGTTACCAAAGGCAATGCAATTTATTTAACATTAGCCTAGGATCTGAAATCAGAAATTTTGGGATGCATATTAAGCTCATTAAACCCATTAAGGGGAGAACTTATTATTAAAGTGGTGGGTGATATGGTCCAAGTAGAAGCAAATATTTTATAGGTCTTTTCCTTCAAGAGTCTTTCTTCATTGTTTCTTACCCACATATCTAGTTCTTAAGCTTTCTTTCCTCATGTTGTGACAAAAAAAGGACTAAATAAATCACCCCACACAAGCTGTGAGTGAGGCAGGGTAATTTTGGAGGTGGGGATACTGTGACTTTGAATTTATAGCCCTTGGAAAAGCCTCTACACTATAGTGATGCATTAATGGCCATGTTTCAGGTTCTCAATTTATTATGAGACCAGAGCTCAGAGCGAGGCTTCTTTTGCCTGGATGTGAACTTCTAACAAACTCAAATTCCTCAAAATGTGAAGGATGAGAACAAAATCCAGTTTGTAACTCTTAGAATCTTGCTACAATATTCCAAGGTTGACTGGAAGCTAGACAAGGTTAGTAATTTTCTGAATGTTTCCCCCCCCCGTCCTTTTTTCTTAAGCACTTGCTATATATTGAAATAACCTCCTGGGAACAGAATGTTCTCCAAAGCCAAAGAACCAGCCTAGCTTGGCAAATACTCATGTCATCAATTACCATTTTTAAATGTCTCAAAAAGCATTCTTTGAAGTAATCCTTCCTCAAATCCTGTTTGAAGCTAGATTTAAATAGTGGGTAAGTGGATAAATGTCTTGTGGAATTAAATGGATAAAGGGAAAAATGAATTTTGTCATGCATAAAGTTGTTATCTTTAAAGGGACGACTAAGAGGAATTCCTCCTCAAAATGCCAGTACATCCAGACGGAAGATTGTTAAACCAAGTAATTCCTAACTCATAGCAGGAAAGAGGGTGAGGATTTATGAGAAGCAAGTTTAAATGAAGAAGGGTGCTGAAAGCGCCCAGTTGAGACAGAAATGTGTTGTTTACATGCCAATTTTTACATGATCCTTTCTATATCATCTTTCCATTTCTCTTTACTTTTGCCTAGCCTCTTTCATCATAAGGACTATGTCTTACACTCATTTTGAGTTCTGTTAAGCAATTTGATAGCCACTGAGTTTTCTTTTTTGAATGACGAATAAATATAATTATGAATTAATTACAAATTACTTCCAATATTATGTAGAACATATGCATATATCAGTAATCAGTAATATCCAAATATTCACATCCTTTAAAAACTGTCATTGATAGAGAAATGATACTATGACAAATAGTTTTTTTTTTCAGTTTTAAATGCCTGTAAAATTAAAGGTAAGCATACTTGTAAACAATGAGCAAAGACTCCAATTAATAATCCAAGTCACTTGAAAGACCCCATTTATTCAAGTAATGTTACTATTGAAGGAGATGATGTAAAAACACATATAACATTGATTGGTATAGAAAATAATTAAACCTATTAAGATATAATCTACAATCACTACCATACACTACCTGGTACATGTTATAACTTCAACAACTAATTTCTAGCAGAAGAATTGCATTTAAATAAATTTATAACTCTAAATGCATGAAATATTAAAACACATATATCAGATTTAGGTGTAATATATGTATTACTTTGTAGCTTATGAAAAATTCAGAAGTGTGAGTAGAAGTTCGAGGCACTGTCATCTCACTTCCCTGTTGGACCTGTTCCACACCAAGCTTACCTAACACTGAACTCAGATTGCCAGAGAATATAACATAAGGAATGTTTTAGACATGCATCCCTTAGCTTACCTTAAATCTTAGATGAAAATCCTCAAGATTTCCTCCTTGTTTATTGCTTTCTTGCTTTTTTCATTTCTCTCTTCCTTAATTTCTTCCTTCCTTCCTTCCTTGTTATGGAGCAATTGTGAAATTCTTACTGTGAACTGATTATTAGATGATTTTATAAGGTTATCTAATTTATTTGAGGGGACATAATATAATTGTGGTCATGTGGAAGAATGTCATCCTTAGGAGATGCATGCTGAAGTTCTTAGAAATATAGAGCAATGATGTTTGCAATGTATTCTCAAACAATTTCTAAAATGCACACAAACACAGGCGTATAAGAGCAAATTTGCCCAAATGTTAACATGTTTTAAATCTAGGTGGGGAGTACATGGCTATAAGTTTCTCTCCACTCTTCTGAAGGTTTAAATTTTTTATTATGAAAGTTGGAAAAAATACGTAGACCCTGTGATGGCCCATTTTTTGTCAATGTGGTTAGGCTATAGTACCCAGTTATTTAATTAAACACTAATCTAGGCGTTGCTCTGAAGATATTTTATAGATATGATTAATATCTATGATTTGGGTAGACCTGACTCAGTCAGTTGAAAGGCTTAATAGCAGAACTAAACTGCAGAAGAAATTCTGCTCATAACTGAAGCTTCAGATCCTGTCCTAGAGTTCTAGCCTACCTTCCTGACCCCTGTCCTATGGACTTTGGACTTGCTTAGCAGACTCCAAAATCAAGTAAGGTAATTACTTGTGATTAATCTTTTAGTATATAGCTTCTACTGGTTCTGGTCCTCTGGCTGAAACTTGACTGATATAAACATTTTCCTCCAGGAACTCACTGCATAGTTGTGGAGACATATGAATAAAAAAAATTAAAGAGAGGTAACTGCTATATTAGAGATTTCCACAGATTTCTATGATAAACCATAAGAAGGAAATTTAGCTTAGACTGGGGGTAATTTCAGAGAAGGCTGTGCAGTTTCTCCAAGGAGGAGATGCATGATTCAAGATCTGACAACCATGAAATAAATGACAAAAAATAAAGGAAGTTATTTTCAGCTATAAAACTAAGTTAGTTTATTAACATAAGAAAGTTAGCTGTAGGAATTAGATAGAAACACTGGAAACATTGTTTGAATAGGGTCACATAACTTCATTGAATACCATTTTTCAAAGGAATTTCCTAACAGTCAATTAAAAGATGTGAGTTATGTGTAGGAAGTTGTCTTGGCATTTTTGGAGGGAAAATATAGCTTCTGACTTTTATGTTTTGTGAGTTTACTATTCAATTAAATGTAAATACAGAGAATACTTAAAGTTTGTATTTCCTATGTAGATGGAATGACTACTTCTCAAATAAGATTTTTTTCATATTTTTAGCACACATTAAATTGTCTTGGCATGACAAATTATCTCTTAAGTCCAATCTATTAATCTACTCTTAAATTGTCCATAGAAATTGTAAATTTACAAGTAGACAATAAATTGCTTAAAACCTAAAGATATGGTTCTTGGCAAAAACTAAGTTATACTCGCAGATTTCTTTCTTTACTCCAAAATAGCCACAAAAAGCAAGACTGCAATGGCAGTGTGGAGGTGTACAGAGTAGGGGTGGTAGATGGGATGAAGATAAAAAGACAAAGGCTTCTGGTTGCACCCTGAAGAGTAGCATCATCTGTTTCTTTCATGTTCTAAATAAATGATGTAACTTTTGACATTATTAATTTTTGTTAATCTGAGTCATTTTATCTTACTCTTTCCTTATGTGTCCATTTAAGTTTCCATATATGGCATTCTACTTCTTGTTTTAAAACCACTGTTACTGTGAATGTAAAACTTTTTCCCAAAATTGTGTTTTCTTGTGATGCAAACTTTCCAGATCCATTTAATCAAAATTTTAATCAAAGCATAATTAGTTTGCTTCAATGATACAAACATGAGCTGTGTTTATGAAGGAAGTCTAAACATTCAGATGTCTTTAGTCTAGGAACTAAATGAAAATTGAGAGAACAATTTATTGGTAAACGTTCGTTTTGTCTAACCTATATGCAAAACAACCCACAACTTCGTTTTTATTCATCCATTGTTCAATCATAGAAAATTTCATGGGAACCTAAAGCAAAAAATGCTGAAATAAAATATATATTTGGAAGAATCAACTGTACATGAATATGGAATGCCAAAAGCAATCCAAATGGTTTTATGCATACCATTTACAAGCAGAAGAATTTCTAAAGGAAAGATAATACAGAAGAGTAATACATGCAGAGAAGTAAGACCAAAGCAGAAGAACAAATTTATCAATCTGGGTTCAGTTCCCTAGAACAGGACACATCTCAAATTGATTTTGGAAATCTACTCAAGCTTAAAGTCTGGCTATGTCCATCCTGCTTTTACACTTTCAGATTCTTAGAAAAGACATTTTCAAGACAATACACTGAGCTTGCAAGAGAGAAAAATATACCCAGAATGTCAACAGGCCAAGTAGATAGTTGATTTAATAACCTGCCCTTTGAAATGAACAATAATAACAGAAATGATGAAAAAAAAATTAAGGCTAAAATAAACCTAAAATCTTTTTCATAAAGACCATGATGCATTAAGTATGTTTGGGGGATTAAGTATGTTGTACTGCCAAAACAACAACAATCAAGAAAACTTTTGGTTCCTGCTTAGTTTTAAAAATGAAAAGTAAATCATGATTTCTTTTCCCAGCTTATGAAAACCCAGTGCAGATTTAGCTTTTGAAAACATTATAAAGAACCAACAATTCCAAACATTTCCCTCCCTTGCCGTTTCTTCTCCCAAGTTTGGTCAGGAGGCACATTCAATGTGCTGCACATCATCACTTTATCTGTAAAGATTTGTCCCATGGGTTCGAGGCAGAAGGAATAATTGTTGAAGTCAGGAATGGTCTATGTCCCCACCCTTGTGATTAACTCAAACAAGAAGGGATGTGGCAACAGCAGATCCTGGAAAACTTAAACTTGAGATAGAAAATGTGCCCTTGCACAGATTGCTAGAATGGTGCCAAATGATCCTGTAATTTGGTAAAGGAGACCAGGAGAGCAGAGTAGGAAACAGCAGCAAAAAGGAGAAAAATCTACATTTCTCAAATATTACTTTTGTAATTTAGAGTATTGTCTGAATACTTTTAGAGTGTCAGAATAAACTTTTATTAGGTTTTTTTTCTTAGTTAATATTCTGTCTGTTTTTTTTTAATGTTTAATTTTTCTAGAAGAATATTTAAAGTGTATTATATATTTGTAATCAAGTCAAACAAAACAAGTTAAAACTTTAATGAATTACTTAAAAGGCAAGAGACACTGTGGGAAGTTACAAACATCTGAAGAGACTGAATGAAATTCAAAAGCAGTTTCTCTACAGTAATAATCATATTAACTTGAGATGGTGAAAAAGAGCATAGATATCAAGAAGAGACTTTTTCAGGCTTAAATATGATATTTATGAAGTGTGCTACAGTAATTCAAAATAAACTTTTGCCATTTTGTTTTCAATGCTAGTATTATTTTTTTATAGAAATAGCTAATTTTCTGTGTTCCATATTACTTTCATTGAAATATGAGAATGAAAATGGCTGCATACATATATACAAGTATGCAGAAAAACATCTATTTTCACCTATTACTACTTATATAAATATATAGCTATCATCACTGCAACAGTGAATTCAAATGTGGAAATAAATCCTTGAAGTTTTAACAACTTATAATATAGTGCCTCAGAGACTTCACTGGTGGTCCAGTGGTTAAGACTCTGCACTTCCACTGCAGTGGGTGTGGTGAGTTCGATACCTGGTAAGGAAACTAAGATCCCACCTGATGCACGGCGCAGTCAAAAAAAAAAAAAAAAGAGAGAGAGAGAGAGAGAGACAGAACCTCTATCTAAGCTTCACACAAACAAACAAACAAAACAGATAGTGCTTCATATATTACAAAATATTTTCCTATCTATTTATTAAAAATCTGACATCAAATTTTGTAAGACTGAACAGAGGAGAAACTGAGGTTTAGAGAAGTCAAATAATTTGGTCAAGGTGAATGTAACTAAGTTAAGGCAAATAGAACTTAAACAATGTTGCTTTCCTTTGAGTCCATTGCTCTTGACATTGTCTTGATTCCTTTCTAGTCCTTCAGTCCAGACTAATCAACTAATAGGTTAACATTTAGCTTCTGCTCATCTACTTCTAGTAACAGGATGATCATTAACCCACATACACTGATCATTTTCATTTTTGAACAGCTTAACTGGGAGTAATTTCTTCCTTCCATTAAAATGTTGATTTTAGTTCTGTATTCTGGCGTTATGCAGAATAAGTCTAAACCATTTTACCACATGTCACCTCTTCAGTTATTTCACAAAAGTTGATAAAATTCAAGGGAGGGACCATGATAGATGATACTACAAAACTGGCTGAAGAAATGGACACATGGAGGACAAGTGGACCAAAGTGACTTTTCAGAGCTCCTTGGAAATGATTGTGAAACTACAGGTCAAGGACATCAAAAGAAAGGACAAGGTGAGGGTAGGACTAGTACCCATAGGTATATTCAGTAATTTATTCAATCTACTGAACACTCAGTATCAGCCAAGTAAAGTTTTAGGCTCAGGGAGGAGGAGAAAAGATATAAAAACAAAACATGATCTGAATCCAAAGGGAATAGGATATATAACATGAAGTTTAGCGAGGTTAAAGAGCTTGATCCAAGTTACCCAGGCAGTACAGTTTAGAACCAGGGTTTGAAAGTATGGCTCAGTTCCAAAGTTCGTGTCTTTTTCACTATATTATGAGAACGCACACTGAGCGTTTCTAACAGAAATAATTTTCCGTAATGTCAAACATCGTCAATAAATAGTTAGACAACTTGGAAATTGGGCCATATTTAGTATTTTTTTAAATAAATGTAACCAGAGTTTAATTAGCAGTATTGCAGATGAAATGAAAAGGTATAAACTTCATACTGTGATTTTTTTAACAGATTCAGAGGTGGAAAAAAGGAGATAATTGGAGTAGAATTATGCAGGAAAACATTACCAAAGAAAGACAGCTATCTTCCTTTCTCCCTGTCTTTCTGCCTCTTTATCTGTTGCTCTGTCTCTGTCTCTGTCTCTGTCTCTCTCTCTCTCTTTCTCTCTCTCTTTATGTGTTTGCTATTAGAAGAAGCCTTATGAACTTCATGTACTTACGGCAGGATTCCTCTCACCATCAGCTCTGTTGAATTCTTGGACCTGATATTTCCTTGTTGTAGGTGCTGGATGTTCTATGAATGTTAGTATGTTTAACAGCATTCCTAGCCCCCCCCCCCAACCCCCACCCCATTAGATGCCAGTAGCACTACCTCCCCAGTCCTGAAAATCAAAAACATCTTCACACATTGGCAAATGTCTCCAAGGGGAAAAAATTGCTCTCCCTACCCCTAATTGAAAAGCACTGCTTTAAAGCAATGAGAGTGCATGAGGGGCATGGGGGGAACAACAAAACAACTAGAAAATGATGTAACTTATGGAGAAATAGCGTGGAGGAAGTCGCTCTTAGAAGGTAGGAAAGGGGATGACAAAAGGAAGGATGAGTGAAGATAGGGGCTTGGTGCCAGTATACTCATAACTCTATTTTTTAACCAGAGAAGTAAAAGTAGAACAGAAATTAAAAATGAGAAGGTGGTTTGATGTTAGTGGACTTTTACTGGCTTGATAAAGAATATAGTTAAGGCTTTGCAAAAATAACTTGCCAAGAAAGATTGAGGGAACAGCTGAGGTTGAATAATAACTTGAAATGGTGCCAATCAGCAAGCTGATGAAATATTCCAAAGCAATGTTCAGCCTCCAGGGAGTCAATGAATAGAAAACAAATGTGAGATCTATAAGTATTTGAGGGTTTAAAGGGGCAGGTGTGGCTCTGGAGTAAGTTGGACAGAATTTAGATCCCAGGACAGAGTGGAGGTAAAATGATTGATTAGGTCCAGGCTTGAATATCAAGAAGAGGGGAAGTGAGGGTGGGAAAACCAGGAAAAAAAGCGGAGGAATATTAATGGATTGGAGGTTTTGATCAATTTCAAAGGTATGCCTCATGTAACAAAGTGGGACAAGTGAAATTCTAAAACAAAATGTAGTTATTCAAAGGATTGGATGTATGTATATCCATGGAAGGAAGAGAGCCCTGCTGATGCAGAAGTACAAATGGGATCTGTGCATTAGATATATACTGTGTTGAGTGTGTAGGTACTCCCCTTGCTAATCACATAAATGTAGAGTAGTTCCCCCTTATCCAAGGGGGGTACATTCCAAGACCTCCAGTGGATTCCTGAAACCATGGATAGCACCAAATCCAATATGTATATTATGTCTTTAACGTATATATATATATATATATATATATATATATGCACATGCACAAATATATATATATATATATATATATAAAATAAAGTTTAATTTATAATTTGGGCACAGTAAAAGACTAACAACAATAAGTAATAATAAAATAGAACAATATACTGTAATAAAAGTTATGTGAGTCAGGTCTCTCTCTGACTCTTTCAAAATATCTTGTTTTACAAATTTAATGCTTTTTCCATCTTAAGTAAGCACTTACAACTGCGACCATAAGTTTTGCATAGCAAAACTAGCACAAATTTCTTTTTCTTTCTTCACAATCTAATGAGTAGAATATTCCTTCCTACTGTAGATCTTAGCAACCTCAGCATATATTTTTTTTTCTTTATTGTCAGGAACTTTCACCTTTTCAATTAAAGGAAAGACTTTACAGCTTTTCTTTGGCTTATCTGAATTGCCAGCATCCCTACTCTTGCACTTTGGGACCATTATTAAGTAAAATAAGGGTTACTTGAACACAAGCACCACAATACTGTGACAGTAGATATGATCACCAAGAAGGCTACTAAGTGACTAATGGGTGAGATGCCCTGGACGAAGGGATGGATGATTCACATCCTGGGCAGGACTGTGAGAAATTTGATAATACTATTCAGAACAGCATACAATTTAAAACTTTTGATTGTTTTATTTCTGGAATTTTTTATTTAATATTTTTGGACCTCAGTTGATGGTGGTAACTGAAACCTCAGAAAAAAAACTTCAGATAAGGGAGGACTATTGTATATGGATATATAAAATTTATCTATGTATGTATCTATCTATCTATCTATCTATCATCTGTCTATCTATTCATCATCTACCATCCATCTTTCTTTCTACCTAGTTAACACTTTAGAGTTTTGTTTTGTTTAAAAAAAAATCATTGATTTCTCATATCATGGTGAAGGAGAGAAAATGTATATCTATAATCTATATGTTAATCAAGAACAACTCATTAAATGTAAGAAAGAGCTAATTTATTTTTATCTTCCACTGTCCCCTTAAACCTGTACAGAGGGGAGTATTTTCCCTCTGCTACTGGATGAAACCTTGATGAGGAACCCATGCATTTCTAGCCACTTTTAGGTAGTGTAACATCCTTTGGTCCCTTTAAGTTGCAAACACAATTTCATTATTTCAGTAAATTAAAGTATCCCATCACATATATTAATTGACATTTTAAATTTTTATTCAAGATAATTTGCCTTCCCATTTCTCTGCCAGTTAGGACCAGCCTCAGGAGGACTTCTAGATATTAGAAAAATGAACCCTCCTGGGCTTCACTGTCCTTGTCATTCAGTTCTATTTCCACTACTAGATGCTATTTCTAATCCCTCTGGGGTTGGTTTGGGGGGGTGGATAAGATGAAAAAGGCCGCTAAGAAAAGTTCCTCCTTGACTGGTACTAGTACATGCAGGGTTCATGTATCCTTTGTCTAAAAGATATATAAAGCTGTGGTTTCTCTTACAGGGTCCTTTGTGCATTCCTTGACGGTAACTTAGTGGTATCCATGGACTATAGCTCCCATGATGGGGATGATGCCACCTTTCTGTTGCTTTGCCACTAGGGATCCCCTTTAGCTTATACCTCCAGGAGCCACTTACTGTTGTAATCTTCTGATTATAGGAGACAGCTCTTTGGGGAGGTGCCATTTTGAATGACCCCCAGGATAATATTTCTTCTGCATGTGTCACACCTAATCCATTGGTTTCATGCACCTTAACCTGCCTGTTCCGAGTTGCAAGTGCAGTCACTTTCCAGCTGCACCAACCTACTAGGCTGCCAAGAATGCTTTGTCTTCTTTAAGCAAGAGTCAACTCAGTGTCTCCCACTGGAGCGAATACATGTCATGATTACTTAGTGCATCTAGTAAAAACCTCTTCTCACTAGGCTTGGGGTGATTTTTCAATCATCCTACCTCTACCCATTGCCTTTTTGGGAAGGAACAGTGAGTGTCCCAGAACAACAATCTTCCTTACAAAATATCCATTCTCTTGACCCTTCAACTATCCCCACTCTACTGACACTTTATTATCTTTAATCTGAGTAAGAATTTTCTGAGTCAGGAGCCCAAGTATTGTGTAGTTAGAATTTCATTGAAATTTAATTATAGTTTAGTGAATCATATTTATGATTCACAGTTTTATGAGTTATCTTCTATAACTGATACTTCAGTTGAAAACTTAATTTAACATATTGCTTTTATGTATAAAAGAGAAAATGGGTAGGGAGATGTATATACATCTCTGACTTGATTATTACTACACTTAGGGAAATAGACATTACTACAGGGTGATGCAATTATAATACACTGGGGAAGAGAACATAAACAAGTAAATATAACAGTAATCTCCTGAATCCATTTCTGCACTCTATTCACAAGGAAGGAACAAATGGGGTTGGTCCAGCTTTCAGATTCTGGAAGGCTTCAATGAGGCTATATACTCTGTTAGATTACCTGAAATGCATAGACCCATTTTAAAAGACAATATTTGTATATCAGGATCTATTAGAGAAAATCGTAGACAATTATCCAAAGTGCTTTTTACATATGTTATTTAATACTTATATCAATAGCATGGTACTTGGGAGATAAGGAATTTGAAACCTTGAGAAATAAAGTCAGACTCTCATTTCTGATACTGTGCTCTTTCCCTTCCCCTATATTGGTCTCTGAAAAGCAGGTATTATTAGCTTCTTATAGGCTCCAGCCCAAACATAACTGATCTCTGAGCTGGTATTATTTAAATCACAGGCTTAGTCTAACTCAATAGGGATAAATTTTTGCAGGACTTCAGTAAGTTGATTTTTGGGAAATTTATCAATTCTAAATTTAAAATTCTTCGTGTGTGTGTGTGTGTGTGTGTGTGTGTGTTGAGAGAGATGAGGAATCAGGAGATCCTGAAAGCAGACAAAATACACAGGGAATTGACCATACAACTGGTTTTAGTTTTATTGCATTAGTGGGTATTTACCTTTTTCCTCTCCTGCAGAACAAGGTATTATCACCATTAATAAATAGTTCTATTTACTGTTGCTTATTGTGGGTAAACTTGGTGTGAAAACACTCTACTTCCTATAAGTCAAAAAGACTTTCAGAACTGTACAAGACTAAAAAGAACCACAGGATATATTTAAAGAATATGAAATGGAAGATACTGTCTCCACAAACATTGATGACATTTAAAACCTGCTGAGAGGTGGGGTATTTACTCCATGAACTCCTTGAGTGCCAGATTTATTGGCTTCAATAGCTCAATATTCTCATTCAACTTGAAATGTAGAGTCACACTCAGTCTAAACCCCTTCATTTAGTGCTCTCTGGTTTCTGAAATCCAGATTCAATTTATATCATTTTCCACAACGATTTTTTTTCTTCTGAAGGGTTTCCTAAATTAAATTAGTGATGTTTCCTCCCTTTATTTCTTTCAATGCAAAATGAAGAAATACCTGGAAAAAGCAACCAACCTGGAAATTGTTTTACAAACATGCACTAACTCACCATTGTCCTTCAGAAGATGTAGGAATTATAGATTTTGGCATGTCTATACCTCTATGAATAATGAATTTTTAAAAAGGCATAATGTGGGATTCCCTGGTGGCGCAGTGGTTCAGAGACCGCCTGCCGATGTAGGGGATGCGGGTTTGTGCCACGGTCCGGGAAGATCCCACATGCCGCGGAGCGGCGGGGCCCATGAGCCATGGCCGCTGAGCCTGCGCGTCCGGAGCCTGTGCTCCGCAACGGGAGAGGCCACAACAGTGAGAGGCCCGCATACCGCAAAAAAACAAACAAACAAAAAACAAAACAAAAAAAAGTATAATGTATTCAAACTTACATGAGAAATTACATTTTTGTAGATTGTACCCTGACTGTGAAACATCGTATAAGGTTGTTTTAGTCTGAAATCACATTTTCACCTAGTTGTAGTTAAGGGTGCTTTGCTCTTGTCTTTTTTATTATTTCGTCTTTTTTGATGATTTTTAAGACTCTGTATTATTCAAGAAAGGTAAATCAATTGTAAATTTTATACTTGAGATTTGGGGAATACTGATGTCATTCTGTAACAGTGCCTGAAGAGTTCACCACTTAAGAGAAGAGTTTAAAACCTTAGGTGTTATAAGAGATGGTTTTAAGAAACAAGCAGTCTCTTCAATAACAGTTTAAAACTATTTTGTCTAATTAGTTTTATATACTCAAAATTCTATCCCTCCAAATCTACCTTACAGGAATTAGAGCAACTTTATGAGAGGACAAATGTGGAGGAACATTTATTACAGTATTGTTCATTGTGGAAAAGAAAAGAATAAAATAAATGCTCATTCACTTGTAAGAGTAAAATTGAATAAATTACAGCACATTCACAGTGTAAAGCCATTTAAAAATAATTACAACTATAACAGTTGAATTAAAGGCATATCTACAATATATTTTTAAATGATAAAGGCAAATTTCAGAAAACATAATTTTATTTTGGCTCAATAATTTAAAATGTCTTTTTTAACAAGTCTTTGGGCTTCTTGGGGAAAAATAAATCTGTTTGAAGATGTTAATAAAAATAGAAGTGTCCTTGCAAGGGCATTCATGTAGTCTATAATTTATCATTTTCTTTGTAAAATCACATTTATCAGTTTGATTTCTGTGCAATTGTTTGATATATCTTTACATCTCACCTGGTTTAGATTGGAGAGTAGTCATTAGTAATTGCATGATGATCATTTTCAGTGTGATAGTGTGATGTTCTATCATTTTCAGTGTGATAGTGTGATTTCAGAGATATGGCAATTTTCTTTGCTTTGAAGTCTGCTTTGTTTGATATAAATAGTTAATCCAGTTTTCTTTTGATTATTGTTTGCACATGCATGATGTACCATTTTCCGTCTGACAGTCTTTCAACTGATATGTTTAATCTTTTATATTTAACATAACTGATAAAATGTGTAGATTTAAAGTTACCATTTTATTACTTATTTTCTGCTTGTTCCCTCTGCTATTCTTTTTTTTTTTTTTTTTTTTACTGTCATTTGAGCTTTTTTTGTGTTTTTAACTATATCTCTTTTTTGTAGTTATTTTTAGCACTTGGGTTATATTATACATACTTAAACTTTTTTAACACCTTTATTGGAGTAAAATTGCTTTACAATGGTGTGTTAGTTTCTGCTGTATAACAAAGTGAATCAGCTACACATATACATACATACATCTCCATACTTCCTCATACTTAACTTTTGATACTCAATTACAATCAATGTTTTGCCACTTCAAGTGGAATGCAAAAGGCTTACCAGCATCAACGGCCCTTTATCTTGCTACGTTTATTTTGAATTGTCTTATGTATTACATCTACATACAATGAAAATCCCATAACAATGTCTAAATTTCCTTCATTGTCAAACACATTTTAAAAAGTCAAGAGGAGGATATTAGTCTTTCACAGTCACCCAATATTCACCATTGCTGTTGCTTTGCTTTCATTACTGATGTTCCAGATTTCCCTCTGGTATAACTTCACTTCTGTCTAAGTAACTTCCTTCAATAATACTTTTAGTGGATATCTGCAATCAATTAATTTTCTTTTTTTTTTTAATAAGGATATATCTTTGTTTAACCTTCATTCCTCAATGATATTTTCACCGGATATAAAATTCTGAGCTGACAATCTTTTCTTTCAGCACTTAAATACTGTTCTATTTCCTTGGGTCTCTATATTTTCTGATGAGAAACTGGACTCCATTCAAATCCCTATTGTCTAGAATACAATCCAAAATTACTCAGCATATGAAAAACCAGGAAGATCTCAGTTTGCGTGAGAAAACTGCAATCAACATATGCCCTTTATTATACAAAACCTAGATATTAGGGAAACAAAAAGGATTTAAAAGACTGCTTAGGGTGAAGGAATGGAATACATCTCTTTAGATGCTTCTGAGATGAATCTACAAATAGATAAGGTAGTGACTAATGTTATGTGTGAATGTGAGTAGGTTTCCCATATAGTGATACAGTAGTCATTATTTATAAACAAAATAACTATTTTCTGCTTAAAAAGTTTTCATTCTATTAAATTAACAAGTTTATTTTCTATTAAGATCCATGCTGTGATCACCTTTCATCAGAAAGTTTCCATCCACCCAGGTTAGGTAGAATAATGATCACATGGATGTCCTTATATTCAGACCTTCATTTTTCTAGGTCACTGGAGAATATTCTCATTTTAGATATATTTTTTTCCAAAAGAAAACCAATATGTTTTTGAGAAATGTAAAAACATTTTCTCTGCTACACTAAGGCTTAAAACAAAATGTGGAAAAATACTATATTATGTGTTATAAAAATAGAATTTTAAACCTGGAAGTACCTTAATGTTCATTTAATTTTGTCCCCTTCTTTTGGTGATAAGCAAATAGGAAGTTGAGTGAATAAGTAGGATGCCCAAGATGTTACAGTAACCTAATAATAGAGTCAGACTAGAACTCTGGTTCTCTTTTCCTAGTATTAGCTCAATAGAGGGTTTAGAGGGTTTCCAAAAAGGAATATTCCATCAGCATACTGAATAAAGCTTAACATCTGATGGATATGATTTTTTTAAATGGCCTACTTTTACAATAGCCACAGCAGCTGTATTTTGTTAACACTAGTCTTTGTAAGTAAAGAGAACAGGGCATAATGGAAAAATCATATATTTGGGCCCACATACCTCTGAGTTCAAACCAATTTACCATCCTTTAATAACTAGAGATTATTTTTTCTGAACTTGAATAAAGGGGTAAATTAAACTTGTTCCAAATGAAGAATTGAGCTTGGAAGCTAGCAGTATGTTTGGCACATTCAGTAGTTATATGTTCTTTACCTTTTTTAGCTGAAATGTCATATAATGAGATGCCCATGCAATTTAATAATTGTATAGTCTAACCAATTATATAATACAATTATTAAAAAACAAAATCAAACCAATCTAAATAATTCATATTTTATTAAAAAATTCACATGAGTACCAATGTTCATTGTATTTACCACTTTTTTTATCATATCCTAAAAACTAATAAGGTGATATATCAAACATTAAGACTGATGACACACCCGTGATTTCCAGGCATTATCTCCAAAGGCGTGTCTTCGTTAAGCAGGATGTGGGAATGTTTGTTTAAAGGTGAGAAGGAGGTCTTAAAACAATAAAGCTGAAAGAGGAAAAGCTAAAATTCCTGACACAGCTCTTGGGAAAGGAATGGTAAGGTCTGAATATGAGATGGGAAGGATCAGGTGAATCCACTGACTTCTCATATGTGAGAAAATGTGCCCCACCAGATTCTCCTGCTTATTCACATATTCTGGATTAATAGTATTTTTCTAATTTTGTGCACCACACGAAAAGAAATATAGTAGCACAGATGTGTGAAATCAGTGACTGTTCAGCTTATTTGCTGTGATGACTGAAATCCATTTTCCCATTAGTCTGCTCATTAGTATCCAAGATGAAAGTGCATGCTTTATTGTGCACAGCCAATATACTTCTAGGCCTTTGGAAAAGAGAGGAGGGAAAGAGAAAGGAAAACCTTCTGAAAACAGGGCTCCACTATCTGGGGATAAAGGAGGGACCAGGTCAAGCAGAGGAAGCCTCCCTCTGCTCCAGGATGAAGCTACTACTGCAAGGCAGGAACTTGCTCATTTGCATTCATTTTCTAGTCCTATTCAGCTTCTCACACATTCTAAGAGCAGGGATCAGTAACAGGTAGGTTGTGAGGGCTCCTCTCTTACTCCATCTTTGCTAATGGAGTATTAGGGCCTGATACTATCTGAAGTTCCTACAAAAATGATGAGTATTTTTGAAATCCCACCCCTGAGATTTCAGGGACATTGAAGAGACAAGGCTTGTCTTAGGCCAACCTATTGTGTAGCATGTTGTTTTTCTTACACCTTCTTTGTATGCAATTCCTGTGACAGTATGAACATCTTGCTAAAAGTTCTTGACCTGTCACTGTTATGACCCCTTCCTCTGGCAGAGGCCACATGCCTCAAACTCAACTTCATCTCTTACTTCTATCCACTCCACCATGAATAATTGTTCTTTCACTGATCTGGTTGATCTCTTTTGGATATTTGTAAGACAATCAACTGTGATTATATTCATAACATAACCTCTAGACCCAGGGCACTGTTTTTAGAAATATACCTTATATCTGATATACCCTCTTTCTTCTTTCCTGTCAGCATGGCAAGGAATATTGACTTTCTGTACTTGCTACACCCACCATCTACCCAGTCCCTATAAATCCACATGTGAGAACTCATAATGAATCATGATGAGAATGTACAGTCCTTACCAGTTTATAAGTAAAAATGAAGTGGTATTTTCATTCACACTCCAAGTGCAACAACTTTAATCCTCTTTCTATTCCTTAAGCAGGAATTCCAGACTTTTCCACATGATCTTTTACCCAAATATTGCCCTGAACATACCCAAGTTACTTGTCCTTGTTGGTGATTCCACCTTTCCTTAATTCATGCTTACTCCTACTTGATTAGAGAACAGGGAAGAATGTGTCTCAGGCAAATCCTCCACATGATTAGAAAATGATGGATATCAGGGCTTTGTCTGGAACAAAGTTTGCAATGATCCCTCCTTTCAGAGGAAGGAGAAGGAGTCCAGATTCCCAGATCTTCTCAGACTTTTTCCAACAACTCTCTGATTACTACCCACAGCACACTTTTGTACTCCTTTAGAAAGCTCTCTCTGAATAGGGTGAGCACATGTCCCTTTTTGCTCAGGAAACCCTGATGCATCATCTTACTTTCAAAAGTGTCTCTGTAGGGACAGTAAATTATAGTTCAGAGTTTAGAGTCTCTGAAAATCCACATAGAAGAAAAATACTTAGCATCCCTGCATTCTTTTCCCACTTATGATCCAGGCTGCTTTTTTGCTCTGCTTTGGCTTGTCCATCAAAAAGACACTAGCTACTCTCTGTATTCCAAAACTGCATTGGAATTGCTGGTCCACAAATGACAATCCCTCTAGTATCTATTGCATGTAGGTTTTAAAGTTTTCTTTACAAATCTTTACTCTCTTTTTTCAAAGTCCTCGTGGATAAGACACACTGGTTCTAAAACATGCAGCATTTTCCCCAAAATGAATTACATGTATCAGTTCTACCCTCTCCCCAGAACCAGGGCTCCCCTCAAAAGTCTGGTTCTAGAAGATGATCTATTATAGTTTTTATCCTGTAACCTGGCTTCAATAAAATCACTTCTAAAAATGGGTTTTGATATATTAGAATCTCCATATATATAAATATTTGTTATGCCATTCTTTTTTCGCTCAGGAGGCTCCTTCAACTTTCTGTGAATACATGCGTGTCAGTATATACAAGAGGAGAAGTGTCACTCAGCTCCACTTACATTCAGTGTTCAAAACACAGTGTTATGATGAGAGGAGGGAGGCTGCTACCAACATATGCTCTTGCTCAATACATGGTAGTTTTATTTAGAAGTATAGAAAGAGTTATGCTTAAGAGAAAAATTAAAACAAACAAAACAGACTACATCTGGAATAGCATGTCTCTTATCAGCTTCACGAAAGGAAATAACAATCATTGAAAATTAAAAAGGATCTCGGAAGAAAAGCTAGCCACATCAAGGGCCAAAGTCTTTATGCCCCTTTGGCTCCATCTACTTCTATTTAGCAACTCTATCCACACTTATTAGCAACACCTTGGCACTCAGCCTTGGCCTGTCTGAGGAGAAATCGTTTTAGCAATGCTATATCCTGCTCCCCATCTGTTGGTAATCGTCCTTTTTCCGACTTCCCTTCATTTCTAGAAACTGACAACAGTAAACAGCACAGAGGCTCAAAACTGAATTCACACTCCTACTAGTAAATCGAAATCAGGCCATTATCCTACCAGCTGTAGTCTAATATATGGTCCCTGAATTACACTGCTATTACAATTTATGCTAAATGTGGTTCATACATAAATACTGGATGCCTTTCTTAATATTCACAAGATTTTTTTAAAGAAAATACATTTTAATTGAAATTAATATTTATTTTTGATATTACTGTCATGTGACACAATGTGAGGAATTTTTTTTTTTTTTAACTGGGAGTGCTTTCTGCTTGACCAATGGGAAAGGCAAGAAGAATGGGTTGCCTTGCTAAGCTAGTGTTTCAGAGTCCCTTAGGAGGAATTTTTTTTTTTCTCATAACTACCCTTAGAAATGCTCTAATATTTTCAGATCCTATATCCCTTGGTTTTTTCTTCTTTCAAGATTTAGTTACCTAGAAGCCAGGTGATGATATTCACAATAAACCCAGTACAGGGTTTATACTCACTGTACTAATAAAATCATTCAAAAGTCCCTTTTGGTAAATTGCAAACATGGACACAATCTTTCATTCCTTTTGGCTTCCATTCTACGTGTAATGTAACTTGGAAGATTTTACTCTCAAGAATTGGAGTCATTGTCCCTGGGTTGGTCTGGTGACTTGCTTTGGCCAAATGGAATGAAGTAAAAAGGTTTTGATGTGCAGGTTCCAAATCTAGGCTGTGAGAGGCCTTACACAATCCCACCCACTCTCCTGGGGCCTCTCTGTCTTCCCCAAGTAAACAACCCTGGGCTAATTCACTGAAGGATGAGATTTCATGTGACCCCTAATCAAACCAGTCTCCTATTTACCCAGAAATATTGTCACTACCTAACTGAGCACAGCTCAGATCAGAAGAACCACCTTCCTGAACCCAGTCCTTATTGCTGACCCACAAAATCATTAACTAAATAAATGTTGTTGCCTTAACCACTATGTTTTGTGATAAATCGGTATGCAATATAAAGTAACTCAATATATCTCTTATAACCCACAATGTAAATTTCAAATGTTGCAACATTCATTGTAGTCAAGATCTTTTATAATTCTCTCTAAGCCTGCATTTCAGTCTCAGTCCTACTACTTCTCCCTTGACAATCTATTCTAATTTATATACTGTACAACTTTTCTTAATTAAGCAGTGTTTTCTGTGACTCTGTACTTCCTTTTTTTTTTTTTTTTCCTTTGTATACACTGTGCCCTCTGTCATGGTCTCACCTATCTGTTCTTGTGAACTCATACTTTTTCTCCAGACCTAGTTTTAATATTATTGACTCCATAATAATTTTCCCAACTCTCCCCAAAGTATGTAATCTTTGACTTCCTGTTTCCACATTTTCCATATAACTTTAATTTTCAACGTTTATCAAAGAACACTGTGTTTTTATGTCTCTTTTCCTAGCATCGTGGTAGACATAGCTGCAGTAAATTCATCATTATTTACCGAAATTTGTTCCTTACTCTCCAACTCCACCTCCATAGGAGGGATACATTTCCCCATTGCAGCTAGTACCAATGTAGTGTAACGTAGGTCTTGAAAAGCATCTGGCTTCCACACACTTGTGGAAGCTTACAACCACATTTACTGGGTTCATTCAGAAAAGCAAGTGAACTTCTAATCTCAAAACAAAGAAAGCAAAGAGGAGGAGAGCTGCTTGAGCTTCCCTGCTAACATGTGAGCAAGAAATTAATCAGATTCTTTTCCTATTTAGTTGTTACACAATGTTAAGCAGAGTTCCCTGTGCTATACAGTAGGTCCTTGTTGGTTATGCATTTTAAATATAACAGTGCGTACATGTTTGAAAAATAATAGATACATGCCTATGTATAACTGAATCACTTTGCTGTACACCTGAACTTTGCTGTGTACACTTTTCTATGTACACTTTGATCTACACAACATTGTTAATCAACTATACACCAATATAAAATAAAAAGTGTTTTTTAAAAAAGAATGAATGGTGAAAGAGAAAAAAAAGAAATTAATATCAGGTATTTGGTTCCACAATATTGTAGTATTAGCTAACTGAGATAATAGCTGAATTGATATTTGACAGGCAAACAAATAAAGTTAAGAGTTTGTGTAGGCTCCTAAGATATTCTAATAAGAAAGGCATTCAATTAATACCTAGGAAGTTTTGACTGAAAATAAATTAGAATTGCCTTAAAAGACTATTAAATAGTGTATATGTCATCAGTTCTTTACATTTAAACATATTTTCATCAGTTTTTATCAGATATTTTGTATTTGATCACATCTAGCTTGATTCAAAGTTCTCTGTTAATAAATTTATTTATTTATTTTTTCATGATTTAAATGGGCACTAAGTACTCTTAGATGTTAATCTTATATCCCTGGGTGCACACAGCCTAAGATGATGTGAGAGAATAAAATAAAAAGGAGGGGCTTCCCTAGTGGCGCAGTGGTTGAGAGTCCGCCTGCCGATGCAGGGGACACGGGTTCGTGCCCCGGTCTGCGAGGATCCCACTTGCCGTGGAGCGGCTGGACCCGTGAGCCATGACCACTGAGCCTGCGTGTCCGGAGCCTGTGCTCCGCAACAGGGAGGACAGAACAGTGACAGGCCTGCATACCGCAATAAAATAAAATAAAATAAAATAAATGGAGTGGCATTGTATTCCCTGCTACCCCAATTTCTAAAGTAATATATGTTCAAGTTAAAAAAAAATTAAAAATACTGAAATGTATAAACTGTAAGGTAAAATCCCATGATCCTGTTCTTTAGAGCAAAGTACCAATAACATTTTGGTATATAGTCTTTCAGGTTTATTTTTTCTGTGCACATAACACTCTTCCTCTTATTCAATATCATATTGGAAAAAGGGTTGCTAGTTGCCCATTGTTATCCATTCTAAGAGTAACAAGTATACTATTATCGTTGAAATAAAGTAAAAATATGGAGTGATTGTTAGATTTCCAACAGAAAAATTATATATTATGCTTTGTTTTTACTTCTGAATAAGGTCTATGAGGAAAGATGTTCACATTTTTTTCCACTGAAAGTGTGTGCAATGTACAGAATTATGTGATGCTGGGTTATGACTTATGAATTAAAATATGTAAGTCTAAACAGTTGCCTGGTTTCAGAAATACAAGTGAGATTTTCCATTTTATGAATTGTGGTTTAATATTCTTACCACACCATAACATCAGAGCTTACAAAACACATTGAGTTGGCATATTACATGAAAATGCTGCCACCCTACAGAATTTTTGTGAAAACTTTTTTGATGAAAATACTTTTCTTGGAAAAAAAAAGTTTTTTAATGAATTGCAGTTATAAGAAAGAAAAGTGTTAAATATCCTTTTATATGTAGATAGTCCCAAATGAAATGTAACTTTTTTATGTAAGTCTAAGTTTATATGACAGCAGAAATTCAATACTTTGATATATATATTTTCTGAGCCATGCAAGAAAAATCTGAATCTGAATTATCTGTCTTTGCCAAAGGTTTCCTAACTTGCAGAACCATAACTTGTCATTTGCTCTGCAAGACTAACTATGACTTTCTTTCTGCTTCTAACTTTATTCAAAATTTATTATGATCTTCATGAAACATGCAGAGAAGACTTTCTACAGCCATTCAGACAATTCACTTATTTCAGCAAGAGGGGCAAACAAGGAGAGAAATAAATATGTATAAATGTATATATAATAAATGCTAACATAAATTAATAGATTTTAAGCAAAAAATAATATTTCACTTATAGAATGAAAGGGAACTGGCCATAAGATGGTCTGTGGAAGGTAAGGAAAAGCTAATTTTACTGAGAGAAACAGGGAATCTTTATTTAGTCATTGCTCTAAATGTGTCAGTTAATTCTCAGGAAGCAAAAACTAAGAAAAGCCCAGGAGAACTATTTATAGCTTCGCATATCTATATATTGAATAAGAAAAATCTAGGTAGTAAGTCTAGTGAACAGGAACTTGAAATATGAATACCATAAAAATAGTTTAAATGTATTAAATGATTATTATGAACCAGGTTATAAGTGTTATTCATCTATTTAATCTCAAAAATCTATTAGGCAAAATATATGGTGACACAGAAGAGTTAGGTGTTTTGCACAGAGAGTTTAAGTTGACAAGAGGCAGAGTTGGGATAGAAATCCAGGCCAGCTGGCTTGTTAGACCCATCCCGTAAAACTTCCCTCTACTATATACTTACTCTTTCTAGAAGGTAACTAAGACCTTGTATGAGCATCTAGAATATCTTGGTGATCCTCATCCACAAAATATGCAATCTTTAGAGCTTCCATTCCATTCAGTGGGTTCATACATTCACTCTATTTACTTCATGTTCAGAGAAAAAAAAAAAAAAGCCATACATGAAAGGTGTTAGTCAGGGAGAAGAACAAACAAACATACAGGGATTTGTAGGAAGCCTGTAATTTGGTGATTGAATTCTAGGTTTGACATTTATCCTGGAAGATAATTGTTTTTTTACTTACAAAATGCCCATCCTAGTCACTGAAACCACAAAGTAAGCTTATAATTGTGGGTGCTTTCAATTTCAGAAGCTGAAGCAGGAAATTACAAGTGGAATATGAAAGTCCTTAGCTTCTCGTATATTCAAAACAAAGAAATCTAACTGAAAGGAGGAAGGTTAGTATTTTATCTTAAAAATGTGCTTGGGGAGTCAAGCATTTAAGCATAGCAGAAAAAATAGTATTAGAAAAAAGAAAGCACAAACCTGATATTTCAGATGTTTTTTTATATTTTTAAAAATACATTAACATATTTTTAATTTTTATTTTATAATAATTTCAGAATTTTAAAAAAATTGAAAAATTATGCAGTGTTCTGGTATAAACTTCACCCAAGCTTCCTTAAATGTTAATATATTTTCCAATGTTAAGACAGTATAAGGATCGTAAACAGAAAATTAATATTAATATTCTATTATTAACTAACCTACAGACCTAATTTGAATTTCACCAATTGTCCAAGTAGATTTTTGGGATTTTAAAACATAATCCGTTGTTTATCATTAGTTAATATATAATAGTAGTGAAAAGGATCAAATATTTTAAGACCCATCATACTTAAAGCAACATTACCCCATCCACCCCCACATCTGTCATCTATCTTTTCTCTGCCCTTTCTTTGAATTTAACTTTTTACATACTCTTATTTTATCACATGGTGCTCTTTGTCCTTCACTATATATTGAGCTCCTCAACAGTAGGAAATTTATGTTTATAATTATGCTCTTTTTTAAAATTTATTTTTTATTGACATATAGTTGACTTACAATGTGTTAGTTTCAGGTGTACAGCAAAGTGATTTGAATATATATATATATATATATGTGTGTGTGTGTGTGTGTGTGTGTGTGTGTGTATATATATATATATATATATATATATATATATATATATATATATATTCTTTTTCAGAGTCTTTTCCCATATAGGTAATTACAAAATATATAATTATGCTCTTAATACACAGTGCCTGGCACTCAACAAACATTTCTAAAGAGATTGTTTTATTATGAGTGTAAGCAGTAGATTGATCTATCATATGTTTGCTAATGATGAAACCGTATACTTTTAGCTGAATATTACACTAAAATGCTTACATAATTTATTTGTATGAAAATGTTTATTCAGCTTTTGTCATTTGGACAGTACATATTCATCTTCTGTGGAGATACAGGGATGATGCATGCATAACCTCTGAGTCATTTAATATGTAACAGGAAGCAAAAGACAGATAATCACACAGTTATAAATCAAGCACGAGGATGGGAAGTGCTCTAAGAGAATCAAAAGATGTACTTTGGGATAATCATTATTGCAGTAGCATTAGGAAAAGCTGAGGTGGGATATTACAGGAAAGAAAGGCACCCTCATGAGTTAATTGTATTAATACTGATTTGAGAGCTTGAACGACTAAACAAGTGTAACTAAGGAAAAATGAAAGAAGTAGAGAAAAATATCCCAGAAGTAGAGAAGATCAAAGGATTAAATGAGGAACTTCAAGATGGCGGAGGAGTAAGACGTGGAGATCACCTTCCTCCCACAATTATATCAAAAATACATCTGCATGTGGAACAACTCCTACAGAACACCTACTGAACACTGGCAGAAGACCTCAGGCTTCCCAAAAGGCAAGAAACTCTACATGTAACTGGGTAGGGCAAAATAAAAAAAAAGAAAAAACAGAGACAAAAGAGTAGGGACAAGATCTGCACCTCGTGTAGGGAGTTGTGAAGGAAGAAACGTTTCCTCACTCTAGGAAGCCCCTTTAATGGCAGAGGCAGGGGGTGTGACGGGGGGGAAGCTGTGGAGCCACAGAGGAGAGCGCAGCAACAAGGTTGTGGAGGGCAAAGCAGAGAGATTCCCACACGGAGGATTGGTGCCACCAACCTGAGAGGTTTGTCTGCTCACCCGCCGGGATGGGTGGCAGCTGGAGGCTGAGGCTCCGGCTTTGGAGGTCAGACCCCAGGGAGAGGACTGGGTATGGCTGCGTGAACACATCCTGAAGGGGGCTAGTCTGTCACAGCTAGCTGGGAGAGAATCCGGGAAAAACTCTGGAACTGCTTAAGAGGCAAGACACTATTGTTTTGGGGTGCACAAGGAGAGGGGATTCAGAGCACCACCTAAACGAGTTCCAGAGACAGGCATGAGCCATGGCTATCAGTACGGACACCAGAGACGGTCATGAGAAGCTAACACTGCTGCTGCAGCCACCAAGAAGCCTATGTGCCAGCACAGGTCACTGTGCACACCTACCCTCCCGGGAGACTGTGCATCCTGTCGCTGCCAGGGTCCTGTGATCCTGGGAGAACACATGGCATGCCTCAAACTGTTGCAACATCATGCTGGCCTCTGCTGCTGCAGGCTCGCTCCACATTCTGTACCTCTCCCTCCCGGCGGCCTGAGTGAGCCAGAGCCTCCTAAATCAGCTACGCCTTTAACCCCGTCCTGTCTGAGAGAAGAACAGATGCCCTCAGACGACCTACACACAGAGGTGGGGGCAAATCCAAAACTGAACACCAGGAGCTGTGCGAACAAAGAAGAGAAAGGGAAATCTCTTACAGTAGCCTCAGGAGCAGTGGAGGAAATCTCCACAATCAACTTGATGAACCCTGCATCTGTGGGATACCTGAATAGACAATGAATCATCCCACAATTGAGGTGTTGGACTTTGGGAGCAACTATAGACTTGGGGTTTGCTTTCTGCATCTAATTTGTTTCTGATTTTATGTTTATTTAACTTAGTATTTAGAGCTTATTATCACTGGTAGATTTGTTTATTGATTTGCTTGCTCTTGTAATATTTTTCTGATATGTATATGTATATATTTTTCTTTTTTTTTTTCTTTTTCTCCTTTTGTGAGTGTGTATGTGCTTCTTTGTGTGATTTTGTCTGTATAGCTTTGCTTTTACAATTTGTCCTAGGGTTCTGTCTGTCCGTTTTTTGTTTTGTTTGCTTTTAATATAGATTTTAGCACTTTTTACCATTGCTGGATTTGTTTTTTTGATTTAGTTGCTCTCTTCTTTCTTTCTTTCTTTTTTCTTTGTTATTACTTTTTAATTTTTTATTTAATAAGTTTATTTCTTTTTATTTTATTTCTTTTCTTTCTTTCCTTCTTTTATTTTTTCTCCCTTTCATCAGAGCCATGTGGCTGACAGTGTCTTGGTACTCCAGCTGGATGTCAGGCCTGTGCCTCTGAGGTGGGAGAACCAAGTTCAGGACACTGGTCTACCAGAGACCTCCCAGCTCCATGTAATATCAAATGGTAAAAGCTCTCCCGGAGATTTCCATCTCAAAGCTAAGACACAACTCCACTCAATGAGGAGCAAGCTACAGTGCTGGACACCCTATGCCAAAAAACTAGCAAGTCAAGAACACAAACCCACAGATTAGAAGAGAGGCTGCCTAAAATCATAATAAGATCACAGACACCCAAAAACACACCACCGGCCACAGTTCTGCCCACCAGAAAGACAAGATACAACCTCACTCACCAGAAAACAGGCACCAGTCCCCTCCATGAGGAAGCCTACACAACCCACTGAACCAACCTTACCCACTGGGGGCAGACACCAAAAACAGTGGGAACTACGAACCTGCAGCCTGTGAAAAGGAGAGCCCAAACACAGTAAGTTAAGCAAAAAGAAAAGACAGACAAACACACAGAAGATGAAGGAACAAGGTAAAAACCCACCACACAAAACAAATGAAGAGGAAATAAGCAGTCTACCTGAAAAATAATTCAGAGTAATGATAGTAAATATGATACAAAATCTTGGAAACAGAATGGAGAAAATACAAGAAACATTTAACAAGGACCTAGAAGAACTAAAGAGCAAGATAACAATGATGAAAAACACAATAAATGAAATTAAAAATTCTCTAGAATGAATCAATAGCAGAATAACTGAGACAGAAGAACAGATAAGTGACATGGAAAATAAAATAGTGGAAATAACTACTGCAGAGCAGAATAAAGAGAAAAGAATGAAAAGAATTAAGGACAATCATAGAGACCTCTGGGAGAACATTAAATGCACCAACATTCGAATTATAGGGGTCTCAGAAGAAAAAGAGAAAAAGCAAGGGACTGAGAAAATATTTGAAGAGATTATAGTTGAAAACTTCCCTAATATGGGAAAGGAAAGAGTCAACCAAGTCCAGGAAGTGCAGAGTTCCACACAGAATAAATCCAAGGAAAAACACGGAAGACACATATTAATCAAACTATCAAAAATTAAATACAAAGAAAAAATAATAAAAGCAGCAAGGGAAAAACAACAAATAACATACAAGGGAATCCCCATAAGGTTAACAGATTATCTTTCAGCTGAAACTCTTCAGAGCAGAAGGGAGTGGAAAGACATATTTAATGTGATGAAAGGGAAAAATCTACAACAAAAATTACTCTACTGAGCAAGGATCTCACTCAAATTCGACAGAGAAATTAAAACCTTTACAGACAAACAAAACCTAAGAGAATCCAGCACCACCAAACCAGCTTTACAACAAATGCTAAAGGAACTTCTCTAGGCATGAAACACAAGAGAAGGAATATACCTACAATAACAAACCCAAAACAATTAAGTAAATGGGAATAGGAACATATATAATGATAACTACCTTAAATGTAAATGGATTAAATGCTCCCACCAAGAGACATAGACTGTCTGAATGGATACAAAAACAAGTCCCTTACACCCACTTCAGACCTAAGGACACTTACAGACTGAAAGTGATGGGATGGAAAACAGATATTCCATGCAAACGGAAATCGAAAGAAAGCTGGAGTAGTAATTCTCATAACAGACAAAATAGTCTTTAAAATTAACACTATTAAAAGAGACAAAGAAGAACACTCTATAATGATCTAGGGATCCATCCCAGAAGAATACATAACAATTGTAAATAGTTATGAACCTAACATAGCAGCACCTCAAGACATAAGGCAAATATTAAAAGCCATAAAAGGGGAAATTGACTGTAACACAATCATAGTAGGGGACTTTAATACCTCCCTTTCACCAATGGACATATCAACCAAAATAAAAATCAATAAGGAAACAAGCTTTAAATGACACATTAAACAAGATGGACTTAATTGATATTTATAGGGCATTCCATCCCAAAACAACAGAATACACTTTCTTCTCAAGTGCTAATGGAACATTCTCCAGGATAGATCATATCTTGGATCACAAATCAAGCCTTGGTAAATTTAAGAAAATTGAAATCATATCAAGTATCTTTTCTGACCACAATGCTATGAGACTAGATATCAATTACAGGAAAAAATATGTAAAAAATACGTATTTTGTAAAAATACAAACACAGGGAGGCTAAACAATACACTACTTAATAACCAAGAGATGACTGAAGACATCAAAGTGGAAATCAAAAAAACCCCTAAAAACAAATGACAATGAAAACATGACGACCCAAAACCTATGGGATGCAGTAAAATCAGTACTAAGAGCGAAGTTTATAGCAATACAATCGTACCTCAAGAAGCAAGAAACGTCTCAAATAAACAACCTAACCTTACACCTAAAGCAATTAGAGAAAGCAGAACAGAAAAACCCCAAAGTTAGCAGAAGGAAAGACATTATAAGTATCATATCAGAAATAAATGAAAAAGAATGAAGGAAATGATAGCAAAGATCAATAAAACTAAAAGCTGTTTCTTTGAGAAGATAAACAAAATTGATAAACCATTAGCCAGACTCATCAAGTAAAAAGGGAGAAGAGTGAAATCAATAGATTTAGAAATGAGAAAGGAGAAGTAACAACTGACACTGCAGAAATACAAAAGATCATGAGAGATTACTACAAGCAACTCTATGCCAATAAAATGGACAACCTGGAAGAAATGGACAAATTCTTAGAAACGCACAACCTTCCGAGAGTGAACCAGGAAGCCATAGAAAATATAAACAGACCAATCACAAGACAAATTGAGACTGTGATAAAAAATCTTCCAACAAACAAAAACCCAGGACCAGATGGCTTCACAGGTGAATTCTATCAAACGTCTAGAGAAGAGCTAACACCTATCCTTCTCAGACTCTTTCAAAGTGTAGCAGAGGGAGGAACACACCCAAATGCATTGTACGAGGCCACCATCACCCTGATACCAAAGCCAGAGAAAGATGTCACAAAGAAAGAAAACTACAGGCCGATATCACTGATTAACATAGATGCAAAAATCCTCAACACAGTATTAGCAAACAGAATCCAACCACACATTTAAAGGATCATACACCATGATCAAGTGGGGTTTATCCCAGAAATGCAAGGATTCTTCAAAATACACAAATCAATCAATGTGATAAACCATATTAATAAATTCAAGGAGAAAAAAACATATGATCATCTCAATAGATGCAGAAAAAGCTTTAGACATAATTCAACAACAATTTATGATAAAAAACCTCCACAGACGGATAAACCAGAAATACAGTTACACGTGGAACAACTCCTACAGAACACCTACTGAACACTGGCAGAAGACCCCAGACCTCCCAAAAGTCAAGAAACTCCCCACATACCTGGGTAGGGCAAAGCGGAGAGATTCCCGCACAGAGGATCGGTGCCGAGCGGCACTCACCAGCCCGAGAGGCTTGTCTGCTCGCCTGCCGGGGCGGGCGGCGCTGGAAGCTGAGGTTCGGGCTTCGGTCAGAGCGCAGGGAGAGGACTGGGGCTGGCGGCGAGAACTCAGACTGAAGGGGGCTAAGGTGCCACAGCTAGCCGGGAGGGAGTCCGGGAAAACGCTGGAGCTGCCGAAGAGGCAAGAGACTTTTTCTTCCCTCTTGGTTTCCTGGTGCGCGAGGAGAGGGGATTAAGAGCGCTGCTTAAAGGGGCTCCACAGACGGGCGCGAGTCGCGACTGAAAGCGCGGAGCCCAGTGACGGGCGTGAGACGCTGGGGCTCCTGCTGCCGCCGCCAAGAAGCCTGTGTGCGAGCGCAGGTCACTGTCCACACCGCACTTCCGGGAGCCGGTGCAGCCCGCCACTGCCAGGGTCCAGGGATGCAGGGGCGGCTTCCCTGGGAGAACGCACGGCGCGCCTCGGGCTGGTGCAACGTCACGCCGGCCTCTGCCGCTGCAGGCTCGCGCCGCACTCCGTGCCCCACCCTCCCGACCGGCCTGAGCTAGAGTCCCCGAAGAGGCTGCTCCTTTAACCCTGTCCTGTCTGAGCGAAGAACAGACGCCCTCCAGCGACCTACACGCTGAGGCGGGGCCAAATCCAAAGCTGAGACCCAGGAGCTGTGAGAACAAAGAAGAGAAAGGGAAACCTCTCCCAGCAGCCTCAGAAGCAGCGGATTAAAGCTCCAGAATCAACTTGATGTACCCTGCATCTGTGGAATACATGAATAGACAACAAATCATCCCAAATTGAGGAGCCAGGAGTCAGTGCTGTGCCTCTGAGGTGGGAGAGCCAACTTCAGGACACTGGTCCACAAGAGACCTCCCAGCTCCACATAATATCAAACGGCGAAAATCTTCCAGAGATCTCCATCTTAACACCAGCACCCAGCTTCACTCAACGACCAGCAAGCTACAGTGCTGGACACCCTGTGCCGAACAACTAGCAAGACAGGAACACAAAGCCACCCATTAGCAGAGAGGTGGCCTAAAATCATAAAAAGTCCATAGACACCCCAAAACACACAACCAGACGTGGACCTGCACACCAGAAAGACAAGATCCAGCCTCATCTACCAGAACACAGGCACTAGTCCCATCCACCAGGAAGCCTACACAACCCACTAAATCAACCTTAGCCACTGGGGACAGACACCAAAAACAACGGGAACTACGAACCTGCAGCCTGCAGAAAGGAGACCCCAAACACAGTAAGATAAGCAAAATGAGAAGACAGAAAAACACACAGCAAGAGAAGGAGCAAGATAAAAACCCACCAGACCTAACAAATGAAGAGGTAATAGGCAGTCTACCTGAAAAATAATTCAGAATAATGATGGTAAAGATGATCCAAGATTCTATTTCCAAGATCCAAAATCTTGGAAATAGAATAGACAAAATGCAAGAAACAGTTAACAAGGACCTAGAAGAAATAAAGATGAATCAAGCATCGATTAAAAACACAATAAATGAAATAAAAAATACTCTAGATGGGATCAATAGCAGAATAACTGAGGCAGAAGAACGGATAAGTGAGGTGGAAGATAAAATAGTGGAAATAACTGCTGCAGAGCAAAATAAAGAAAAAAGAATGAAAAGAACAGAGGACAGTCTCAGAGACCTCTGAGACAACATTAAATGCACCAACATTCGAATTATAGGGGTTCCAGAAGACGAAGAGAAAAAGAAAGGGACTGAGAAAATATTTGAAGAGATTATATTTGAAAACTTCCCTAATATGGGAAAGGAAATAGTTAATCAAGTCCAGGAGGCACAGAGAGTCCCATACACAATAAATCCAAGGAAAAATACGCCAAGACACATATTAATCAAACTGTCAAAAATTAAATACAAAGAAATCATATTAAAAGCAGCAAGGCAAAAACAACAAATAACACACAAGGGAATCCCCATCAGGATAACAGCTGATCTCTCAGCAGAAACTCTACAAGCCAGAAGGGAGTGGCAGGACATAATTAAAGTGATGAAGGAGAGAAACCTGCAACCAAGATTACTCTACCCAGCAAGGATCTCATTCAGATTTGATGGAGAAATTAAAACGTTTACAGACAAGCAAAAGCTGAGAGAGTTCAGCACCACCAAACCAGCTTTACAACAAATGCTAAAGGAACTTCTCTAGGCAAGAAACACAACAGAAGGAAAAGACCTACAATAACGAACCAAAAGCAATTAAGGAAATGGGAATAGGAACATACATATCAATAATTACCTTAAATGTAAATGGACTAAATGCTCCCACCAAAAGACACAGATTGGCTGAATGGATACAAAAACAAGACCCATATATATGCTGTCTACAAGAGACCCACTTCAGACCTAGAGACACATACAGACTGAAAGTAAGGGTATGGAAAATGATATTCCATGCAAATGGAAATCAAAAGAAAGCTGGAGTAGCAATTCTCATATCAGACAAAAGAGACTTTAAAATAAAGACTACTAGAAGAGACAAAGAAGGACACTACATAATGATCAAGGGATCGATCCAAGAAGAAGATATAACAATTGTAAATATTTATGCACCCAACATAGGAGCACCTCAATACATAAGGCAAATACTAACAGCGGTAAAAGGAGAAATCGACAGTAACACAATCATAGTAGGGGACTTTAACACCCCGCTTTCACCGATGGACAGATCATCCAAAATGAAAATAAATAAGGAAGCAGAAGCTTTAAATGATACATTAAACAAGATGGACTTCATTGGTATTTATAGGACATTCCATCAAAAAACAACAGAATACACATTTTTCTCAAGTGCTCATGGAACATTCTCCAGGATAGATCATATCTTGGTTCACAAATCAAGCCTTGGTAAATTTAAGAAAATTGAAATTGTATCAAGTATCTTTTCCGACCACAATGCTATGAGACTAGACATCGATTTCAGGAAAAGAGCTGTAAAAAATACAAACACATGGAGGCTAAACAATACACTACTTAATAAAGAAGTGATCACTTAAGAAATCAAGGAGGAAATTTAAAAATACCTAGAAACAAATGACAATGGAGACATGACGACCCAAAACCTATGGGATGCAGCAAAAGCAGTTCTAAGAGGGAAGTTTATAGCAATACAATCCCACCTTAAGAAACAGGAAACATCTCAAATAAACAACCTAACCTTGCCCCTAAAGCAATTAGAGAAAGAAGAACAAAAACATCCCAAAGTTAGAAGAAGGAAAGAAATCATAAAAATCAGCTCAGAAATAAATGAAAAAGAAATTAAGAAAACGATAGCAAAGATCAATAAAACTAAAAGCTGGTTCTTTGAGAAGATAAACAAAATTGATAAACCATTAGCCAGACTCATCAAGAAAAAAAGGGAGAAGACTCAAACCAATAGAATTAGAAATGAAAAAGGAGAAGTAACAACTGACACTGCAGAAATACAAAAGATCATGAGAGATTACTACAAGCAACTCTATGCCAATAAAATGGACAGCCTGGAAGAAATGGACAAATTCTTAGAAATGCACAACCTGCCAAGACTGAATCAGGAAGAAATAGAAAATATGAACAGACCAATCACAAGCACTGAAATTGAAACTGTGATTAAAAATCTTCCAACAAACAAAAGCCCAGGACCAGATGGCTTCACAAGCGAATTCTATGAAACATTTAGAGAAGAGCTAACACCTATCCTTCTCAAACTCTTCCAAAATATAGCAGAGGGAGGAACACTCCCAAACTCATTCTACGAGGCCACCATCACCTTGATACCAAAAGCAGACATGGATGTCACAAAGAAAGAAACCTACAGGCAAATATCACTGATGAACTTAGATGCAAAAATCCTCAACAAAATACTAGCAAACAGAATCCAACAGCACATTAAAAGGATCATACACCATGATCAAGTGGGGTTTATTCCAGGAATGCAAGGATCCTTCAATATATGCAAATCAATCAACGTGATACACCATATTAACAAATTGAAGGAGAAAAACCATATGATCATCTCAATAGATGCAGAGAAAGCTTTCAACAAAATTCAATACCCATTTATCATAAAAACCCTGCAGAAAGTAGGCATAGAGGGAACTTTCCTCAACATAATAAAGGCCATATATGACAAACCCACAGCCATCATCGTCCTCAATGGTGAAAAACTGAAAGCATTTCCACTAAGATCAGGAACAAGACAAGGCTGCCCACTCTCACCACTCTTATTCAACATAGTTTTGGAAGTTTTAGCCACAGAAATCAGAGAAGAAAAGGAAATAAATGAATCCAAATCGGAAAAGAAGAAGTAAAGCTGTCACTGTTTGCAGATGACATGATACTATACATAGAGAATCCTAAAGATGCTACCAGAAAACTACTAGAGCTTATCAATGAATTTGGTAAAGTTGCAGGATACAAAAGTGATGCACAGAAATCTGTGGCATTCCTATATACTAATGATGAAAAATCTGAAAGTGAAATCAAGGAAACACTCCCATTTACCATTGCAACAAAAAGAATAAAATATCTAGGAATCAACCTACCTAAGGAGACAAAAGACCTGTATGCAGAAAATTATAAGACACTGATGAAAGAAATTAAAGATGATACAAACAGATGGAGAGATGTACCATGTTCTTGGATTGGAAGAATCAACATTGTGAAAATGACTATACTACCCAAAGCAATCTACAGATTCAGTGCAATCCCTATCAAACTACCACTGGCAATTTTCACGGAACTAGAACAAAAAATTTCACAATTTGAATGGAAACACAAAAGACCCCGAATAGCCAAAGCAATCTTGAGAATGAAAAATGGAGCTGGAGGAATCAGGCTCCCTGACTTCAGACTATACTACAAAGCTACAGTAATCAAGACAGTATGGTACTGGCACAAAAACAGAAAGATAGATCAATGGAACAAGATAGAAAGCCTAGAGATAAACCCACGGACATATGGTCACCTTATCTTTGATAAAGGAGGCAGGAATGTACAGTGGAGATAGGACAGTCTCTTCAATAAGTGGTACTGGGAAAACTGGATAGGGACATGTAAAAGTATGAGATTAGATCCCTCCCTAACACCATACACAAAAATAAGCTCAAAATGGATTAAAGACCTAAATGTAAGGCCAGACACTATCAAACTCTTAGAGGAAAACAAAGGCAGAACACTCTATGCCATAAATCACAGCAAGATCCTTTTTGACCCACCTCCTAGAGAAATGGAAATAAAGACAAAAATAAACACATGGGACCTAATGAAACTTCAAAGCTTTTGCACAGCAAAGGAAACCATAAACAAGACCAAAAGACAACCCTCAGAATGGGAGAAAATATTTGCAAATGAAGCAACTGACAAAGGATTCATCTCCAAAATTTATAAGCAGCTCATACAGCTCAATAGCAAAAAAAACAAACAACCCAATCCAAAAATGGGCAGAAGACCTAAATAGACATTTCTCCACAGAAGATATACAGACTGCCAACAAACACATGAAAGGATGCTCAACATCCTTACTCATTAGAGAAATGCAAATCAAAACTACAATGAGATATCATCTCACACGAGTCAGAATGGCCATCATCAAAAAATCTACAAACAATAAATCCTGGAGAGGGTGTGGAAAAAAGGGAACACTCTTGCACTGTTGGTGGGAATGTGAATTGGTACAGCCACTATGGAGAACGGTATGGAGGTTCCTTAAAAAACTCCAAATACAACTACCATATGACGCAGCAATCCCACTACTGGGCATATACCCTGAGAAAACCATAATTCAAAAAGAGACATTTACCAAAATGTTCATAGCAGCCCTATTTACAATAGCCCGGAGATGGAAACAACCTAAGTGTCCATCATCGGATGAATGGATAAAGAAGATGTGGCACATATATACAATGGTATATTACTCAGCCATAAAAAGAAATGAAATTGAGCTATTTGTAATGAGGTGGATGGACCTAGAGTCTGTCATACAGAGTGAAGTAAGTCAGAAAGAGAAAGACAAATACTGTATGCTGACACATATATATGAAATTTAAGAAAAAAAAATGTCATGAAGAACATATGGGTAAGACAGGAATAAAGACACAGACCTACTAGAGAATGGACTTGAGGATATGGGGAGGGGGAAGGGTAAGCTGTGACAAAGTGAAAGAGCGGCATGGACATATATACACTACCAAACGTAAGGTAGATAGCTAGTGGGAAGCAGCCGCATAGCACAGGGAGATCAGCTCGGTGCTTTGTGACTGCCTGGAGGGGTGGGATAGGGAGGGTGGGAGAGAGATACAAAAGGGAGGGGATATGGGAACATATATATATGTATAACTGATTAAATTTGTTATAAAGCAAAAAAAAAAAAAAAAAAGAATGGTGCCTTTGTTTTATTCACAGCAGTCAAAATTCATTGGAAGAAATCTGTCTTCTACCTTCTTTTACAGAATACCAGCAAGGCAGGGGCTTCTTTGGACACATTACTCTTTAAAAATAATTAGCATAGTAATTAGCATAGCATTTAGGAGCTTGTACTTTGGTGTCATATAGACTTGTGTTAGAAATCTGGACTTGTCATTTACTGTGTTATGTAACGTTGGGCAAATTCTGAACCTCAATGTCTCTTTCAGTAAAATGGGGATAATATTAACTCTTTGAGAGCTATGATAAATAAATTAGATAAAAGCATCATAATAAACAGATAATAAATGACATCCACTATAAAAACAAACAAACAAACAAACAAACAAAAACCTCCAGAAAGTAGGCACAGAGTGAAATTACCTCAACATAATAAAGGCCATATATGAGAAACCCACAGCCAACATCGTTCTCAATGGTGAAAAACTGAAACAATTCCCTCTAAGATCTGGAACAAGACAAGGTGCCTCAGTCTCACCACTATTATTCAACATAGTTTTGGAAGTTCTAGACACAGCAATCAGAGAAGAAAAAGAAAGAAAAATAATCCAAAACAGAAAAGGAGAAGTTAAACTATCACTGTTTGCAGGTGACATGATACTATACATAGAGAATCCTAAAGATGCTACCAGAAAACTACTAGAGCTAATCATTGAATTTGGTAAATTAGCGGGATACAAAATTAATGCACAGACATCTCTTGCATTCTTATACACTAATGATGAAATATCTGAAAGAGAAATTGAAACATTCCCATTTACCATTGCAACAAAAAGGATAAAATACCTAGGAATAAAGCTACCTAAGGAGACAAAATTCCTGTATGTAGAGAACAATAAGACACTGATGAAAGAAATTAAAGATGATACAAATAGATGGAGAGATATACCATGTTCTTGGATTGTAAGAATCAACATTGTGAAAATGACTATACTACCCAAAACAATTTACAGTTTCCATGCAATCCGTATCAAACTACCAATGCCATTTTTCACAGAACTAGAACAAAAAAATTCACAATTTGTATGGAAACAAACAAAAAACCCCCAAATACCAAAGCAATCTTGAGAAAGAAAAATGGAGGTAGAAGGATCAGGCTCCCAGATTTCAGAGTCTACTACAAATTTACAGTAATCAAGACAGTATGGTACTGGCAAAAAAATAGAAATACAGATCAATGGAACAGGATAGAAAACCCAGAGTTAAACCCAAGCACATATGGTCATCTTATTTTTGATAAAGGAGGCAAGGATATACAATAAAGAAAAGATAGCCTCTTCCATATGTAGTGCTGGGAAAACTGGACAGCTACACGTAAAACAATGAAACTAGAACACTTCTTAACACCATACACAAAATAAACTCAAAATGGATTAAAGACTAAATGTAAGGCCAGACACTATAAAACTCTTACAAGAAAACATAGGCAGAAAACACTATGACATAAATCACAGCAAGATCCTTTTTGATACACCTCCTAGAGAAATGGAAATAAAAACAAAAATAAACAAATGGGACCTAATGAAACTTAAAAGCTTTTGCAGAGCAAAATAAACTATAAACAAGTTGAAAAGATACCCTCAGAATGGGAGAAAGTATTTGCATATGAATCAAATGACAAAGGATTAATCTCCAAAATTTACAAGCAGCTCATGAAGCTCAATATCAAAAAAAACAAGCAACCCAATCCAAAAATGGGCAGAAGACCTAAATAGATATTTCTCTAAAGAAAATACACAGATTGCCAACAAACTCATGTAAGGATGTTCAATATCACTAATCATTAGAGAAATGCAAATCAAAACTACACTGAGGTATCACCTCACACCAGTCAGAATGGTCATCATCAAAAAATCTAGAAACAATAAATGCTGGAGAGGGTGTGGAGAAAAGGGAACACTCTTGCACTGTTGTTGGGAATGTAAATTGATACAGCCACTATGGAGAACAGTAAGGAGGTTCCTTAAAAACCTAAAAATAGAATTACCATACGACCCAGCTATCCCACTACTGGGTATATACCCTGAGAAAACCATAATTCAAAAAGAGTTATGTACCACAACGTTCACTGCAGCTCTATTTACAATAGCCAGGACATGGAAGCAACCTAAGTGTCCATCGACAGACGAATGGATAAAGAAGATGTGGCATATATATACAATGGAATATTACTCAGCCATATAAAGAAATAAATTTGAGTTATTTGTATTGATGCAGATGGACCTAGAGACTGTCATATAGAATGAAGTAAGTCAGAAAGAGAAAAGCAAAAACCATATGCTAACACATATATATGAAATCTAAAAAAAAAAAAAAAAAAAAAAAAAACCTTCTGAAAAACCTAGGGGCAAGATAGGAATAAAGATGCAGATGTAGAGAATGGACTTGAGGACATGGGGAGGGCAAAGTGTAAGCTGGGATGAAGTGAGAGAGTGGCATGGACGTATATACAATACCAAATGTAAAATTGATAGCTAGTGGGAAGCAGCCACACAGCACAGGGAGATAAGCTTGGTGCCTTATGACCACCCTGAAGGGTGGGATAGGGAGGTTAGGAGGGAGAGGCAAGAGGGAGGAGATATGGGGATATATATATCAGTATATCTGATTCACTTTGTTATAAAGCAGAAACTAACAGATAATTGTAAAGCAATTATACTCCAATAAAGATGTTAAAAAAAAAGTTTTAAATGAAACTTCCTGATGGATGATTTAAATGAATGGAAATCTAAGACTTTGATTGATATATGCTGGGAAGGTTTTTTAGGCATTTACAGAATATTAAAATATATCTGAGGCTCATAACCAAAGCAGGTATTTCCTAAAGAGGTAAGAGACAAGTCTTGCTATGGACAGGTTTTTAAAATGATATAGTTTTAGTTTTAGAAACATAAATTTATGAGTAGTATTTAGGATGGATTAGAGGGAAAAGAGGTACTGAATACGAGGAGGCCAGAGGTTATGTTTTCTGGAAAAAGATAAAAGGACCTGGACTCTGGTATTAGCAATGGGAATTACAAAGAAGGGAGAGATAATTGATGATATGTGGAGGTAATACAAAATATATTGTACAAAGGCCATATAAGCACTTAACCTAGAAATTGCTTTAATAGAGATAGCATACAAAGAACATATGTGGACATAAAAAAGTTGTGATAATCCAAAAACAGGTAAAATAGCCAGAGTATTAAGACAAAGCTGTATAAAACAATGAAAATTAAGCTGGGATTTGAATGAAACACAAAAATAGGTCGATAGAATATGTGGAAGGATTTCCATGTAGGAAGTCAAAGCATGAGATGGTGGTCCAGAACTAATAGTTTACCACCATGGTTTAGGGGTGGTATGATAGAACCCAGACTGATTGAGACTAAATGTTCATACAGAGTAGTTTTAGGGAAAAAATAATTTGGAATAGATAAAGCATTATTGCAGACATTATTAACATGAAAACAGTAGATAAATTTTAATGTAATATAGATGGTGATAAGGTATCTTTGGAGCCTCTGAAACAAACAAACAAACAAAAAATTATCAGATATTCCAAATCATTTCTATAGCAATGTACCCTGTAGAATTGAGGTTGGGTGGAATAGAAGATCAAAGTTCCATTGGAGGGCAATTAAAAGGTAATTTAATTGATTTAATTATAAAGCTTTGAGTCTCCTCACAGGGAGAATGTCCCTAGAAATGATGAAAGGACAAATCCAAGAAATACAAGGACTCAGTGTCTCTTGAAAGAGAAAGGAGAGTGGTGGGCTGAAGATAGCCAGGTGAGTGAGGGGTGGGAAAGAAAGTAAATGGAAGAGTTTGGAAGATAATCTAGGTCAGTGTGTATATTCATTTGGGGATGATGACAGGATATTCTATTTGAGTAAAGATCTTGGAAGTGGATGGAACTATAAAACTGACGCTTTAATAAGTAGTTGGGGCTAGAGAGTTACATCTGAATATCATTAATATAAGATCAAGTGAGTGGGTGATTTTCTTAAGCATATAGGGAGAGAAGATTAAAGACAATAAACTGATAACTGGGAAGCCATTGATAATACAGGTCATCAAGGAGAAAAGGCAACAAAGAAATCAATGATGATGGTATAATTAATATAATATATGTCAGTTATTAAGCAATTGTTTTGAGCCTGGAGCTGTGATAAGAGTTCTACATTTAATGTGATATAACACAATGTTTAGGCAAAGAGGTAAATTTGGTAGAATCTGGTAAAATATAAAAGCAGTGTCTCAGTTATCAAAAGATATGAAGGTCATGATCAAAGGTCTCAAAACAAGATATGGATTAAGATAATTCCTAGGGTCTGGCTAAACTGAGTACCACAAAATGGAAAGCCTTCTAAGGAGGGGCAAGGATTTGGAAAGGCAGATTGAAAGCCTCTCTGCTGTTTAATTACCATGAGAGCCAAAAAAGGTCAAAGAACTCATGTGGGAAAATGATGCCTTTCTACTGAAATAGACATGGTATTACTATGACTGTTTAAGAGATTACAGATGACTCCCATTAGAGATTACAGATGATTTATGAATACAATTACACATGTAATTGTATTCATAAATGTCCTATGATGGTTCTCATAAAATCAATAAATTGATTATATAGATTTTTCCATAAAATAAATAATACTAAGTATAATAATCATCTATCACACATTTAGACTTATAATAACCAAAGGATTCTATTAGCTTTGACACTTACAACAAACCTTCAAGATAGATCTCATGACATGATTTTATAGTTAACAATATTGAGATCTGGACTGCGTAAGTAATTTTTCCAGTTCACCTAGCTGTAATTGCCGGAAACAGGCATCTAGACCAGAGCTGCATTGTCCCACAACATCACTCTTTCCCTCTGGTCCATACTGCATTCTGCAGGATTTTGCTATCTGCCTCTGCTCCTGAACATAGAAATAAAAGATATGTAATCCATACCAACAAAACCATTGCATATAATTCTCTTTTTTTTTTTTTTTCTTTTTTCTTGGAATGCTGATTATTTTATTTGATCAAGTCACTTTTCTCCTTTTTCCCTGTTTCTTTTTTTTTTTTTTTTTTTTTTTTAGTTTCTTTTTTTTTTTTTTTTTATTAGTTTCTGCTTTATAACAAAGTGAATCAGTCATACATATACATCTGTTCCCACATCCCCTCCCTCATGCATCTCCCTCCCTCCCACCCTCCCCATCCCACCCCTCCAGGCGGTCACAAAGCACCGAGCTGATCTCCCTGTGCTCTGCGGCTGCTTCCCACTATCTATCTACCTTACGTTTGGTAGTGTATATATGTCCATGCCTCTCTTTCCCTTTGTCACAGCTTACCCTTCCCCTTCCCCATATCCTCAAGTCCATTCTCAAGTAGGTCTGTGTCTTTATTCCCGTTTTACCCCTAGGTTCTTCATGACATTTTTTTTTTTTTAAATTCCATATATATGTGTTAGCATACGGTATTTGTCTTTCTCTTTCTGACTTACTTCACTCTGTATGACAGACTCTAGGTCTATCCACCTCATTACAAATAGCTCAGTTTCGTTTCTTTTTATGGCTGAGTAATATTCCATTGTATATATGTGCCACATCTTCTTTATCCATTCATCCGATGATGGACACTTAGGTTGTTTCCAGCTCCGGGCTATTGTGAATAGAGCTGCAATGAACATTTTGGTACATGTCTCTTTTTGAATTATGGTTTTCTCAGGGTATATGCCTAGTAGTGGGATTGCTGGGTCATATGGTAGTTCTATTTTTAGTTTTTTAAGGAACCTCCATACTGTTCTCCATAGTGGCTGTACCAATTCACATTCCCACCAGCAGTGCAAGAGTGTTCCCTTTTCTCCACACCCTCTCCAGCATTTATTGTTTCTAGATTTCTTGATGATGGCCATTCTGACTGGTGTGAGATGATATCTCATTGTAGTTTTGATTTGCATTTCTCTAATGATTAATGATGTTGAGCATTCTTTCATGTGTTTGTTGGCAGTCTGTATATCTTCTGTGGAGAAATGCCTATTTAAGTCTTCTGCCCATTTTTGCATTGGGTTGTTTGTTTTTTTGCTATTGAGCTGCATGAGCTGTTTATAAATTTTGGAGATTAATCCTTTGTCAGTTGCTTCATTTGCAAATATTTTCTCCCATTCTGAGGGTTGTCTTTTGGTCTTGTTTATGGTTTCCTTTGCTGTGCAAAAGCTTTGAAGTTTCATTAGGTCCCATTTGTTTATCTTTGTTTTTAGTTCCATTTCTCTAGGAGGTGGGTCCAAAAGGATCTTGCTGTGACTTATGTCATAGAGTGTTCTACCTATGTTTTCCTCTAAGAGTTTGATAGTTTCTGGCCTTACATTTAGGTCTTTAATCCATTTTGAGCTTATTTTTGTGTATGGTGTTAGGGAATGATCGAATCTCATACTTTTACATGTCCCTGTCCAGTTTTCCCAGCACCACTTATTGAAGAGGCTGTCCTTTCTCCACTGTACATTCCTGCCTCCTTTATCAAAGATAAGTTGGCCATATGTGCGTGGGTTTATCTCTGGGCTTTCTATCCTGATCCACTGATCTATCTTTCTGTTTTTATGCCTGTACCACACTGTCTTAATTACTGTAGCTTTGTAGTATAGTCTGAAGTCAGGGAGCCTGATTCCTCCAGCTCCGTTTTTCATTCTCAAGATTGCTTTGGCTATTCGGGGTCTTTTGTTTTTCCAAACAAATTTTGAAATTTTTTGTTCTAGTTCTGTGAAAAATGACAGTGGTAGTTTGATAGGGATTGCATTGAATCTGTAGATTGCTTTGGGTAGTAGAGTCATTTTCACAATATTGATTCTTCCAATCCAGGAGCATGGTATATCTCTCCATCTATTTATATCATCTTTAATTTCTTTCATCAGTGTCTTATAATTTTCTGCATACAGGTCTTTTGTCTCCTTAGGTAGGTTTATTCCTAGATATTTTATTCTTTTTGTTGCAATGGTAAATGGGAGTGTTTTCTTGATTTCATTTTCAGATTTTTCATCATTAGTGTACAGGAATGCCAGAGATTTCTGTGCATTAATTTTGTATCCTGCTACTTTACCAAATTCATTGATTAGCTCTAGTAGTTTTTCGGTAGCATCTTTAGGATTCTCTATGTATAGTATCATGTCATCTGCAAACAGTGGCAGCTTTACTTCTTCTTTTCCAATTAGGATTCCTTTTATTTCCTTTTCTTCTCTGATTGCTGTGGCTAAAACTTCCAAAACTAGGTTGAATAAGAGTGGTGAGAGTGGGCAGCCTTGTCTTGTTCCTGATCTTAGTGGAAATGGTTTCAGTTTTTCACCATTGAGGACAATGTTGGCTGTGGGTTTGTCATATATGGCCTTTATTATGTTGAGGAAAGTTCCCTCTATGCCTACTTTCTGCAGGGTTTTTATCATAAATGGGTGTTGAATTTTGTCGAAAGCTTTCTCTGCATCTATTGAGATGATCATATGGTTTTTCTCCTTCAACTTGTTAATATGGTGTATCACATTGATTGATTTGCGTATATTGAAGAATCCTTGCATTCCTGGAATAAACCCCACTTGATCATGGTGTATGATCCTTTTAATGTGCTGTTGGATTCTGTTTGCTAGTATTTTGTTGAGGATTTTTGCATCTATGTTCATCAGTGATATTGGCCTGTAGTTTTCTTTCTTTGTGACATCCTTGCCTGGTTTTGGTATCAAGGTGATGGTGGCCTCGTAGAATGAGTTTGGGAGTGTTCCTTCCTCTGATATTGTTTGGAAGAGTTTGAGAAGGATGGGTGTTAGCTCTTCTCTAAATGTTTGATAGAATTCGCCTGTGAAGCCATCTGGTCCTGGGCTTTTGTTTGATGGAAGATTTTTAATCACAGTTTCAATTTCAGTGCTTGTGATTGGTCTATTCATATTTTCTATTTCTTCCTGAGTCAGTCTTGGTAGGTTGTGCATTTCTAAGAATTTGTCCATTTCTTCCAGGTTGTCCATTTTATTGGCATAGAGTTGCTTATAGTAATCTCTCATGATCTTTTGTATTTCTGCAGTGTCAGTTGTTACTTCTCCTTTTTCATTTCTAATTCTACTGATTTGAGTCTTCTCCCTTCTTTTCTTGATGAGTCTGGCTAATGGTTTGTCAATTTTGTTTATCTTCTCAAAGAACCAGCTTTTAGTTTGGTTGATCTTTGCTATCGTTTCCTTCATTTCTTTTTCATTTATTTCTGATCTGATCTTTATGATTTCTTTCCTTCTGCTAACTTTGGGGGTTTTTTGTTCTTCTTTCTCTAATTGCTTTAGGTGCAGGGTCAGGTTGTTTACTCGAAATGTTTCCTGTTTCTTAAGGTGGGATTGTATTGCTATAAACTTCCCCCTTAGAACTGCTTTTGCTGCGTCCCATAGGTTTTGGGTCGTCGTGTCTCCATTGTCATTTGTTTCTAAGTATTTCTTAATTTCCTCTTTGATTTCTTCAGTGATCACTTCATTATTGAGTAGTGTATTGTTTAGCCTCCATGTGTTTGTATTTTTTACAGATCTTTTCCTGTAATTGATGTCTAGTCTCATAGCATTGTGGTCGGAAAAGATACTTGATACAATTTCAATTTTCTTAAATTTACCAAGGCTTGATTTGTGACCCAAGATATGATCTATCCTGGAGAATGTTCCATGAGCACTTGAGAAAAATGTGTATTCTGTTGTTTTTGGGTGGAATGTCCTATAAATATCAATTAAGTCCATCTTGTTTAATGTATCATTTAAAGCTTGTGTTTCCTTATTTATTTTCATTTTGGATGATCTGTCCATTGGTGAAAGTGGGGTGTTAAAGTCCCCTACTATGATTGTGTTACTGTCGATTTCCCCTTTTATGGCTGTTAGTATTTGCCTTATGTATTGAGGTGCTCCTATGTTGGGTGCATAAATATTTACAATTGTTATATCTTCTTCTTGGATCGATCCCTTTATCGTTATGTAGTGTCCTTCTTTGTCTCTTCTAATAGTCTTTATTTTAAAGTCTATTTTGTCTGATATAAGAATTGCTACTCCAGCTTTCTTTTGACTTCCATTTGCATGGAATATCTTTTTCCATCCCCTTACTTTCAATCTGTATGTGTCTCTAGGTCTGAAGTGGGTCTCTTGTAGACAGCATATATATGGGTCTTGTTTTTGTATCCATTCAGCCACTCTGTGTCTTTTGGTGGGAGCATTTAGTCCATTTACATTTAAGGTAATTATTGATATGTATGTTCCTATTCCCATTTCCTTAATGGCTTTGGGTTCGTTATTGTAGGTATAGTCCTTCTGTTGTGTTTCTTGCCTAGAGAAGTTCCTTTAGCATTTGTTGTAAAGCTGGTTTGGTGGTGCTGAACTCTCTCAGCTTTTGCTTGTCTGTAAACGTTTTAATTTCTCCATCAAATCTGAATGAGATCCTTGCTGGGTAGAGTAATCTTGGTTGCAGGTTTCTCTCCTTCATCACTTTAATTATGTCCTGCCACTCCCTTCTGGCTTGTAGAGTTTCTGCTGAGAGATCAGCTGTTAACCTGATGGGGATTCCCTTGTGTGTTATTTGTTGTTTTTCCCTTGCTGCTTTTAATATGATTTCTTTGTGTTTAATTTTTGACAGTTTGATTAATATGTGTCTTGGTGTATTTCTTCTTGGATTTATTCTGTATGGGACTCTCTGTGCCTCCTGGACTTGATTAACTATTTCCTTTCCCATATTAGGGAAGTTTTCAACTATAATCTCTTCAAATATTTTCTCAGTCCCTTTCTTTTTCTCTTCTTCTTCTGGAACCCCTATAATTCGAATGTTGGTGCGTTTAATGTTGTCCCAGAGGTCTCTGAGACTGTCCTCTGTTCTTTTCATTCTTTTTTCTTTATTTTTCTCTGCATCAGTTATTTCCACTATTTTATCTTCCACCTCACTTATCCGTTCTTCTGCCTCAGTTATTCTGCTATTGATCCCATCTAGAGTATTTTTCATTTCATTTATTGTGTTTTTAATCGATGCTTGATTCATCTTTAGTTCTTCTAGGTCCTTGTTAACTGTTTCTTGCATATTGTCTATTCTATTTCCAAGATTTTGGATCTGGGAAATAGAATCTTGGATCAGCTTTACTATCATTATTCTGAATTCTTTTTCAGGTAGACTGCCTATTACCTCTTCATTTGTTAGGTCTGGTAGGTTTTTATCTTGCTCCTTCACCTGCTGTGTGTTTTTCTGCTTTCTCATTTTGCTTATGTTACTGTGTTTGGGGTCTCCTTTTTGCAGGCTGCAGATTCGTAGTTCCCGTTGTTTTTGGTGTCTGTCCCCCGTGGCTAAGGTTGTTTCAGTAGGTTGTGTAGGCTTCCTGGTGGGGGGGACTAATGCCTGTGTTCTGGTGGTTGAAGCTCGATCTTGTCTTTCTGGTGGACAGGTCCACGTCTGGTGGTGTGTTTTGGGGTGCCTGTGGCCTTATTATGTTTTTAGGTATCCTCTCTGCTAATGGGTGGGGTTGTGTTCCTGCCTTGCTAGTTGCTTGGCATAGGGTGACCAGCACTGTAGCTTGCTGGTCGTTGAGTGAAGCTGGGTGCTGGTGTTGAGATGGAGATCCCTGGGAGATTTTCGCTGCTTGATATTATGTGGAGCTGGGAGGTCTCTTGTGGACCCGTGTCCTGAAGTTGGCTCTCCCACTTCAGAGGCACAGCACTAACTCCTGGCTGCAGCACCAAGAGCCTTTCATCCACCCGGCTCAGAATAACAGTGAGAAAAAGTAGAAAGAAGTAATTAGTAGAAGAAAGAAAGAGAGATTGAAAGAAAGGAAGAAGGGAAGTAAGGAAGGAAGGAAGAAAGAAAGAAAGGAGGGAGGGAGGAAGGATGGAAAGAAAGGAAAGAAAGGAGGGAGGGAGGGAGGAATGAAAGCAAAACGAAGAGTGAATGGAAGAAGAGAGGGAGGGAGGGAGGAAGGAAAGAAAGAAAGAAAGACAGGAGGGAGGGAGGGAGGGAGGAAGGAAAGAAAAAGAAAGTGGAAAGAAGAAGGGTGGGAGGGAGGGAGGGATGGAGGAAAGAAAAAGAAAGAAGGAAAGGAGGAGCGGAGGGAGGGAGGGAGGAAGGGAAGGGAGGAAAAAAAGAAAGAGCAGGTAAAGTAAAATAGAATAAAGTATGAAATATAGTAGCGTTATTAAGATTAAAAAGTAATTATTGAAAAAAAACACGGACCGAAAGAACCCTGGGACATATGGTGGAAGCAAAGCTATACAGAGAGAATCTTACACAGAAGATTACACATACACATTCACAAAAAGAGAGCAGGGGGAAAAATCAAAAATCTTGCTCTCCAAGTCCACCTCCTCGATTTGGGATAATTCGTTGTAAAAAGAGGAAGAGGGCGAAAAGTCTGAAATCTTGCTAAGTCCACCTCCTTAATTTGAGATAATTCGTTGTAAAAAGAGGGAAAAAAAAGGGGGGAAAGTCTTAAATCTTGTCCTCAAGGTCCACTTCCTCAATTTGGGATGATTCGCTGTCCATTCATGCACTCCACAGACGCAGGGCACATCAAATGGACGGTGGAGCTTTAATCCGCTGCCTCGGAGGCTGCTCAGAGAGATTTCCCTGTCTCTGCTCTCACAGCTCCCGGGTCTCAGCCTTGGACCTGGCCCCGCCTCTGCGCGTAGGTCGCCGGAGGGCGTCCGTTCTTCGCTCAGACAGGACGGGTTTAAAGGAGCCACTGATTCGGGGGCTCTGGCTCACTCAGGCAGAGGGGAGGGAGGGGAATGCCCTCTCCTCGCGCACCAGGCAACAAAAGGGAAAAAAGTCTCTTGCCTCTCCGGTAGCTCCAGACCCTTTCCCCGGACTCCCTCCGGGCTAGCACTAACCCCTTCAGGCTCTCTTCCTGCCGCCAGCCCCAGACCTCTCCCTGCGCTCCGACTGAAAGCCGCTACCCGAGCCTCAGCTCCCAGCCCCGCCCGCCCTGGCGGCCGAGCAGACAAGTCTCTCGGGCTGGTGTGTGCCTGAGGGCACCGATCCTCTGTGCCAAAATCTCTCTGCTTTGCCCTCCACACCCCTGTTGCTGTGCTCTCCTCCGCTACTCCGAAGCTTTCCCCCTCTGCCACCTGCAGTCTCCGCCCTCGAAGGGGCTTGTAGTGTGTAGAAACCTTCCCTCCTTCACGGCTCCCTCCCACTGGTGCAGGTCCCGTCCATATCCTATTGTCTCTGTTTATTCTTTTTTTTCTTTTGACCTACCCAGGTATGTGGGGAGTTTCTTGCCTTTTGGGGGGTCTGAGGTCTTCTGTCAGCGTTCAGTAGGTGTTCTGTTGGAGTTGTTCCACGTGTAGATGAATTTCTGATGTATCTGTGGGGAGGAAGGTGATCTCCGCGTCTTACTCTTCCGCCATCTTCCTCCGGCCTATAATTCTCTTTTAACAATTTTTTCATTAACCTGAAATATTGGAGAGCTGGTCTCAAAATATTTGGCAGTTTGATGGTTTTGATCCCTAAAAGGTTGTCCATGTTATAAAAATGGCAAAAGCACTCAAGATTAATACCGTTTTCTTTATGGTGCCCCTGGTTCCATAGATAATAAACAACTAACGTCACAAATGTGAGTTATGCTCTGGAATGATAGGAAGGGATCCCTTTAAGATGTGAAGAATGAGAGAGTAAACTCTCTCCTGACAGATGGATTGCTTTCATGTTTTTATAATATCCACACGATTTCCATCTGAGGTCATTTTTAATTTACACCACACTTTATCTCTCATGATCCACCCTTTTCTCAAGGTATGCTGTGCTGAGGTTTTGTTTTTATTATCCCACCCACATGTGGTTGGCCTATACTAACATACACACACCCCACTTCGGTTGTTTCCAACACAAATACCAATGGTATTCACACTATGGGAAAGAGAGTAGCTTGGTTAGAATTTGATGTGGAAGTTAATGTCCAAGCCTACACTTACATAGCACAGCCAAATGCTAGAAAAATGAAATGTTTCAGAAATAGAGTACTCAGAAGCTTAGAGGCAAATATATATTTTCTATTTTGCTACCTAAGAAATATAATTATTATTGCCTCTCAACATCTGCATAGGAAGCAGAGAAAAGCACAGCATTATTTGAGGAAGGTCAAAAATTCATAGGCTCTTAAGGTGTTTCTCCAATGTTATGTTCTACCTGAAAATACCACAAATCAGTTGTATTATTTTAGTAGATGGATTTCACACACACAGATACACACACGCACCAAACACACCTGATAAAAAGAAGTTAATCTGTGAGTGAACAGTATTCAGAGCTAGTAATGCCACAGGGATTTGTTTACCAATTTTACTTTAAAAATATACACAGAATCATTAGATATAAAACTTAACTGTGGAGAGACCATACAGGAAGAAAGGTGGGTTTCACACTTAAAAAACACCTAGGTGAACTCACACTTCAGCAAATTCAAAACCAAGGAGAAGCCTGGGAAGGGAACAAGGTGAAATTAGGGAGAACTGAGATGGTGGGTGATTTATTCATGTGCTGATGGATGGGAAAGATATTTTAAATGGATAAACAATAGTAAGGACAAAGTGGCACATTAATTCACAGGCAGTTTGTGCTGGGCTGGTTGTGTTGTCATGTATGTTTTCGGTCAGCAGCACCTCCCCAGCCTCAAGTTACCATTACATGACATTTTAATACATGCACATTAACTTCTGAATTCTTTGTCCGTGACCACAAAAATTTCATGTTGAGTGTATGTGGATTTTGGGTCATTCCAGTTGAGGATAATTAGAAAAAGATGGAACTAGGAGATGGGGAGGGGAAAGGAGGCAAAACGGCAGGACAAAAGATTTCGTCAAACAGCCATGGAGAGATAAAGGAAGCCCTGTGCTCAGAATCCTTTCACAGGAAGCAAACTAAGACATATGAAAAAGGGACTGGTAGAGCCAGGTCACAGCACTTTCCTGGCATGAGGGATCTTAGACTGGAAAGTTAAGGCCCTGGATCCCTGCTATGAACCAAGGAGCGTTGACAAACACCTACTTCACTGTGGCAGACTAAATGGGTTAAAAATGGCTACAGGAAACTTGTTTTCATCTTCAGTATTCAAATTACATTATGTCTCTTAATAGAATCAAGTAATGAAGTCATCATCAAAAAGACAGTAAATAATTGCATGGAAGGTCAGACTCTGCAGAGGAGAAAGCTTCTTAGCTCATTCACACACAGTCTGCAACAGAGCAGAATCTCTAGGCATTTCATTTCAACCACAGGAGGAAGGAAAGAATGGTGAACTGAAATTAATTGTAGAATATTAATTACTGCCTATGTAAGGTGCATCAAATAATGTTTCTGTGCTTTGCATCTGTATGTAGTCTGTATAATTTTATTTTCATGAATAGTAAAAAAATTAAAACAAACCTTCATTAAAGAGGTTAACCTGGAAACTCTCTCCCCAGCCACTCTTAAGGCAAGTATTGTAAACTTGGGCGCCTTCTGACTCATCCAGGGAAACCAAGTAAAGGCTGACTCTTACTCTTGATTAGAGTGTGATAGAGAGTGACAGAGATTTTGATAAACTTCAGAGAAAATGCACCATTTTAAAAAAATGAATTCAATTTTCTTAAACCACATTGTAAGCCAAAGAAATAGGTCTGCAGGCCACAGAGAGGTTTCTGTGTGAGTGTTTCAACCTCTTCATATCTTAAATTCCGTAACAGCAAAGTATCGTAACATAGGGGCTTTCGAGATCCTTGTGAGCGGGAAGAGCATGTTAAAATGAAAATGCAAACAGACCAAAACCTTGAATTTAAGAAAACATGTGTTTTCCTGTACTTGTGGTTTTCAACCTTCAATGTCTGATGTTATTTCTCATTTTTAAATACTTTGTCCTGATGTTTTTGTTGTATTTGATAAGTGTCAATACTTTGAGAGTAAGTTCATGACAATGATAGCCACCTTGGTGTGGGTTAATCAAAATGAATCTTGGGGGACTAGAGTATTGGATTTGTAAATTAAAAACACAAACAAGGGATATCTATAAATTTTGTCAGGTTAAAAATTCATTTATTGAACAACATCATTGTATAATTGTATTTTTGTAATAACTTTGTATATATGTGTATGCATAAAAATATATCCAGAAGGACATAAACCAACATGATAAAACCAAAAAATAAATAAATACATAAATAAATAAATAAAAACACAAACATATACACACATGATACATAAACCACACTCAAGCAGAAGTCCGCCATCATACACACACATGCACACACAGAAGTACAAACTCATGCATACATAACTGCACAAACATATATGCACATACAAATACACAAGCACACACACATGCAAACACACACAAATACACTAACACATACACATGCAGGCACACAGAAATGCAGAAACTCATTTGCGCTTTTTGTCAGATTGTCTTAAAGGGATATAGACTCCCGTGAGAGAATTTTTTGAGCTCTCCAGTAAAGATGAGCCAAAATTTGTTTTAATATGGCTCAGAACCTGCCCAGACCTCACTCCACATTACTTGCTCAGTTAATTTGTACCAACTGCCCTGTACTTATTTTGACTGTACCTGCAGCTGAAAAACATAAGCTTCTGCTGTTTTTTTTAATTTATTTATTTTTATTGAAGCATAGTTGATTTACAATGTTGTGTTAGTTTCAGGTGTACAACAAAGTGATATATATATATATAATGCATATACATATATATTATTTTTCAGACTCTTTTCCCTTATAGGCTATTACAAAATATTGAGTATAGTTGCCTGTGATATACAGTAGGTCCTTGTTGGTTATCTATTTTATACATCACATTGTGTATATGTTAATCCCAACTCCTAATTTGTTTCCCTCTCCCAAGGAGATATGGGTCTTGCCTCTGTTTTTTTTTTTTTTTTTTTTTTTTTGTACATCTCTAATCCATCTGGATTTCTCTTTCAAATAACAAAAATGCCATTTCAAATAAAAACAAAAATTCACTTGTCCCCTCTTAAAATATGTGGGCAGACACAAAAAGCCACCTTTTGTATGATTTCATTTACAGGAAGCATCCAGAATAGGTAAAGAAACAGTGAAAGAAAGAGGATTAGGGGTTGTCAGGGGCTGGGAGAGGGAGAAATGGGGAGTGCATGCTTTGGATATATGTTTTTATTTTGCAGGAATGAAATAGCCTGAAACTAGACTGTGGTGATGGTTGCACAGCACTGTGAATGTACTTAAGGGTCCTGAATTGAACAATTTAAAATTTAAAAAGCTTAAATTTTATTATTTTGTACTTAAAACATAAAGTACAGGGTGCCATAAATAATGTGAAAGAAAAGGAACACAAAGGCTGTGTATACTTGCATGTGTGTGTCTGTGTATGTATGTGTGTATGTGAGAGATAAAGAAGGAGAGACAGAGAAACTGAGTAGTGTAGCAAAGATGGTAAAATCTTAATAACTGGGGAATCTGGGTTCAGGAGATAAGAGAGGTATTTTTGTATTGTTCTTGCAAATTTACTATCAAGTCTTCGTTTCCTGGAAATAATACGAGAGAACAGAAGTAGCAACCTAAAGAGAAGTAGTAGTCTACGCACGTGTGTAAAGTTTATTATGTTTCATGTTAATGTGGTCTAAATAGATTACTTGAAAGGCTGAAATGTTAATGAGGAAAAACCTAACAGTAAGCACATATCATTTTGCAACAGATTGCATATCTCTCACAAAATGTGGTTGGCTTGACGTTTAAAAGAAGGAAACTGCATTGGATATGTATTTGGTTTGAACCAGCTAGATTAGCTTAGATACTTATAATATCTAATTACTGCAATAATTTGCCTTTTTTCTTCTAAATGGAAAAATAACAACTTTGTATAGCCATGTTTTCTAAATTTTAAGATATGCCGTGGTGTTTCTGCCGAGCAGATGTTTTCTTGTTTGCATGTAAAATGGATCTGTTAAAATTTTATAACATGCAGCATTTCATGTTTTCCAAATAGACTTGTTTCAGTGATTTGACGAAAACTTTAGCTAATTTGCCAGAAGTATTTTTCTGAGTGCCAAAAATTTCCATCTCTCTGTGACATTCTTTCTGTCCCTCCTTCAGTTTGTGCACAAATGGCAGGACCCCCACACTGTTTGCAATCTTGCCCCCCTTTCTCAGATGGTTCCTAATTAGAGCTTTAGTCTGGGGTTGAATGCGATCGTTTCAATCATTTTTCCATTTCCCAAAGAGACTATTATTCTCATAAAATGCTTATTAGCGAAGGCATTGGGGATTCAGAACAATTTTACTTTTTGCTTATCTTCCAAGGACCATGAGATCAGGATCCAGATGTTCTGACTTAGACAAGGGCAGAATTATTCCCTGGCAAAGCAAAAATGAGGTTCTGCATATAAGAGAGAAAAAAGGATGGAGATATACATGCCTGAAAGACTCAGATATACATGCTTGACCATATCTAATATATTCATTGAGAGAGTGAACATGAAGAAATGCTGAGAGGTCCTTTGACTCTAACCACTGTGAATGAAGTTGAAAAATAAACAAGGATTACATTGCAAATTAAAATAAATGTAGCTTGGTCATTGAGAAAATAGGCTATTGTATTTCATGCATTAAAGAAGGTTTAGGTCAGAGTAGCAGAGAAAGGTTTTAAGTGACATTCCCCTTTCTGAGGCATCCTGGACTCCCTTCTTGCTCATTTTTGTGTTCCTGAGACTTCTTATTTCTTAGTTTTTCCTGTCTTTGCATAAATAAAATGTTATTAGAAAATAGCCCTGCTTATTTCTTTCTCTACTTCTTTTCTTTGTTTCTCCACACCTCCCAAATACATTTTGCTTAAGTTGAGAAAATATTACAAGAAGAAAAATAAAAATCAGGTTCTAGTAAAATTTTTGAAAAATTAATATAACTATTATTAAAATATTTACCATCCTTTCTAATCGAGTTCCTTAATGTCTCCTTTTTTGCTCATTCATCTCCCCGTATACACTGTTCATCACACCAGTCAGGTTTAGACCCAATGCCTTGTTAGGAAGTTAACCCTGCCCAACATGTTACCCGAGCACATTATAATTTCAATTAAGTTGCTTGATGGAAAAATACTTCATTAAATTTCAAAACAAAGACTAAAAGTGGTATGATTTCAATGGCTTGTAAGAAAAATAATTTTACACATGCATATGCAAATATCCATTATTTTACACACTATGACATACCTTTACATATGTTTAAATATGAGAATTTTCCATCTCTAAATGAGACAGAAAAGGCCAAAGCAAACAACTTTCTACTGGTACAATAGTCAGCTTGCATGGAACCTTGCCAATCACCATTAGAAGGCTGAGTGGTGCATCCTACTTAGTGTGGGTACCTTTGTGCCCTCTTGTCAATTGCCAGATGAGGAAATGGCTTATTGAGTCTGAGTATTTTTTTTCAGTTTAGCGGTCATTACATATGAAGATGCCAAAGCTATAAACCATGATGCCCAGGAAGTAAAGCTCAGCTGGCTTTTCCATTTGAAAGAAAATTTCCTTCAAAGAATGCTAACCCCTATCAAAGCTGTCCTGTTCATGCCAGGCAGGTTAGCCTTGGCAAGATCTCCCTCCCTCTCTCTCTCTTTTTCTATCTCTATATAGATATATCTCATAAGGTATTGTTCAATATGTGATATGATACTGTGTATATAATACTGATGGTATTGTACTTGATATTTTCTCTGTATGTTTTACCAGTAATATTATTAACCAGTCCTGGGGATGGTTAAAGATAGACTTTGAAAAAGTTTGTGTATTGGCCTGAAATTAAGCTTAAACCCCTGCTTCTTCCTAAGTCATACTATTTCAGAGTTTGGAAAAACATTATTGATTCCATAATCTACTTGTCATCAACTGGGGAAAGAATCTCCATTATGATGTTTCTGACAGGTGTTCACCCTACCTCTGCTTGATATAGACTTTTAAGTCAAAGACTTGGGTTTACATCTTGACTGTCCTTCTCTCCAGCTTTGGGGTGTTGACAACCCTCTGAGTCTACTTTCCTCATCTAAATGAGGGTAATACTAACCATGTCTTTATGTTTGTGGAAGTGTGGGGATGTAGTATATACAACATCCTGATTATAGAGACCAGCACAAGTTGATTAATTAATACAAGTTTCTTTATCTACTCCTTCCACTTCTGGGAAGCCCATTAACTTTCAAAACAGCATGTTCCATTGATGAACTGGTATATAGTTGTTATTTATTTATTAAAATTTTACAGTACGCTTTTCTTTTTTTTTTTCTCATCTGTGCTTCTCAGTGTGGTTTTGAGCTCCCCAGAAGTAGTCTCTGTCTACTCCTATAGGTCAGTAGGGGTTATCTCAAGATAGTAGAATAACTCTGTTATTTTCTAGGCTATGTATTCTCAGTTCTTTTAACTACCATTGAATTGCTAAAGCTTCTGAACATTTTAACTATCCAGTGCTCTCCTGCTGGACAGAATTAAATGGATGAATCTTCCTCCTTCCCAAACTATCCACATTTATCACTCAGAATTACTGATACTATACTTTTATTCATGTATGCTTTATTAAATATTTTATCTTATATTGAATTTTCAATCACCTAAAACAATAGTCAGTTTCATGGAAGAACTCACTGGAATTGCATTACAGATCTTTCTTATCAGAGCTACACAAAGCCAAGCACACGCCCTACATCTAGCTCTAAACAGATGTTCGTCGCCCATGTAATTGAAACACCCTCTGGTTAGTATGACAGATTGTTTAAACCAATTACTGAAATGTATAATCATACACATTTTATCACTCTATAGGATAAAAACATATTTTCATCAAACATCTTTCTTTAGTCAGTAAGCAACTGCCTTCCCTTTTCTTAGGTTTGATGTGAAAGTGGCCAGGTTGACGTTTAATCCACTAAAGAAAAAAACTAGAGATGAAGGTGAGGGGCAACTGTATCATTTTATTTGTATTTCCATTCAATGTTGTTAAATAGTAGCTCTGATTCTACTCTTCTGTTAATGCCAACTCTACCTGGGTCTGGACGAGGTATCAGTTATGATCTGCTTTTTGTTATGATAGGAAGAATAATGTTTAAACTGGAGTTCACTTTTAAACTCAATATATATACTACATTATTATAAATCAAATGGTAATAATCATTTTAATATTAGAATATTAAACCTCTAACAATGTATTCAAATAATTGTATAATATATATGAAAAAAGTTATGGAAGGACAAAGTGTGTATCTTTTAAAACATAATTATAATAAAAATAGTGGTGCTGAAAGTCTAATTTCATAAACTATTTGGCTTGTGCTAAGTAGTATGCTTCACCTATTCTTTACAATAAGCAACCAAGAGCTCAAACATAGTACTTCTTAAGTTAAACTTAGAAATGAAGATTAAGATAGGTTAGATAAAGAAAACTCCTTTACATTTATTATACAAGAGCATCCTAGATGAATCATACTCCAGGACTCTGAAAAGAAACAAACAAAAAGCAATAAAAGATATATTTGTCTACCTGATCCCAAAATAGTTAACACTCTTCCTAAAAATTTATAAATAACAGAAGCTATCATCAACAATGCCTCATTGTCTCACTCCTTGCCTCATCAACTTGTTTCTTTGATGTTCCTCATGAGGAATTTTAGTGTCATTCCAGTTTCATGTGAGAGAAGAAGCATATTTGAAAAATATGTGCTCACCGTGTTTCATTTGCTTTTCTGGACAAAGTGTCCTGATTTCCTCCATTGCTCACCATCCCCACATATCCTCAGTCCACAGGACTTGGATACAGTTGATTCCACAGAGTATCCCTTTGAGAGAGTGTGACCCTGACACTGACATCAGAACTTTGCAGCCCATTGATCACAGTGATTTTTCTGAAATAGACATGATACTCAAAACATTGCAAGGAGACTCAATTGCTAGACTTTAGAGAACTGTTAAAAAAAGAATATTATCCTTTCTACTCAAAGATGATAAAATGATAGGGTGTATTTCATTTTGCAGGAATCTTGTCACTAGGAATGGAAAGCCTGCAGGAAAATGGAGTAAACAGGAAAGGTTCCCAATGTAGAGCCAAGACATAGAATGAAACTGAAGCTTGAAAGTCTTATTTGTCCCTTCCCCTTCACTCCAGCTGTCTTGATAAACTCTGCTTTTATTTTATTTTACTTATTCATTAATTTTTTTTGTGGTATGTGGGCCTCTCACTGTTGTGGCCTCTTCCATTGCAGAGTACAGGCTCCAGACGTGCAGGCCCAGTGGCCATGGCTCACAGGCCCAGCCGTTCCATGGCATGCGGGATCCTCCCGGACTGGGGCACGAACCCACGTCCCCTGCATCGGCAGGCGGACTCTCAACCACTGTGCCACCAGGGAAGCCCTACCTTTATTTTTGTTGTTGACTTTTTCTTAAGATGATTTGAGTTGAATTTTCTATTACTTGTAATGGAAGGAAGCCTAACATACAAGTTAATTCAACTTGGAAAACCTGAAATCACCTATCCTAGTGACACTGGAAAACCTGGCAGGATTGTGCCAGCTTATTCATGCCAAAAGGCTTGATGCCCTTAGGTATGACACCAGTTCCTTTATAGAGATAGTTCTCTCCATTATGTATTTACCTCTCTTGTAGGACTGGGTCTGAAAACAGAACCTTCTCCTAGGTATCCACTGGTATTTTCTAAGAACACTTATTCTTCTTTAACACTGGAGACTGAACAAGTTCTAGAACGAAATTAATGGAAACATTGTCCTGCTAGGTATTTAATAAACTTTATCCTTGGAACTGAAATCTTTCTTAAAAGAAAAGGGCTCATATATGGTCTCTAAGCTTTTAACTGATCGATCAAGCTGATGACTTTTATTGTAACTGCATAATTCTTTGTATATATTAAAAATACATTGCAGACCTGGGGGAAGATGGTGGAAGAGACAGACGCGGAGATCACCTTCCTCCCCACAGATACATCAGAAATTCATCTACATGTGGAGCAACTCCTATAGGACACCTATTGAACGCTGGCAGAAGGCCTCACACTTCCCAAAAGGCAAGAAACTCCCCACGTACCTGGGTAGGGCAAAATAAAAAAGGATAAACAGAGACAAAAGGATAGGGACGGGAACTGCACCAGTGGGAGGGAGTCATGAAAGAGGAATGGTTTCCACATACTAGAAGCCCCTTCGCGGGTGGAGACTGCAGTTGGCGGAGGGGGAAAGCTTCAGAGTAGCGGAGGAGAGCGCAGAAAAAGGGGTGCGGAGGGCAAAGTGGAGAGATTCCCGCACAGACGATCGGTGCCGACCAGCACTCACCAGCCAGAGAGGCTTGTCTGCTCGCCCGCCAGGGTGGGCGGGGCTGGGAGCTGAGGCTCGGGTATCATGTTTCTATTGGAGCACAGGGAGAGGACTGGGGTTGGCAGCGTGAACACAGCCTGAAGGGGTTAGTGCACCACGGCTAGCCGGGAGGGAGTCTGGGAAAAAGTCTGGACCTGCCGAAGAAGCAAGAGACTTTTTCTTCCCTCTTTGTTTCCTGGTGCGTGAGGAGAGAGGATTAAGAGCACTGCTTAAAGGAGCTCCAGAGATGGGCGTGAGCCTCGGCTAAAGGCGCGGACCCTAGAGACGGGCTTGGGACGCTGGGGCCGCTTCTGCCACCGCCAAGAAGCCTGTGGGCAAGCACAGGTCACTGTCCACGCCCCACCTCCGGGGAGCCTGTGCAGCCCGCCACTGCCGGGGTCCCAGGATCCAGAGACAGTTTCCCGGGGAGAGCGCACGGCGCGCCTTGAGCTGGTGCAACATCACGCCGGCCTCTTCCGCCACAGGCTCGCCCCACACTCCGTAACCCTCCCTCCCCCAGGCCTGAGTGAACCAGAGTCCCCGAAGCAGCTGCTCCTTTAAACCCGTCCTGTCTGAGCGAAGAACAGACGCCCTCCAGCGACCTACATGCAGAGGCGGGGCCAAATCCAAAGCTGACACCCCGGAGCTGTGAGAACAAAGAAGAGAAAGGGAAATCTCTCCCAGCAGCCTCAGAAGCAGCAGATTAAAGCTCCACAATCAACTTGATGTATGCTGCATCTGTGGAATACATGAGTAGACAACGAATCATCCCAAATTGAGGAGGTGGACTTTGAGAACAAGATTTATGATATTTTCCACTTTTCCTGTTTTTACAGCGAATTATCCCAAATTGAGAACGTGGAGTTTGAGAGCAAAATTTATGATTTTTCCCCTTTTTCTCTTTTTGTGAATGTGCATGTGTTTGCTTCTGTGTGAGATTTTGTCTGTATAGCTTTGCTTCCACCATTTGTCCCAGGGTTCTATCCATCCGTTTTATTATTTTTTTAAGTTTTTTTAATAATTATTTTTTTATTTTAATAATGCTATTATATTTTATCATACGTTATTCTATTTACTTCATCTTCTCTCTTTCGCTTTTTCCTACTTTCCCTCCTACCTCCCTCTCTCCCTCCCTTCCTCCCTTCTTTCCTTCTTTCTTTCTTTCTTTCTTTCTACTTCTAATAATTCTTTCTTTCTACTTTTTCTCCCTTTTATTCTGAGCCGGGAGGATGAAAGGCTCTTGGTGCTGCAGCCAGGAGTCAGTGCTGTGCCTCTGAGGTGGGATAGCCAACTTCAGGACACTGGTCCACAAGAGACCTCCCAACTGCTCATAATATCAAATGGTGAAAGTCTCCCAGAGATCATCATCTCCACACCAGCACCCAGCTTAACTCAACGACCAGCAAGCTACAGTGCTGGTCAACCTATTCCAAGCAACTAGCAAGACAGGAACACAATGCCACCCATTAGCAGAGAGGATGCCTAAAAATATAATAAGGCCACAGACACCCCAAAACACACCACCAAACGTGGACCTGTCCACCAGAAAGACAAGATCGAGCCTCATCCACCAGAACAGAGGCACCAGTCCCCTCCAACAGGAAGCCTACACAACCCAATGAAAGAACCTTAGCCACTGGGGACAGACACCAAAAACAATGGGAATTACGAATCTGCAGCCTGCAAAAAGGAGACCCCAAACACAGTAAGATAAGCAAAATGAGAAGACAGAAAAACACACAGCAGATGAAAGCACAATAAAAACCCACCAGACCTAACAAATGAAGAGGAAATAGGCAGTCTACCTGAAAAAGAATTCAGAATAATGGTAGTAAAGATAACCCAAAATCTTGGAAAGAGAATAGACAAAGTGCAAGAAACACTTAACAAGGATTTAGAAGAACTAAAGACAAATCAAGCAATGATTAGAAACACAGTAAATGAAATTAAAAATATTCTACATGTGATTAAGAGCGGAATAACTGAGACAAAAGAACGGATAAGTGATGTGGAAGATAAAATAGTGGAAATAACTGTTGCAGAGCAGAATAAAGAAAAAAGAATGAAAAGAACTGAGGACAGTCTCAGAGACGTATGGGACAACATTAAATGCACCAACATTCCAATTATAGGGGTTCCAGAAGAAGAAGAGAAAAAGAAAGGGACTGAGAAAATATTTGAAGAGATTATATTTGAAAACTTCCCTAATATGGGAAAGGAAATAGTTAATCAAGTCCAGGAGGCACAGAGAGTCCCATACACAATAAATCCAAGGAGAAATATGCCAAGACACATATTAATCAAACTGTCAAAAATTAAACACAAAGAAAACATATTAAAAGCAGCAAGGCAAAAAACAACAAATAACACACAAGGGAATCCCCATCAGGATAACAGCTGATCTCTCAGCAGAAACTCTACAAGCCAGAAGGGAGTGGCAGGAAATATTTAAAGTGATGAAGGAGAAAAACCTGCAACCAAGATTACTGTACCCAGCAAGGATCTCATTCAGATTTGATGGAGAAATTAAAACCTTTACAGACAAGTAAAGGCTGAGAGACTTCAGCACCACCAAACCAGCTTTACAAAAAATGCTAAAGGAACTTATCTAGGCAAGAAACACAGCAGAAGGAAAAGACCTATAATAACGAACCCAAAACAATTTAAAAAGTTGGAATAGGAACATCATACCAATAATTACCTTAAATGTAAATAGACTAAATGCTCCAACCAAAAGACACAGATTGGCTGAATGGATACAAAAACAAGACCCATATATATGTTGTCTACAAGAGACCCACTTGAGACCTAGAGACACATATAAATTAAAAGTAAGGGGATGGAAAAAGATATTCCATGCAAATGGAAATCAAAAGAAAGCTGGAGTAGCAATTCTCATATCAGACAAAATAGACTTTAAAATAAAGGCTACTAGAAGAGACAAAGAAGGACACTACATAATGATCAAGGGATCAAACCAAGAAAAATATATAACAATTTTAAATATTTATGCACCCAACATAGGAGCACCTCAATACATAAGGCAAATACTAGCAGCCATAAAAGAGGAAATCGACAGTAACACACTCATAGTAGGAGACTTCAACACCCCACTTTCACCAATGGACAGATCATTCAAAATGAAAATAAATAAGGAAACACAAGCTTTAAATGATACATTAAACAAGATGGACTTAATTGGTATTTATAGGACATTCCATTCAAAAACAACAGAATAAACATTTTTCTCAAGTGCTCATGGAACATTTTCCAGGATAGATCATATCTTGGGTCACAAATCAAGCCTCGGTAAATTTAAGAAAATTGAAATTGTACCAAGTATCTTTTCCGACCACAGTACTAAGAGACTAGACATCAATTACAGGAAAAGATCTGTAAAAAATACAAAGACATGGAGACTAAACAATACACTACTTAATAACGAAGTGATCACTGAAGAAATCAAAGAGGAAATAAAAAAATACGCAGAAACAAATGGCAATGGTGACACGACCACCCAAATCCTATGGGATGCAGCAAAAGCAGTTCTAAGGGAGAAGTTTATAGCAATACAATCCCACCTTAAGAAACAGGAAACATCTCGAGTAAACAACCTGACCCTACACTTAAAGCAATTAGAGAAAGAAGAACAAAAAACCTCAAAGTTAGCAGAAGGGAAGAAATCATGAAGATCAGATTAGAAATAAATGAAAAAGAAATGAAGGAAATGATAGCAAAGATTAATAAAACTAAAAGCTGGTTCTTTGAGAAGATAAACAAAATTGATAAACCATTAGCCAGACTCATCAAGAAAAAAAGGGAGAAGACTCAAATCAATAGAATTAGAAATGAAAAAGGAGAAGTAAAAAATGACACTGCAGAAATACAAAAGATCGTGAGAGATTACTACAAGCAAATCTATGCCAATAAAATGGACAACCTGGAAGAAATACAAATTCTTAGAAATGCACAACATGCCAAGACTGAATCAGGAAGAATTAGAAAATATGAATAGACCAATCTCATGCACTGAAATTGAAACTGTGATAAAAAATCTTCCAAAAAACAAAAGCCCAGGACCAGATGGCTTCACAGCCGCATTCTATCAAACATTTAGAAAAGAGCTAACACCTATCCTTCTCAAACCCTTCCAAAATATAGCAGAGGGAGGAACACTTCCAAACTCATTCTGCGAGGCCACCATCACCTTGATAGCAAAACCAGACAAGGATGACAGAAAGAAAGAAAACTACAAGCCAATATCACTGATGAACATAGATGCAAAAATCCTCAACAAAATAGTAGCAAACAGAATGCAACAGCACATTAAAAAGATCATACACCATGATCAAGTGGGGTTTATTCCAGGAATGCAAGGATTCTTCAATATATGCAAATCAATCAATGTGATACACTATAATAACAAATTGAAGGAGAAAAAACATATGATCATCTCAATAGACACAGAAAAAGCTTTCGAAAAAATTCAACACCCATTTATGATAAAAACCCTGCAGAAAGTAGGCATAGAGGGAACTTTCCTCAACATAATAAAGGCCATATATGACAAACCCACAGCAAACATCGTCCTCAATGGTGAAAAACTGAAAGCATTTCCACTAAGATCAGGAACAAGACAAGGCTGCCCACTCTCACCACTCTTATTCAACATAGATTTGGAAGTTTTAGCCACAGCAATCAGAGAAGAAAAGGAAATAAAAGAAATCCAAATTGGAAAAGAAGAAGTAAAGCTGACACTGTTTGCAGATGACATGATACTATACATAGAGATCCTAAAGATGTTGCCAGAAAACTACTGGAGCTAATCAAGGAATTTGGTAAAGTAGCAGGATACAAAATTAATGCACAGAAATCTCTGGCAATCCTGTACACTAATGATGAAAAATCTGAAAGTGAAATCAAGAAAACACTCCCATTTATCACTGCAACAAAAAGAATAAAATATCTAGGAATCAACCTACCTAAGGAGACAAAAGACCTGTATGCAGAAAATTATAAGACACTGATGAAAGAAATTAAAGATGATACAAATAGATGGAGAGATATACCATGTTCCTGGATTGGAAGAATCAATGTTGTGAAAATGACTCTACTACCCAAAGCAATCTACAGATTCAATGCAATCCCTATCATACTACCACTGGCATTTTTCACAGAACTAGAAAAAAAAATTCAAAATTTGTTTGGAATAACAAAAGACCCCGAATAGCCAAAGCAGTCTTGAGAACGAAAAACGGAGCTGGAGGAGTCAGGCTCCCTGACTTCAGACTATTCTACAAAGCTACAGTAATCAAGACAGTGTGGTACTGGCACAAAAACAGAAAGATAGATCAATGGAACAAGATAGAAAGCCCAGAGATAAACCCACGGACATATGGTCACCTTATCTTTGATAAAGGAGGCAGGAATGTACAGTGGAGAAAGGACAGCCTCTTCAATAAGTGGTGCTGGGAAAACTGGACAGGGACATGTAAAAGTATGAGATTAGATCACTCCCTAACACCATACACAAAAATAAGCTCAAAATGGATTAAAGACCTAAATGTAAGGCCAGACACTATCAAATTTTAGAGGAAAACATAAGCAGAACACTCTATGCCATAAATCACAGCAAGATCCTTTTTGACCCATCTCCTAGAGAAATGGAAATAAAAACAAAAATAAACACATGGGACCTAATGAAACTTGAAAACTTTTGCACAGCAAAGGAAACCATAAACAAGACCAAAAGACAACCCTCAGAATGGGAGAAAATATTTGCAAATGAAGCAACTGACAAAGGATTAATCTCCAAAATTTATAAGCAGCTCATACAGCTCAATAGCAAAAAAACAAACAACCCAATCCAAAAATGGGCAGACCTAAATAGACATTTCTCCAAAGAAGATATACAGACTGCCAGCAAACACATGAAAGAATGCTCAACATCATTAATCATTAGAGAAATGCAAATCAAAACTACAATGAGATATCATCTCACACCAGTCAGAATGGCCATCATCAAAAAATCTAGAAACAATAAATGCTGGAGAGGGTGTGGAAAAAAAGGAACACTCTTGCACTGCTTGTGGGAATGTTAATTGGTACATCCACTATGGAGAACAGTATGGAGGTTCCTTAAAAAACTACAAATAGAACTACTATATGACCCAGCAATCCCACTACTAGGCATATACCCTGAGAAAACCATAATTCAAAAAGAGACATGTTCCAAAATGTCCATTGCAGCTCTATTCACAATAACCCAGAGATGGAAACAACCTAAGTGTCCTCATCGGATGAATGGATAAAGAAGATGTGGCACATATATACAATGGAATATTACTCAGCCATAAAAAGAAACGAAACTGAGCTATTTGTAATGAGGTGGATAGACCTAGAGTGTGTCATACAGAGTGAAGTAATTCAGGAAGAGAAAGACAAATACCGTATGCTAACACATATATATGGAGTTTAAGAAAAAAAAAAATGTCATGAAGAACCTAGGGGTAAGACAGGAATAAAGACACAGACCTACTTGAGAATGGACTTGAGGATATGGGGAGGGGCAAGGGTAAGCTGTGACAGAGTGAAAGAGAGGCATGGACATATATACAGTACCAAACGTAAGGTAGATAGATAGTGGGAAGCAGCCGCATAGCACAGGGAGATCAGCTCGGTGTTTTGTGACCTCCTAGAGGTGTGGGATAGGGAGGGTGGGAGGGAGGGAGATGCAAGAGGGAAGGGATATGGGAGCGATGTATATGTATAACTGATTCACTTTGTTATAAAGCAGAAACTAATAAAAAAATACATTGCAAAACTCTTTCATGCCACAACTTCTTAGAACTGACCAAGCCTGGATTACCTCCTTCTGTGTTTTCTTCCTTTAAAGATGTAATCTCATGTGGAAATCATGTCCACTTTATCTATTTCTAAATCATGACATATGATTACAATGTATGTTGCTAGATTTCAAAATCAAATTATAAAAAAAATTGCAACACATACATTTTGTATACAAATATTTTTAAATAAAATAATAATGAATAGCGCAAGTCATCCCACCATTGGTAATATTTTTCTAATTTTCTGCCATGTCATTAAATTAAAATTTCATATGATTGTATTACACATATTGCTGTATAACCTGCTTTTTTACAAGCAGTATATTATGAAGATATTTTATGTCAATACAAATAATTTTCCATTATCATTTAAATACTTGCATTGTACTTTCTTGAGGAATGTATTTTTTTAGAACAACCAGTTTGCTATTGTTCCACATATCTGGTAACAATGATAAACCTAAGATCTTCCCTGGTGGGTTGAGGCGTTAAGAACCCACTTTCCAATGCAGAGGACATAGGTTTGATCCCTGGTGGGGGAACTAAGATCCCACATGCTGCTGGGCAACTAAGCTCACGTGCTGCAATGACTGAGCCTGTGCACCATGACTCGAGAGCCTACATGCTGCAACTACAGAGCTCACATGCTCTGGAGCCTGCATGCCACAACTAGGGAGCCCGCACACTGCAACTAGAGAGAAGCCCATGCACCACAACTCGAGAGCATTCTGTGCACTGTGACGAAAAATTCTGAGTGCCACAACTAAGACCCGAAACAGCCAAAAATAAATAAATAAACAAATAAATATTTTAAAACAAAAATGATAAACCTAATACTAATTGCAGGCTACCATTTGTAGCAAACACTGTCGGTGCTCCATCCTGGGTCTCTCCGATTCCGCTCCTGGGAATATATGCCCCTGCACTTTTCTGTATGTTTTGGGTCTAATGACATATACTCACAGACTTCCTCAGATGACAGTTCTTAAGCTCCTGGAGCCCTTTATTCACAGGCAGAGTGAATTGAAGACCTGGGCATTTACTTCCCTCTGGTGTGATTTTTAGTACAATCAAGGACTGGTGCAGAAAAGGATGAAGTCCACATTCTTGACTGAGGACAAACCTGAGGCATAAATCACACTCCAGGGTCCCTCTGTAGGATCAAGGTGAGATGGAATTTTCCTGAAAACATACATTTGTTTGGGCTTCCTCTGCTCCCTTCAGACCTCCCTTGGGAGCACTTCCTGAATGAATCTCTTACAACTGAACCTTCATCTTCACAACTACTTTTTTAAAATTAATTAATTAATTATTTTTTGGCTGCGTTGGGCCTTCATTGTTGCACGCACACTTTCTCTAGTCGCGGCGAGAGGGGGCCACTCTTTGGTGTGGTGTGTGGACTTCTCATTGTGGTGGCTTCTAGGGCTCTAGGCACACGAGCTTCAGTAGTTGTGGCAATCGGGCTCCATAGTTGTGGCTCACGGTCTCTAGAGTGCAGGCTCAGTAGTTGTGGTGCATGAGGTTAGTTGCTCCATGGTATGTGAGATCCTCCTGGGCCAAGGCTCAAATCCCTGTCCCCTGCACTGGCAGGTGGATTCTTAACCACTGCACCACCAGTGAAGTCCCTTTACAACTACTTCTAATGAAGCTGACCCAAGACACTAGTATGGATCTTTCACTAGCATTTTCCATTTAGGAAGGAGCATGGTGATTCCAAACACTTGAAAAGGATTAGTGGAAAAGTTAAGATATATCGAAACTTATTTATAATAAAGATATGATAAAACTTCTATTATTTATCTAGAAAGCATATCTATTTTGTCTCTCAAAATAAAAAGTACATAAAGCAAATAAATTCTAGAATAAATAAAATATTAATGTTTTAGTCAAAATATTAAGGTTTTCAGTAAGTTATTTTGTTTAATTTATTATTCACAGATTTATATGTTTATTTGATAACCTCTCTCTGGCTTTTTGGTAGTTAGCACAATACATAGCTAGAAAGAACCTAAAGAATGAGTGGATTCTCCAGTCATACATCTATCCATCCTTTTATTTGATTGTAATAGAATATCTAATATGCTAGTATCTGGGCATAAAATATAAAAAAAACACATGGAACCTGACTTCAGGGTCTTCAATCTTTAGAGGTTGTTAGATGTATAAGTAGATGATTATAGGTCACTGTGATAATATCACTATAATATTATGAAACATTACTATCTATTGTTTATGGAGATATGCACACATATGAATGAAGCAAGGGAGGAGAACATAAAGGACTTCAGTAACATTATTTTTAATAACATGAAGAAGAGAGGCCAAAATATGAATAGTTTGTTTACTCTAAAAAATGACTACTCAGGACATTATTGCATTGTCTTTGCTCTTTGAATGATTTTATTTCTTAAGGACTTAAGATATCATCAATGAAAGAATGACTAGTTTTTCTGGGGTAGGAATTTATTAATGCTCAGATTAGTTGTCAAGAAGACTTCAAGTAGGATACACATGTGGACATTCTGAGGGGACAAATAGTGTGAGCAAGGACACAGATTTGGGGTTTTTTAGTGGGATTGTGGGTAATTTGATATAACAGGAATTAGATGGTTAAAATTAAACTATAATAATGAAAACACAGCAAGATCTTGCACATAACAGTTGGAAAAACCTGATGACTACTACAAAAATCTAATATAACATTCTCATGATTGGCTGTGTAATGCAGAGCCTTCTAGATGATGACTGTTACACAACGAGGACATACACTGTAAAGCATGGAATCAAGTGTTTGGCCCTGGGATGACTCATATTTGCATCTACCTTGGGTTCTAAGATATTATTGTGCATGGTTATTTTCCTAAACCTGGAATATTGTGATTCTATTTCAAAATGTGGATAACTGATTTCATGTATTTTGAAATTTTATCACTTACTAACAATTACCAAAATTACTTTCCAATTTGAATTTGGGGAAAGAATTTGTTCCACCTCCCCCAAACCCCCAAACTATGTTAATGTTAAATTTGTAGGCTTCCTGGAATTCCAGGATCTCTGGATAAACTGTGGTCATGTTTGTAATTCTCTTTGTTTTTGGAAGAATTTTTGATCAAACTTCTCCTTGAATCAACAGTGTACCAGGTTTTAAAAATGTGTTAAACTTTGCTCAATCTCTATACACAAAATTTTATAAATAAATAACTATCTGTTAATATGGTTAATACTGAAAGATAGTAATGATACTCTTTGGCATATGTTCTGTTGAAGTTAATACTATTTATTTAAAACAACCACCAAAGCAAAAGTATTTTAAGAATTATGGCCTTACTTTAATAACTCAGTGCATGCATCTATTTATTTTTTAAATAATAGATTTCAGAAAGGGGTCAGTCATCCCATCTCTTATTTTACCAAAGAGGAAATGGATATCCAAATTGGTTAAGTGGTTTGCCCTAATTCAGCCAAAATGCTGCAGTTCGTTACTCTTAAATCTTTACTAGACTGACCCAACCCTCAAAAAGTATTTATCAAACTTTGACCCCCAACATCTCTGGCATGTCTTCTAAGAAGAAGCTTTGGAAAACAGTAAAGGTTTTCTGGAATAATGATGTACTCAGCTTTTTCTTTTTCCAGAAATGTTAGTATATGAAGGAAATGAGTTCCAACATTAGAATTATAATTTTTATTTGAAGATATTTAACTTGATTATGTGTTTCTTGAATATTAACCTATAGTAGTTGTGATGACTCAAACATAAAAATGCATAACATATTCAAAATTATCTAAAAGCAGTAGAGCATGAAACATTTAAGAAGAGGAGTAGCATGTGTATTCTGGGAAAGACAAAACACATACATACAAAATGAAGAACAATAACATCAAAGTCAAGCAACCAAAAGGAAAGGCATGTAAAGAAGGACTTGAAAAATATTTTAGTACAGCACCTTTTCTTTTCAGTTTAATATTTTGGAATGTAACATAAAAAGTAACTTAAAAGTACAAAAAAAAAAGTATATTTCAAGCATTATGTGATAAGTGTCAAATCTTAAAAATGAAGCAATTGACAAACTCTGGGCCAGGTGCAATCAGGGGATAAAAAGAGAGTCAACTGCTGTCTTCAAGGAGATGAATAACTTCATGGAGCAATGAAATAGTAAGAACCATATTTCAGAGTAACTGGAAATTTTGTAATCTCCACAAAAATTTTTATCTGTCTCAGGGTAAGAATATTTTGACATAATAATGAAATTCTGACCATATCACAATATATATTTCTGGTGTTGAAACAAAATAATTAACTGGCTTTGGAAAGAACTTGGGGCAGTTTTTAAACAATCCATGTATAATGACAGGAAAAACTGTGTCAATGAAGACGTAGCATAGGTGGGGAGGAAAAATAAATACACGGCAAGCTCAGTACCAGAGATCGCACGTCATGAGGACCCATGCTGTGAGTCACACATTTCAATAAATAAAGTCTAGTATATTTGTTTTCCAGTGACGTTTAGTGATAAAAGGTAACTTTCAAGGAAAGTTATTATAATTACTATGGATATTAATTTGTGAAGTGTGAGGTCATCTCTTTCATGTGTCACTAATATGAGACCATAATGATCCTTTTAAAAGGAATTATCATTTACCTCTGTGAAAAGAGGGGTGACTCTTAGCTTCCACTTTCTGAAGGGCTGAAATATTCTTTTCCTCTCTCTCCAAATTGAAGAGTTGGAAGACCTCAGAGGAAGGTTATGAATCTGTAGCAACTTTATCAAATAAAAAATGTCTAAGTTGAAAAGTCATTAGGGCAATTTTCCATTTATCAAAATTTTCTGTCTCGACTAAAAACAACTCGTTTTTAAGTTTTAAGGTCAGTGTTATGTTAGAGGACTCACCCATATGTTCACTGCTTATAGTTGTCCATATTTTCATTGATTGGATATGTTTATCTTCCTCAGAACAGCATTGCACTGAGGATGGATGTGGATTCCCTTGGTGTAACACCAAGCTAAACTGAACATAACATTCTTAGATACTGGCTGTGTAGCCCAAAGCCCCTTTGACTGATGACTGTTACACAAGTAGGACATATACTATAAAACATGGCATAAAAGGTCAACTAAAGGAACCCAAAGCAATCAAAAACTTTGAGGTTGCTGAGTAAAAGTACAAACACTTTTATATACTCCTATATAAACATTTATATACTTAAAATCAATTTCTTTTCTATCTCCTATCTTTACTTGGAAGCCAAAGACTTTTTTTCTTGAATTTTAAATAATGTGTGGCATGCTAATTTGAGGACCATTTTGCAAGTTCTTGCAAACAGATTACCCAAGAGAACAACCACCATGTTCCCTAGTGGCTTATGTCATAACCAATGGAATTGTACTCTTGGGAGGAGGGAGAAGAAGTAAAAACTTGTTTTGGACTTGTGGTCATGAAAGTTTGCTTTGTGGTGGGAACCCACTATTGGGTTTTGTTGTCCAGCATTAACGTGTCCTTTTGTATGCTGAGGAAATTATAAGAAGTCGGGACAAAACAAATTTCACATCAGCAGATCCTCCAATTCACCAGAAGGATGAATTTTACATTGGAACAGAATGAGGAGGGAGATGAATCTTCTTTCCCATCCAGTTTTGGGGGAAATGATGAAGCACACCCTTTCCAGGGACACATGATCTCTTTCTCGGCAGTAGCTTGCTAATGATAATGCCAATTGATAGGGTCGGCTTTCAGCTTGTCTGGAAATACCAAGAGAGTGTTCTCTGACTCTCTATGGGTACAATGAATCAGCTTTCCCTCAAAATGCATCCTGGCTTACCCATGTTACATGCTGAGTGCACACATCTGTGTCCCTACACAGAGTCTCCCAGTCTCAAAAGCAGCATTATGTTTGCATTTTTTAGATTATCTCAGAGACACTAAGAATTAGAAGGGCCTGATTATATACTCTAAGCCTTTCCTTAACAGGAGAATAAAGAGTTAATGCTTGTGTACCTTTTCTGAGGTGGTTTTAACTTTGAAATGACTTACCTTCTTATACTTATTTATCTTTAGTTAGGCATAGAGTGCCATATTATCATGTCTTGTTTATTACTTAATGTTCTCATGTCCCTCCACATAACTTAGACCTTTAAAGTATCTGTTGATAATTTTCATATTCTCATTTCATGTTTGTAGAGCCAAGTAACTCATGTAAATTACTTGAATCTCTCTTTCTGAAATCAGTCCTCCATGGCCTTAATTATTCTGAGTGGTGCAGTTTGAACTCCTTGAGCCTCGTTTGGCAGAATGATGGTAAGAGAGCTGGCTTGAGATTGCCAGTAGCAAAGTGTTCGCCATGCCACTACCCTTGTCAAAGGCAGGCTTCTTCTAGGCTACAGAACACTCTGAAGTCCACTGCTCTCTCTTCCCGGCTTTCCGCCAGCCTGAAAATTCCAACCGCAATCAGCTGATGAGCTCAGAGCTGCAGGGACAGCTTGACGCAAGTTTTGAATCTGATTCAGTTCTCCTGTAATGTTGGGACAGTGAATTCTCAGATGGGGCCTAACAACAACCCTGGCTATGCTGACGCTCTGACCAGAACATTTCAACTTAGCTCAATCTTCTTAAAATCAATGATGGTGGCTGGAAAAATTCTTTGTGGAAGCCTCTAGATAAAAGCAATTCAAAGATATTTTATTTTCCCCTGCAAATTTCCAGAACTTTGATTTCCCTGATGAAATGCTCCTTGCTTGTGATATGTTCCCAGATTTACCTAGATTAGAGGAAGATGTCTACTCAGAGGAAGAGAAGTCAAAACACACAAAGATAATTTCACATCATGTTACTATAGTTGATGCTTTCAAAGAGGATGATGCTATATGTTAGAATTTTTTAAGTCACTATCAAGTTAGGTATTTGCATATCTTTTTTGTTTCCCCTTAAAAGAAAAACTCTTAAAATGTAAGAGAGGAGAAATTGCATGAATTTCTTCTTTTACTGAATACCCACCCTTTTAGCCAAAGGATTATTATGATGTGGATTTTCATGAGTGAAGAGAAAACAGGAAGCACACAGAATGTTAAGTGATATATTTAAGATATTCATTTTTAAGATTTAGGTTTGGGTGTGTCTGATTTGGGGGCCCAAGTTCAGTTACCTACTACAATTCTTCATCATTATTCCTTATATTGAGGGGCTAACAGGCAAAAAGCAAGGTATCAGGATATCTGGGTTCCTCACCTGAGTCACTTGGAAAGAATCCAATTCTTAACTCATTTAGACTGTTGGCCGAATTTAGATCTGAAGTTTCCACTTCCTTCTCTGTTGACTGGGGACTGGCCATTCTTTTAGAGTTCTCTTTACAGCCCTCCATAGTGACCACCTACATCTCAGAACTAGCAAAGGCATGCTGGAGTTTGGAAGTTCTCTTTCTCTGCTGCCTTCCTTTTTCACCACATCTCTCCAACACGAGCCAGAGAAAATTCACCACTTTTAAGGACCCATTTGATTAGATGGGACCTCTTAAGTTAATCAGGATAATTTCCCTAATTTTAATGTCTGTAGCCTCAAAGTAATCTATAAAGCCCCCTTTTGTCATGTATCATAAGCTATACACAGGTTCTACGCATTCAGGTAGTTTGGGGCGGGGGGGGGGGAAGTTGCAATTATTCAACATAACACACTATCTAAAAGTCTCTCATATATACATAATGATCTCTCTATCCTATCTGTCTATCTATCTATCTATCTATCTATCTACCTATCTCTCTAATATCTATCTGACACATGGTAGGGAGAACTGAAAAAAAAATATGATGTTGGCTCAAAAAAAACCTGACTCCAAAAATTCCTTCCTCTACCAGATGTTTACTAATGTGACCCTGCTGGGAATTTGATCATGGGGATTTTCTTTATCTTTTCAAAGTTGTGTTTGTCGCTTGTTGACGTATTTCCCTAAACAGGTAATTGGGAAATTGATGAGATGGTCACAGGCATGCCTTTAGTGCTACACCTGATATATGAGAGGGGCAGTGTATTTTGAATCCAATTTTATTTGATGGGAACCATCACACATCCTATTTCTTATCAAAACTTGCTTCATGGCAGTTACCCCAGGTCACTGAGACCAAGCCACAGCCTGTCATTGTCGGAGTGTGTGTGTGTGTGTGTGTGTGTTTGTGGGGGGGGGGGAGATAAGAACCCAGGGGCGGGATCAGCATGGGAAGGAAGCTGGACACTGTCTTCTCTAAGCCTAGCATGTGGGAAACAGCTGGATGCATTAGTTTAACCTTTGTCATTCTTGGCACTGAAAAAGCACATCCAGTTTACACAAAAAGAATTCCCAAATGGAACTTTCACAAAGTTATGGTGAAAAACATTAGGAAAGTGCTGTGAATGAAAGCATGACATTGGTTTTTACCTGGGTTACTCTGCTAAAGTCCCATTTCTCTCTCATGTGTTTACTAGGAGGTCCTTGGAAGCATAAAGTGCTCCCTGGGGAAAAGTAAAAATAAGAACAAACGGAATACAATAATCAAATAAGAAGGAAGAAGGAACTGCATTAAAAGAGGTGGGGAATCTCATTTATTTTCTTCTAATACTGCTTATAGGTGAAAGAGAAAACTACATTCCTAAGAAACCAAGAGAAGGTGTGGAGATTCTCTGAAAGCAAGTTGCTCACCTCCTTATTCACCTCAAAAAGTTTACCCAATTGAAAATATCCCACTCTCTGGCTAGAGTGTGGTGTTTTACATTATTATAAATGCACCAAAATGGACCTGTGTACATGGCTCTGGTGAAGGACCCTGCGGGCAGTGGCTGGACATGTTTTTATTTTTATTTTTTTATTATTAGTTTCTGCTTTATAACAAAGTGAATCAGTCATACATATACATCTGTTCCCACATCCCTTCCCTCTTGCATCTCCCTCCCTCCCACACTCCCTATCCCATCCCTCCAGGAGGTCACAAAGCACTGAGCTGATCTCCCTGTGCTATGCGGCTGCTTCCCACACTCTATCTACCTTACGTTTGGTACTGTATATATGGACATGGTTCTTGAGTTTGTGTAATCTTTCCTCCAACAACATCAGTCAGAAAAGAATATTCATGTAATTAGGATAATTCATCTTGCCTTTAAAAACCTTGGAACAGTAAATGAGGAGATCCTAAGATTAGTAGAATATTAAAAAAAAAATTTTCTAAAATTAAGTCAGCGTTTCCCCAGTTTGCAGAGAAAGATTTGTTTTCTTCAACCGAGTTTCTTACCTTATAATAAATAGGTTTACCCTAAAATCCTGATAATGAAAGTACTATGTTCTAATTATAAGAAAATTAACACGTATGAAAATAATGCAGCAGAAAGTAAATATGCTGCCCTTATTTCACAAGCCATTGGAAAACAGAGAGAGAGAGAGAGAGAGAGTGTGTATGTGTGTGTGTGTAGCATGATCATGTGATATTACAGGAATTTAGGCTACCATTTATATTTTTTGTAACAAATTTTGGCAATGATATTTATTTAATCTAATGAAATTACTTCTGTTGAAACATGGTAGACTGAACATAAATGTTTATCACCAGTCTATCTAAACCTTTAAAAATGTTAGAATTTTTTGCTTCCATAACTTTTTTGTGTAGAAAGTTTATATTCAATAATATTCCATTTTGTTTGTGTTTTATAAATATACTGAAGGTTAATTTTATTTTAATACCTGTCAGCCACATTACACAGTTTTTGAAATGTAATATACTAACTTCTAAATAATTTTTCTGTAATAGTGCTTATAGTATTAATTTTATCTTTAACCAGTGAGTTAATTGGAAGATGTGTTGTTTTAAAAACAAATTGATAGAAATTGTAACTATCTGTTTATCTATCGACCTATCCATCCATCCATTTATCCATCCATCCGTTCTTCCACCCACCCATTCCACCCAATTTAACCATTCATCCATCAATCAACCCTCCATCTGTCCTATTCATCTCTATAATTTGTCTTCCATATTTTGTTGTCAACTTCTAATCTGACTATGTTATACTCAGAGAATATCAAATTCATTGATACTGAATATCTAAGATATCTATCGATATCTAAGAAGGCTGTGGTAATTGTCATTATCATTATGAATTTGTGAGATACAACTTTTTTGTGTGTGTGTGTGGTACGCGGGCCTCTCAGTGTTGTGGCCACTCCCGTTGTGGAGCACAGGCTCTGGATGCACAGGCTCAGCGGCCATGGCGCATGGGCCCAGCTGCTCCGCGGCATGGGGGATCTTCCCGGACCAGGGCACGAACTCATTTCCCCTGCATCGGCAGGCAGACTCTCAACCACTGCACCACCAGGGAAACCCACAACTTTTTAAACTAACTTTCTTTATGCTTGAGATATTTTTAAGCTGTACTATTCAACTCATTGCTTTTTATTCTCTTTATATCTTTTATATGATTTCTAAATTTTACTGTTATAAAAAATCCATCATAGTTTCATGTAAAGCTTTTGACCTAAATTCCATTTTCTTAGATATGTAGTAGTACTCTACTTCTTGTATTTGCATTTACATTTGCTCTCTTCAACTCAGACCACCCTTCAATTTTCAACCTTTTTAATATTCTTCTAAGTGTCTTTCTTTGAGATTTTTCAAAGTGGAGTTTTTCTCCTGAAAAATCAGGTTTTCAAAGCTGATTTGAGGTTTCTTTGAACTGTAGAATCTGCCACATTGACGTCAATGATAAAAATATTTCTTGAATTATTTTTTCTCTATTATTTAATATCTAAGTATATTTTTGTATTTTATCTTTTGTCACTTGTCAGTGATGATAGAACTTTTAAATCTGACCAAGTACCTCAGTCACTTGGGATGCATCTTTACTAGTTTTTACATTCTTGTCTTAAGTCATATTTAATATTTATTCACCAGTGTTATAAAATAAACAATAATTTTCTATTCCTTTTCTCCTTCAAGTGACAATAACTGTAAACATGTCAATAAGTTTAAAAATTCAGAATTTTATTCCCAAATAATGATTAAGCTATAAATAATCATTTCTTCCAGTCTTGTATTAAAGTACTGAGATAGAATGTTATCCTATTTGTTTTGTAGTTTATAATCACTTTGTTATGATTCATAAATATTCTTATATACATTCCACTAATGACTATTTCTACTACCACTCATTTTTCTCTCTTTTGAAGTTGTCAAATGGTTTAACTTTCTACTTCTTGTATTACTTCTGCAAATAATATTTTACTTCATCATATTACTTATGTAAATAATATACTCAGAAATTGTTTCTGTTGCCTTTATATATGAATAATTTGGGGATTGTTACCTTTGTCTGCCAAAATACTGTAAACAGTCTGCCACTGAATTTTAGCTTCTGTATTGGTAGAACAGGAAACATTTTTATAAACCTAATTCTCTTTCATGATTTAATAAACTGTTGAGTAATCCTAAAAACCTGAAAATATCTTCTTAATCCTTGGAGATCAAGAATGTCTCTAGCCAACATAAAAATATATATCTTTTTCATTAACTATTTCTGGCCTTCAGTGAATTTTTTTTTTAATTGGGGTATAGTTGTTTTACAATATTGTATTAGTTTCTACTGTACAGCACAGTGGAGTTCCCTGTGTTATACAGCAGGTTCTTATTAGTTATCTATTTTATACATACTACTCATATTACTGTATACATGTCAATCCCAATCTCCCAAATCATCCCAATCCCCGCTTTTCCCCCTTGGTATTCATACATTTGTTCCCTACCTCTGTGTCTCTATTTCTGCCTTGCAAACTGGTTCATCTGTACCATTTTTTCTAGATTACACATATATGCATTAATATATGACATTTCTTTTTCTCTTTCTGATTTACTTCACTCTGTATGACAGTCTCTAGGTCTAATCACATCTCTACAAATGACCGAATTTCGTTCTTTTTATGGCTGAGTAATTTTCCATTGTATATATGTACCATATCTTCTTTACCTATTCATCTGTCGATGGGCATTTAGGTTGTTTCCATGACCTGGCTATTGTAAATAGAGCTGCCATGAACATTGGGGTGCATGTGTCTTTTTGAATTATAGTTTGCTCTGTGTATATACCCAGTAGTGGGGTTGCTGGGTCATATGGTAATTCAATTTTTAGTTTTTTAAGGAACCTCCATACTGTTCTCCACAGTGGCTGTATCAATTTACATTCCCACCAACAGTGCAAGAGGGTTCCCTTTTCTCCACACCCTGTCCAGCATTTGTTGTTTGTACATTTTCTGATGATGCCCATCCTAACTGGTGTGAGGTGATACCTCATTGTAGTTTTGATTTGCATTTCTCTAATAATTAGTGACGTTGAGCAGCTTTTCATGTGCCTCTTGGCCCTCTGTATGTCTTCTTTGGAGAAATGTCTATTTAGGTCTTCTGCCCATTTTTTGATTGGGTTGTTTGTTTTTTGATATTGAGCTGCATGCACTGTTTATATATTTTGAAGATTAATCCTTTGTCCACTGATTTGTTTGCAAATATTTTCTCCCATTCTGAGGGTTGTCTTTTCCTTTTGTTTATAGTTTCCTTTGCTGTGCAAAAGCTTTTATGTTTCATTGGGTCTCATTTGTTTATTTTTGTTTTTACTTCCATTACTCTAGGAGGTGGGTCAAAAAAGATCTTGCTGCAATTTATGTCAAAGAGTGTTCTTCCTATGTTTTCCTCTAAGAGTTTTATAGTGTCCAGTCTTACATTTAGGTTCAGTGAATTCTTGTGTTCTAAAATCTCAGTCTGTCTTCACTTTAGGGAATTAAGTTGTATGCTTGGTTATTAATTTTTATTACTTTACTCATTTTACTTTTTCTGATCTCTGATTATTTCTGCATGAAATCTCTTGGGAATTTCCTGTACTTCCTACTTTGTTGCTTATAACACCAGTTTTTGTTTGTTTGTTTCTGTATTGTGACTTTGTGTTTTGAGGTAATCCTGAAATTTAACCTTCCAAGTCACTCACCGGGTTTTCAGAAATGTCCATTCTTTCATTTTATTTCCTGTATTCACTTACTTATTTCAAGTTCATGAAACTAACCACCACAATTTCCTTTGGCTATTGACCTTGAAGTTAGTATGAAACCAACCAAATAAAATGTATATATATATATATATATATATATATATATATATATATATATATATATATATATATAATATTACATTATTACACACTAAGTATTATATTTATACTTATTACACATAAGTATGTTGTATATAACATAAGGTATAAATATTATATAACATGTATATATGATGTGTATATGATATATATCACATATGTGCCTATACATATAAAAGTTTGTGTAATCTCTCTACACATAATAATGTATATACATTATTTTTCATATTTTCTTTAAATATTGGGCCATTTTAGGAAGTGAACTTCAGAGAATTGGAAGAAAAATTTAGGACAGACCCCTAAATGTAACTTTGTGCCTTTATGATAGAGACCAGACATCTTGCTTCATATCTTTCCAGGCTTAGTAAGAAGGATAGTCAACCCAAATCCAAAAATTTAAATTTAAATTTCTTATCACAGTGAATGGAAGAAAACAAGATAAAGATGGCTCTATTTTGTACTTCCTAATAACTCAAGATAGGTTCATAATAACTCAATATAAGAAATTGTACATGATATGTGTGGTACACATCATAGAATTGAGTCATTTCTATCAAATCCCATGTGTGAATTCATATTCTATTTGCCCTTAAGTTTATCTTGTAAGAATTAGGGAATTCTGTTTAGAATGTTTTATACCTTCTACCAACGTGTATGTTTCTTTCTTTTTTTTTCACTCAGCAAATATCTATCGAGAGCCTATGCTTTGTCAGTGTTACGTTGTTCTGTGTTGTAATTTTCTTTAAAATGCTTCATATGTGATATCTATATCCTGCCATTTAAAATAACATCAAGTCTACCTTGGATGGAGCTTTTCTTGCAAGACATTCATTGAAGAATCAAGGTTAGAACACAAAGAGAAAAAAGATGGATGCAGACTGATGAAAGTGCAAACCTGCTTGCCAATAAATACCTGTGTTGTGGCATTTATAACACATATAACCTGTTATTGACATTGTGGTGATGGAGGAAAAAAAGTTTCTATATCTCTAATTGCTGAAGTTTTAGATTATTTGCCCAGAGAAGTTGAATGAACAGCTTGGCTTAGGTTAGTTCTGCCATGGCTAGAAACTACAGATGCTAAAACATGTTGATTAAGTACAATGATATTTTAATGAAACCTATTAATTCAAACTGACATTTACTAACTTGAAATCAGTTCCTTACTCATCTTCACCTTCTGACAGAGGTTTTCTATGAACAGATTGTAAAGTGAAGGAGCCCTTAGAATTAGAAATGGGGTTAATAGGGGTTCCTACTATGGGTTGCATTGATTTAGGCTTGGATACAACCACTCTTTCAAAGGTGAGGTTAGGTGTTCTCTCACAGACCCTAGGTTGAATCTTATCCTGTGGTCTTGCTCCAAAAGACTTTTGGTCCTCCCCAAGGCCTCTTAGGAGAAGAGGAAAAAAACAAACATATTTTTAAACTTGCTGCACATGACCTCTCATTTCCCCTTATTTTCCACATACATCATTTTTTTTCAGGCAGATCTAATAAATTACTTGCCAAAAATAGTCACCAGTACTAACTTTAACTTAATGGCTGCATATTTAGTGTCCAGATATGAGTTGAGATTTCCTTTGTCATCAGCATTCTAGTCCTAAAGTGCTTTTTAAGGCATGCCAGATAGTTGAATTGGAGACCGTTCCTTGGGGTTGCAAATATGTGGAAAAAATAAATAGCATCCCTTTTTCAGTGAAAACTGGCCAGAAACACAAAGCAAGGACTGATACACCAAGTGAATTGATTCAAAGGAGGGTTTTTATCAATATACAAGTTAGAAATTACATAACCTGATTTTACTGTTCTTCCTTTTAAGGATGTGGGGAAAAATCCATATATTTTAGAGTGTGTACCACAAGCTTACTTCATACTTATTCTTTGCATTGTTCATGATCAACAGAGCCTCTTTACTCTCATGTGGAAGAATTTCAAGGAACTTAATGATTTACAAAAATGCATTCTGCTGGCATTACAGTGGCCAAAATTCTACCCAGTTCTCATAGATTCAAGGCCAAGAGAATATCACTGGTGTGATTAGAAATGAAAGGAAATTCTTAGGATCACTGAAGAGTTTAAGAACTATAGGTCTGCTGGATTGCCATTGCCTCTGTTAGTCATTTTTCTGTAATTAGGTCAGTATGCTCTTCTGAAAAATGGAAGCAAGTCAAATGAAATAAAATAAAGGCTTTAAGGAAATTGGCTTGTGGACAACACCGACTCACATCATTTTTTGTTCATACTATAAAGAAAATCAGTGTTTGGACAAGTTATAGGAAATATTGTCAAGTAATCACTCCAAAGAAGGAAATCTAGACATAAATTTTGTGTGCCCCCATTGCAGGGTAAGTGAGGACCGTGTTGGGGTGTCTTGTAAAGAGGTGAGGAACTTAGAATTTCCCAATAATCAAATCCACAGAATGAAAAATGTAGTTTCCATTTATATTAGTTACAACTTTTTTGGTTGCAAGAAACAGACAGTCCTGAGAGTTTGTTTATTAACCACAAAAGGGAAAATGGCATAAAACATAGGGGTGCCATACAGGGATCAGAGTGTAGCTGGGGCTCAGGAACGGACTAGAATCAGGAATCAAGGCAGCAAGGAATCCAAAAACGTCTCTCTTTCCATCTTCATCTTTCTTTCTCTCTGTCTCTGCTTTATTCTTTCCTCTGTGGAGCAAACTCTATTTTTCTGTCCATAATTTGGAAAACCAAATTGCCAGCTTTGATTACCTATATATTTTTGTTCCTGCATTCATTGTCTTTCCTCTTTTTAAAATAAAATAACGTTCATGTTCTAATCGCAGGCCAACTTCCCTCTTCTCTCGTTTCCTTGAGTATCATACCCTATCATAAATTCAAGAACTTTACTCCTGCAATGGTCTCTTCCATCTCTTCCATCGTCAAGTTTTTCTTTATGTTGGATGATTTCTAACAGCATACAGACAGTCCTTGATTTCTTCCATATTAAAAATACAAATAACAGATGAACAAAAGCAACAACAACCTCAAACAACAGCGAACATCTCCTGGGTTCCACACCTCTCTACATCTACTAGCCCATTCTTCTATTTATCTTAATAGTAAAAATCTTCAAAACAAATTAGCAACATTTGACTTCATTTCCATTTTCTTTAGCGTTCCCAATAACACTTTCATTCCTATGCTACTGAAAATGTTGTTGTCAAAAACTTCCATTCTTCCAAAAAGCTCTTAATTCCCATTTCATTCTACTTCTCAATGGTATTTAATATCATTTATCACTTCCTTCTGGAAAACTTTTTACACGTGACTTTCAAAAATATCTCAGCTTCCTGGTTTTTCTTCTACATCACTGGCTTCTCTTTCCCAGGCTCCTTTGCGGGAGTCTTCATTTTCTGAGCCCTAAAAGATAAAGTTCCATAGCACACAGAGTTTCGCTATTTTTATTCTCCAGCTAAAATCCCTCCAGAGCTAATCTTATACAGTTTCATGACTTTAAGGATTCTCAAATTTCTATTTTCCACCTAACAACCACAAAACTCATATATTCATCTGTATATTTCAGAAGGGCACTTATATGTCTATTTGACATTTTAATCTTAATGTGTTTAAAAGATAACAGTTCCTTTCCCTTTCTGAACTTGCTGGTCTTCATTCTTTATCATTTCATTAAAAAATTGTATTATTCACTGAATTATTTAAGCCGTAAAATTATATTTAATCTTTCCCTAACTCCACACATCTGATCCATTTGAACTGCCTTGAAAATATCTCAAACTCTTTCTCAATTCTCACCACTTTCTCAGTCGTCTCCTTAGTCCTAGCAGACAACATATTTAACTTGGATCACTACAGCAGCTTCCAAAATAACTTGCATGATTTAACTCTTACCCTTTTACAAGTCTATGGTCAGCACTGCATGTGAAATATTGTTTTAAAAATGTAATTCAGATCATATAACTCCAAAGTTCAAAATATTGCAGTGACTTCCAATCAAATTTTGAACAAACTCCCAATTGTTTTTTTTTTTTTTTTTTAAAGTTAAGCAGGGAAAGTATAAGATCTCTCTGTGTGTCTGTCTAGATGTATGTATGTCTGTGTGTACATTATAGATATATGTATTTACCTCCAGATGGTATTATCAAAATGTTAATAATATTACTATTGTTAACAATGTTAAACTTTCCTGTCCAAAAGCATGAAACCCCAATTCTTTAGCATGGTCTCAAGGCCTAGCATGATAGGGCAATCTCCTACATCTGTGAATTAATTTTTTACCATGTTCATTTGATCACTCACCTCAGTCATGTTGGCTTTTTTGTGATGCTTTAACATACTAACATTTCTGCTTCTGGAACATTGCAAGTGTTTTTTCCTCCAACTAGTATGCTCTTCACCTGGCAGTCTCTAAGATTACTTCCTTTAGATTCTTTATGTTTCAGTTTGAATAACATCTACTGTAGAAGCTTATCTGGCCCAGCTTTCCACAGTATCCTTCTTTTCCTAGTCACCTGCTATCTTATCATGCTCTTATTGCCTTCATAGTTCTCATTACATTCCATACTTATCTTGTTTATTCATTTAGCTCCTCATTTCCTGGACCCTCTATAGTTCTGTAAACTCTATGAGATCAAGGACATGTCTTTTACAAGGGCTTCCCAATTTGATACAAATAGATGCTCAGAAATATTGCTTGAAAGATGGGTGGATAAAAGGAAAAATGATGGAAGGAAGAAAGCAGGGAAGGGAAAATTTTAGTTTGAATGTTTTCAATGTTGATATATATTATTTTCTTTAATTGGAATTTTGGAAGAACTTAACTCACTTGAAATTTCTAATGTAAATAAACTTCATCATCATGCTGGATAGGTGAAAAATTACAGTGAAAATAACACTTTTGTGACTAATAAAATTTTTGAAGGAATTTCTCTTTAATTATTATAAGCTGAAGTATATTTTAGAAATAATTTCATATGGAAATGTGTTTTATATCTTTTAAAATATAAAAATGTTTTATATTATATAAATACATATATAGATATTAAATGTAATGTAAGAAAAGTAATTTGACTCATGTTATTTATGTTCTTAAATTCTTTCAGTGTTTGCAAAAGTACCGGATGCATAAAACTCTAACTGCAATGTAAAGTTGTTGATGGTCTGTCCTCAGCTTACCTCTGCTGTTTTAAGTACACTTACTTTGCAGTTTATGATCTAATCATGGAAAATTAAATCCCCTTCTGCCTGCTACTTTTCCCCTCCCAATCTACGAATGCTTTATCAAAGCTTATTTTTACCCCAAACTCCATTCATATATCACTTCTTTTCCATAACTTCTAGCGTCCATCATCTGTGCTCTCCCTTCCACTCTATAGAAGTTAAGTTATTCTTCCAGTTGGATCTCAAAGAGTGTTGGGAAGAACACCCTCAGCCTGGAAATTTCCCTTCTCCTCCCCTCTCCCCTGTCTCAGTCACTCCTTCTCCAGAGTAAAGATTCTTATATGGTTGTTCAGACTCCAGGACATGGACATGTGATTCAGGTCTACTCCAGACAAGCCAGCATCTCTCTACCAAGAAAGCCATCTTCTTTTATCTTACTTTCCAAGTTCCATACTACATTCACAGAAGATTGCAAATGGTAGCATTGTGACTATGAACACGGAGGAAAGAGGCATAGCTAGGTTCTTAGGACTAAATCATGTGCTAGTATCCAGTTTCTAGAGTTGTTTCACATGGGTTATTTTTCATGACTCAATCAACATGGCATCATTTGCTAATGTTTCTGTGAAAGTATATCCTTAAGTATTCAGGGAAGCAGAGAAGGAAGGCATGGTTATCAGGCATGTTTGGAGAATTTCCAGTCTTCTAGACAAATAACATTTACATCTCCTTACTGCATTGTGTCAATACCCTTTTGAGTGTCATAATTTTTCTTACATTATTTGTAATAATTTACAAACTATAATTCTAATTCCATTATACTTCCAAGGTCTAGCACTGAACCAAGTGCTTACTGGCGGTTCAGTAGTGGTTGGTTGAATGAAAGAGTAATTGAATAAATGGCAATATTCTATGAATGTAGACGTTTTAAAATAGTGCCATTATTTCCTGTCTCTGTGTGTGTGTGTGTGTGTGTGTGTGTGTGTGTGTGTGTGATGGCTTCCTCTTAGCTAGAATCTGTTCAGGAAAATTTCCTTTTTAGACTTTAAAATTATGTTAGAATAAACAGGTATTCTTACAGCAAAGGCAGCAATGAATTCAAGTATAGTAAAATAAGTTCTATACTTGCCAACATTTAATAATTTCAAACATGCAAAATATTATTTTAAATGACACCAAAGTAAAGCTAAATAAATTGGAAGCACTGAAACCACTTGTAATTCTAATAATGAGCTATAGAACTTGCATGTTATTTATCTTTGTCCATAATTTTAAGTATGATGTTCAAACGTGTTTTAAGCAGTTGAAATTGTTTGCAAGTTACATGTGTCTTGCTTGATTAGGGAGGCTTGAGGCTTTTGTTAAACTTTAAAACTGAAGGTAAATAAGTTCATTTGTATGCTTTTCTTAAGATTCCACATATAAGTGATATCATATGATATTTGTCTTTCTCTGTCTGACTTACTTCACTCAGTATGATGATCTCTAGGTCCAGACATGTTGCTGCAAATGACATTATTTTGTTCTTTTTATGGCTGAGTAATATTCCATTGTACATATGTACCACATCTTCTTTATCCACTCCTCTGTTGATGAACATTTAGGTTGCTTCCATATCTTGGTTAATAGTGCTGCGATGAACATTGGGGTGCATGTATCTTTTCGAATTATGTTTTTCTCCAGGTATATGCCCAGTAATGGCCTATATGGAAAATGAATCTAAAAAAACAGAGAGAGTGGATATATGTATAACTGATTCACTTTGCTGTACACCTGAAATTAGTACAGCATTGTAAATCAACTATACTCCAATAAAAAAAAAATTGTACCACAAATAAAACATGCTTAAACATTAAAAAAAAATGAAGGTAGAATTATTTTGTCTGATTTAGGTTAGGTAAATCTCAGTTCTCTGTTTAATTTCTTCATGTATATAATGGACTAGTGATATCATTTACTTCATAGAGTGATTTTAAGAATTAAATTATATTATTCATTAAAGTTCTGAGCATATTTACCTAAATATATTAAACATTTAATGTGTGCCCTTGCACAATCATTAAACTAGTAAATTAGTAATTTGGTGATTAAATAGCAGTAACAAATATTTTTAATTTAAATTAGAATGAAAATATAGATTTTCTATTTTTTATTATAATGATACAAGTATAATAAATGGGTTGAGACTGAAATGACTAAGGGAAAATGACTCATCTAACTAGAATCTGAATTCTAGGTCTATCTTCTGAAATGCAAATTAAATACAGAAACACTACAGCTCTGAGCTTTTCTTCTGTGTCTTTTTCCATGTGACCCTTAGAAACACATCTTAATGTTTAAAAGAATTCAACAAAGGAATCTATAAGTCTTTTTAAATAAATGTATTTTATGAATAAAACTTAAAATACTATATCTGTCCATATATATCACTTAATAGTGATATAAGTACAACTTAGTCCCCTTTATAGAGAACATCTGTTAGAAACAGGAGTAATGGAATAATGATAATTACTGTACATCCTAGCCCACTTTTTTCTGATAGCAATGACCTCTTATGAGCTAAGGTCAATTGATGGATTTGAAATGATCACATAAATACCTTAGATAAGATTTTTTTACGTTTACCTAGTCTAGGTCTGACTGCAGTGGTTATAAATGGCATTTCCATAGAGGATATCCAACTCCCAACCCTTTTATGTAAAGTGTTCCTCTGCAGGTATATCAGCCCTCTAATGCTTTCCTGCTATATATCTCTCCAAAAAACCCATGCTATGTCTACTTATTTTTATTTCATTTGGTGGTAAGAACTCCTTTAAGGTTATTCCTGACTTATCTTGTCTATAGTCCTATTGACAACTTTCCTCCAATTTTCTTTGTTGATTTTGGCTGTCAATTGTCCTTCACAAGCACAATGAACACCCTGAAATCTTCTCTTCTTTTTAATCAATCAGGAATCTAATGTTGACTGGCTCTTTTTTTTTTTTTTTTTCTCGGTACGTGGGCCTCTCACTGTTGTGGCCTCTCCCGTTGCGGAGCACAGGCTCTGGACGCGCAGGCTCAGCGGCCATGGCTCATGGGCCCAACCGCTCCACAGCATGTGGGATCTTCCCGGACTGGGGCACAAACCCATGTCCCCTGTATCGGCAGGCGGGCTCTCAACCACTGCGCCACCAGGGAAGCCCGACTGGCTCTTTTTATAGCTTAAAAAGCAACTTTAACTCAAGCTTAAAATCTTAGGTGCAAAGTCTCAATTCGAATCATGTAATTGTTGGGTTCTGTTGTACTAAATTCCAACACATAATAAAATAACAGTTTCTAATATTTAACGTAAAACACTTTAGAACTTCTACTCTGCTAATCTCAAGAAACATAATCATTTTTTCCCCTTAACCACACGTCTAAAGACTCTACGGATGCTTATTAATTCCAAAGAATCAGTACTAGTTACTACTGTATTACAGGCAAGGGATTGGGATGTCTTCTAAGCCTGTTCAAGAGCCTTATTCTTGTTTTCACAAGTCACAGAAGTAAAATCAGAGAGTTCCTGCTGAAACACAGAAATATAGCAGTTGTGGGCTATACCTTCTGCCTCTGCTGTGTATCCTGTAGATATATATTCAACTTAGATGTATTCTTTTCTGTTTGTCTGTTTAATCTTAAAATGATGCTCTTGCCTTATAGTCCAAGATTACTTAAATTCAAGTCCACATCTCTAGCAACAGGATGGACAAAGCAGGAAATAAAGAACAAAACCCCCCTCCTTTGAAGGATATGGTAGTAAAGTTGCACATCATATCAATTCTGTTCATATTCAACTGCCCATAACTTAGTTCCAAGGGAACTCAGGAAAATTTGGCCTTTATTCCATGTGGTCAAGGGCCACGCTAAGAATAAATAGTTTATTACTACTAGAGAAAAGAAAAATAGCTATTGGAGGTAACTATTTCTGCCATTGTCCCCTTTCCCCATAAGTTCATTATACCCTTTTCAATTATGAATTATGCACCTCATCCTCCATGGGGACCACTCATTTGTTCTATGCAATTACTCAACCAGAATGAAGTCCAGCATTTCACAATGATGTCAAACAGAATAAGAGTTGAATTGGTTGTTCATGGCCAGCAACCTGGAACTTAAAATACAAGCAATTTCCAAGTCCCCTCTTCTACCACAAAACCAAAGTAATACCTAGATAACCAAAGGAGCCTGTGCCTCTTTTTGTCCTCCTTGCATGATCTCATCAAAAATCCTGTGATCTCTATCAAAGTAAGTCCAGAATCCAACCACTTCTATCTATTTCCACTATTATTATCCCAGTCTAGACTAAAACTGTCTCTTACCTCAGCTACTGAAATAGCATTCTAACTGGGCTTCCTGCTTCAATTCTTGTCCCTCTAGAACTGTTTATATAATAGCCAGCATTCTCCTAAAATACAAATCAGATTGTTTCACTTCCAGGGTTATAACTGTTAATTGGCTTCCCATAATATTAGGAAGAAAATACAAAACACTCATACAAGGTTCTCCATCATCTAACCCCTGGCTATACCTCTGATCTCATTTCTAGCGACCATCTTGTCTGCTTACTATATTCTAGCTGGATTCCTCTCTCTTGGAGAGGTCTTTCACTGGTATAATTTTCACTGAGACATTCAAATGGCAGCTTATCTTGCATTCATTCAGCTTTCTCTTCAAATGTCACTTCCTCAAAAAGGACTTCCCTGGCCCTCTATCTAACTTATACCCTCATCATTCCCTGCACCTGACCTGCTTTAACTTTCTTCAGAGTACTTAACAGCATTTGACATTTTTATCACACAATTATTATTTATTAGTCATTGTCAAACTCAACTATTAGAATATAAAGACAAAGAACAAATCTGTCACTGTTACCAATGCCTAAACTATCTCTGAGTGTGTATGTGTTTGTGTATAGTAGGTTTTCAGTATATATTCCTTATCATATAATGTGATGCATTATAAGAGTGGGGAATGGTTGGGATGGGTATAACCAGAGGTAAATACACCCAATTTCCCTAGAAGAAAAAGAAATGAGAAATAAAGCTGGCACCACTAATTTACCAATAGTGTTGTTTCTGTCTTACCCCTATATACACACAAGATACCCCCAGAGTGCTAGAATGACTGAATCAAGAGACATTTAAACATCAGCATTATTTGGTGCCCAAAACAAACTCTCTGCCTGTGACATATTGGTACAGGCAGTAACCCTGTGTTCCTTTCCCATTCCTCCCTCTTGGGGTTTGTGTGTGTGTGTGTGTGTGTGTGTGTGTGTGTGTGTGTGTGTGTGTTAGGACTCAATGGTTTTATTCGTCTTCCCTTCTATTTGGTCTAGGTCAGAACTACACCAGTCTTCTTCATAAACTTAAAAAATTATATACCACATAGTCAAAGAATTCCAATCCATTAAAAGCCAGGTGACTCCTTGAGGCTTATACAACGTTGAAAATCCTGAAACAGAAATGGTTAAGGTCTGCATGTAAAGGGATATGAAGATAACCCAACTTCATCTGCACTAAGTCCAGCCCTTAATAAATGTCTTGTCACCCATTCTTAGGAATTTATAAAGATATTTGTCTTATAATTAATGGTCTTACAATAACTACTTGAGTAACTTTTCCAAAACAGCTGCAGGAAAGCTACCGCATGATGACAATGTCTTCACCAGTACAAAGAGTTAGTAAATTTCAATGGACAACTTTTACAGCATAAAAATGTAAAACACAGTTTCCACCCCAGAACTCAGTACATCTAACACCCTCTGTACCTTAATAATGACCTCTCCCCGACTTTTATTAAATGTAATCCCAATGATAACATCAGCTTGGAGACACTAATATGAGTCCAGTTTCAGGTATTATGTGACCATAAACATTATAGTAGCCGTTACACATTTCCTTTGTCCCCTCCTGTGGGCCCAGCTCTTAGCACAATATACACACACAGTAGGTACCCCAAAATTACAGATACTTCTTCCTTCTCTCCCACTCAGCTGCAAAGGGCACATCTTAAATCTTCCTCCAACCAGGAGTTTTAAAATCCTCACTAACTCATTAAAAACCTGAGGGTAAAACAGGACTAATAATTGTGAGGGAAAAGTCTAGAACTTTGGTAGCAGTGGCTTCCAGAGTTTAAGCATGAGAACATGCTGCTGTGTGTGAGTGGGGCAGAGACAAGAAATAAAAATCACACACATTGAAATTAATGACAGGAGCCTGCAGCTGCCTATACTGGGCCTTGAGGCTGTGCCTTTTAATTTCTGAGGATGACCTTGTTAATCCCAGGGGGAGATGACATGTTAAATTTGAGCAAAAGCCCAAGGATAAGTCTGCCCAATGTTTTACCATTAGGAAACATTACATGGAAAAGTAGGAGTCGTAAACACCAGCGTACTTTGTATAGACTCCCCTGCCCCCTACATTTTTACTACAAGTTCCTTTAAGCATTGAAAAATTTATTAGTTTTATATTATTTTCATAGTTTTAGTATTTAGATATATCATTCATATTTGCTCATTTTGCCATTACTAAATCTTCCATCCCTTGCATCTCCAGGCTCCCGTTACACAAGGGCGTGTCTGTGTTCCCACCCTTCACCCCGGAGTGAAGGTTAGAGAATAGCAAGGGGTAATAGCTGATTTAGAGGAAATACTTAGCCACTTCCTATGTCACCATTCAATTAAAAAGGAACAGTCAGCTTTAACGTCATCGTTTGTGCCTTGACCCAGTGACTGCCCATTAAGCAGAGGAAGGGCAAAGCCTATCAGTAGCTTAGCAACCAGCACATTTTCCTTCCAACTTGAGGTGAACGGCTTTTCAGCAACAATTCCGGTGCAATTGACGTCCATCTGGCTGAGCAGTTTCCTTCCTTTACTGAAATAGGAAGATCCTACAATTATATGCTTACCCCTTGCGTAGATGTCAGGGTTTAGACTCATAAAAAGAAATCGTATCCATTTGGATGAATTTCAAGAATAGGACACAATTCCTGAATTAGAAAGCCTATAAAATGCTATTTCATACGTTCACTAACTTTTTTTCTTTCCCCTTCTAGATGCTTTTAGTCTGCTAGCCTTTTTTCTACAGGCTGCCTCATCTTATACTTTCCGGTAGGATTGAGGCAGACAGATGAAAGAGAAACAATAAAAATTCATGAATTTAAATCTCACAAAACAGGGTGTTTTGTTCTTCAGAGTAGTGTAAGATATCTTCAGGGGTAGCCTTTTCTACAATGCCACAGATGAATAAAATATCAAGGCAACGTTTGACTGTAAAGAACTGTCGCAAATGAGCTATTGTCATCTGTAGACATTATCTTAAAAAATGTTTAAAATAACATAGGTTTCAAAGAAGTTTTAAAACAAGCTAAAGCAAATATATTGAACTAATTTTCTTCTGATGAACTAATTCCTTTTGATGAAGGAATACTTTTTGAAAAATACTAATGTAATTTGGTTTTGGAAAATGTTGTATTATGCCTGAGGTTTTTTTTTTTTTTTTTTTTTTTTTTTTTTTTTTTTCTCACAGGCAGTAAAATTCTGTTCTTTGAAACCAATGGAAAATATGCTTCTTATTAGATAATAGACATCAAAATTAACAGACTTTGTTATAAGATTGTGTTATTTTCAATATATTCTAAATTTTGTCAAAAATAAACATGATTTTTTTCTAATAACTGACAAAAAAGAAAAGTTTTCTGTCGAATGGTGATTTGCATGCATACAAATGGAGGTAAATTTGATTAAATCTTGATGCTGTAATGTTGTCAAACTGTTCTAAAGCTTCTAACCTTTCCAGATTCTGACTCTAGGAAGTAGGCAGTTGTCTCTTTGCCTACAAATAAGGTATTTAGAATATATAAACATTAGTTAACTGTTACTTGTGAATTATGGTCATTGTTCAAATGGTGGGCTCTTACAAGTAAATTAATGGAAAAATATTTCACCAAAAATAAAATTCTTTAATGTTGATATTTTGCTCTTCATTCCTAGAGAGATGTTTGCTTAGTTTATTTTTTTTCTCTCCCACAGAAAACATACAGTGTATAGTACATGGCCAGATGTTTAATCTCATTTCCTGATTATCTGGTTTATGTCAAGATCCCAGAGAACAGGAGTGGGATATGAGGAAAGTGAAAAAGGGAATAAGGAAAAGTTGATCATCACTTTAAGTAACAGGGGCTCCATCCATTGGCATCTTAAAATTGTTTGCCTGTGGGGAGGAAAAGCTTTTATCCACTGGCTTCCATCCCCCATTGGTTAAGAGTAGAACCAAAGGATGTTAACCTCCCCAAATTTCTAGCATCTAGGCCAGATAGATTCTCCTCACCCCATCAGAGAAGACTGGCAAAGAAACTAAGAGATTCTTGGTAGAGCTGAAGCAAAATGCTTTCAGGTACAGCTCTGTGAAGCTTAATGCTATAACTGGAGTAAAGGTGAGCAGTTATGGTAAACACAAGAGATGTCCTTAATGAGCTCCATTAAGTCAAATGCATCCCACAGCCCTCAAGGAAGAGACCAGCCACAATCTGTTCTAAAGCCTTAACGATGAAGAATTAGCAGAATAAGGTCTGCTTAGACCTTAGATGCTTTACATTTGTTGAACTGTGGTTGCTACAATGGTCCACTTACAATTAATTACCATTGTAAATGAAAGCACTATGAAATGCCCTAGTCAACGCCTTGTGTTCAAAACGTAGTTCTTCTTGCCCTCATTTGTAGCAGTAACCTTAGATCCTTTTGGTATTCATGCTGCATTACCCCCCAGTGAGACAAACTCTTCCATGGGTCTGCTTGTTCACAGCAATGAAAGCACAAAGTGTCCCAGTTCTACCTTCTTGATCAGTGGATCCCCTTTTTGTGGGACCTGGACTCCTCAACAGGACAAATTGGTCTTTTGTATGTGTCAATGTGGCTAGGCTGCAGTTCCCAGTTATTCAAATACTAATCGAGGTGTTTTTATGAAGATATTTTATAGATATAATTCAAGTTCATAAATGGTTTATTTTTAAGTAAGAGAGACTATCCTATATAATCTAGGTAGGTCTGATTTAGTCACTTGAGAGGCCTTAAGAGCAGAGCTGAGGTTTCCTTGAGGAAGAAAAAATTGCTTGTGGATAGTAGCTGCAGACTGTTGCCGAGAGCCCTAGCCTGCCTTTCCTGATAGTCTGCCCTACATATTTCTAACTTTTAGACTTGCCTAGCCAGACACTACAATCACACAAGTGATTCACTGCAAAAACACCCTTTCATTTTCTCTTTTCCTCTTTTTCTTTCTCCTTCCCTCCCTCTCCCTGTCTCACATAGAGACACATGTTTTATTTCTCCTACTCATTCTGTTTCTCTGATTGAATCCTGACTGAGCCAGGCTCCATCTCTTCCGGTCTCTGAATTGCCTATTGCCTGGCACATTGCTTTAAAGAGTGTTAAGTTTAAGCAAATGTGTGATTTGTCAAAATTTGTATTTGGATGTCTCTCATATGCTCTATCAATATCAATTTTATTCCCTTGTTTTCTACATGTTTTGACCTATAATGTAACAAATTTCCATAAATTCTTCCTAAAATATTAGGTGGACATGTAACAGATGCAATGCTAACTCAAAGAACTTAAGTGTAACTAAGAAACTTTATCTAAGGAGTCAAGTTTCTAAGGAATGAAACTAAAATGATAGGCTGACAGGTGACAAGTTTGATATTTTTATGTCAGCCATATCTTTTGTACAGATGCAATAAGGAATTAATTAAATATCCCTTTGGAACCAAAGCCACTTCAGTGAATAATGGTACTTCAAAATAAATTGAGCATTTTAATATTGAAGCATCTCATGGGTTAAATGTTCTTTACTGAAATATGATCAGCTATCATGAAAGCCTAACTATTTATCTCCCAAGACCCATAATTAAATAATAGGTCTTCAGCTAATGGTATTGATGTAAATAAAGAATATATTCAGAAATTCTATGGGCATTTAATGTCATTGAATGATAGAAGATGGAGCACTTTAAATTTAGCTAATTGGTTTAACATGATCAAGTTAGTTATAAGTTGAAATCAATGTGCTTTTGTTTGTTTAGTATATATTATATATATATATATATGTTTTATATGATTACTTACCACCTATATATCTTCTTTGGTGAAATGTCTGTTAAGGAATTTTTATTCTACGGTACATTCTGAAGGTCTCCAATATTCCTTTGCTCTCTATTCTTACATATGAAACTCATTCAGCTTCTCCCAAGAAAGTACATCCCAAGGTCTCATCAGTTGTTATCTCTTGCTCAAAGAATAGGATCCTTAGGTGATGTGTGGGAGATTACTAAATAAATGAAAATATGGGGTCAAATGGGCCAAATAATTATTCACAATGTTTTGGTGTCTCTAAAAATAAAAAATATAGTAGTAGAATCCGAGCTAGGTTGTGGTTACCTGAAGATATTTATAGATTTATACAGCTTGCAGTAAACTTAAGTATGAAAATTGTCAATTAGAAGATTTTCAAAACAATTCTTTAGAAAGGTATAGTTAATGAACAATGAAAACCATCAATATCACCAGGAAGAGATAAGAATGAAATATTAACAGAGGTAAATAGAAAAAAAAAATGAGTTAGTATATATAGGAAAAATTTTGATGATTAGATTATGAGATGATATGTGAATTAGTTTACTTAATTTGATTTTTCTTTCTTCTATCACATAATGACCTTCATGAAATGTAAAACTGCTAGTATAATAGGTGCTTTATTGTACTTTAAGCTTTTTGTTTGTTTGTTTTCGTATCTCCACAGCTGAAATGGAATAGATGACTAAATTAACTATTGTTTCTTATATACTTGCTGAAATACATGAGCTATTCAAGGCATTTTTGCCTTTAGAATTTCTTTAAAATTGTAAATGGAGAAAAATTGCTGGAAAACTAATGAGTAAGATTCGAAATTAGTAAAATAAACACAGTTAACCCTGATTTATCTGTGACTTTTATAAACCCTAGCTGGAAATAGTGCTATGTAATGAAAAATGTTCATGACAAATGCTTTAATTTCTTCTTTAGAATGAGAAAGGGTTAAATTAACTAATCAATAAACAGAAATCATCACTTCACCCAAATTATTGAATAAAATGCAAATGAGAAATGCATTCATATTTTCAAGATATTAAACCAACATATAAGAAAAGAATATAAAAATGTATGTTATGCCTTTTTCAATCAAGATTAAACAGATTTGTTAACCATCATCACAGATAACTATGAGGGATACAAACAAATTTACTATGTGGAGGTACCTTAGAGATGTCACTCAGGCAGAATTAGAATACTATCTCTGGAAGTTATATTGAAATTCCCCTGCACAGTTCTCAGCTTTATATGTCTCATGAAGGTAAATTTATTTAATATATTCATATAAACCATTCTTACTGTGGACACCACTATTAACTAGACCCTTCGTTAAATGTATGGGGTTAAAGTTTAGAAGAAGTTCTGTGAAACCCCGTTAACTTCTTTCCAAAACCAGCTCATGAGACTGACCTTCTTGTCTAGGATATGACAAATGAATGCCAGTGGTTGCAAGGGTGTGTGAATAAAATTAATACTCCAAGACAGAATTAAGCTTTAGGATGAAATTCTGTAAGGAGTGAGTTCTGCCTCTGTAGGTTTTGTCCCCTGTAGGCACCAAAAATTGAAATGTAGTAATTTGGTAAGACTTGTTTTGTTCCTGAATGCCTTCATGTATTATTCAAGGGCAAAGTGTTTTATAACTTAGGAATTTATGTCTATGGTTAAGAACATCTGAGAAAGATCAATCCATCATTCTATTTTTTAAAAAAGCAAACAAAGAAAGAAAAAACTCTAAGTAGATGGATCAAATATATATATATATATATATATATATATATATATATATTTACATATACACACATAAATGTACACATATACATAGACACATATACATACATAAAGGCTAAATAAATTTATCATATAAGACTATAGTTTCTAATCATAATGCCATAGAGCATGACAAACAGAATAGTCTACATGTTTGGCTGGTCTGGATTATCTTCTGTGGGATTTAGCTTGCTCTTGTTTCAGGAGATCTGGTTTGAAGTCTGTGCTGGCCTGAGCACCTTTTCTTTCTTCCTTTCTTTCTTTAATCAGTGCATCATCACTAAGATACAATTATTGCATGAGTTTGTTCAGAGCTCAGACCTGAAGTATCCTTCCCATATGAACCTGATGAGCCTAAGCCCTTCCAAGTCTGGCTGAGGCAAATTTTCAATCTTACAAGCAGACACTCTCTGAGTTTTTCTTCTGCTCTGAATTGTGGTTTATGCTCTGAGAGTTATATACTCTTCCTCTTTTTTTGGAGGACATCTTAAAGAAAGGCCCCTGCTGCCTACCCCATCTAAAGCAATTCTCTTCTTATTATTCACTTATCCCCTTGTTACGATTCTTTCACATCACAGCCCAATGGATATTCGTTTTGTTTGCCTCTATGTTTTTGTCTGTTTCACTCCCTAGAATTTAAATTCCACAAGGGCAGAGGTCTTTTGTTTATTGTACTATTGTCCCCAATACCTTACACTGTCTGACACACAATAAGGGATCAAGGAATCTTCTGCTGATTAACGGATTAGTATCATTGTTAATGCAACTTTAGGCAGAGGTACTCAGTGAACTGGCTAACATAGTGAGCTGACCGTATTTGTAAGCCACGCCTGATCTTCTTTCAGAATTTAGTATGATATAAATCACAGAGGAATTTCTAAGGGGACAAGGTTTTTACACCATCATATGTTGGCCTCTAGTAAGGACAGATGTAACCACCCAGGAAAAAACTATTACCTTAAGACAAATTCTCTGAAGCGGTCAAGGTGTACTGCAAATCATTCCCAGCACTTGCAGTGGCCAGGGTAGTAAAGGGCATCTGAGAAGGGCAGTAACGATGCTGATTACCATCTATTGGGTTGAATCAATGATATAATTTAAAAAATAAATATTCCTTAGCAAATGCTCATTAATTGTATATCTGCAGAGTACTTTTGAGACTTAGAACTTATGAAAGCTTCAATTAAAGCAGAGTGGTAGCCATAAAATAAAGGGAAATTAGATTCCAAATTTTAGTAATAAAAGTGAATTTGGTTTTATTTTCTTTGATAATAATTTCACAACCCATTTGAGAAAAAAATAATTCCTGTTCATTAGTCAATAACTATAACTTGAAAACCTGAAAGTGTACCCAAGTATGTTCAGATATTCTTAAGAAGTGATTTTTCTGTCAAAAGTTCACGGTATGATACTTGGAAGACTCAAGTCTGGCTAATGGCAAGGGACCCACTTCTTTGATGAAGTGATACAGGTCTGGATATTGTCACCATGGAAAAAAGTGATCCCTCCAATTTTTCACTATGAGGAAGCCAGTGCTTTGGACATGATGTTCCCTTCTCTTGAAGGGAGATTTTAAATAGTGGAAAAGAAACTGCAGTTTCAGATTTGTTTTTAAAATAAATTAATATTTTACTTAAATTTCTGTATGACACATCTATAGTTAAAAGAATATTAGGGCTGGGGTAAGTGATGCAACTCTGTTGGTTTAAGGTTGGCAAGATGAGAAATTTGTCTTTCATCTGTTTGAGAACAAAAGATGAAGCATTGAAATTAAAAATGTTATAATCTCTACTAAATATAAGAAAAATAATTTTCCCTTAGAACATGCATTTCTCTTTTGGCAGACACATTTTTATCAGGCAGGTCTACTGTTTTGTTTAACATCATCTAACAACTCTTGGTTATAGCCGTCACAAGAGGAAAAAGGGGAAAAGCATCATGCTCAAGTACCTTCTGTAATTTTAGAAGACCAGGATCCTGCATCTTCAGAAGTAAGAAGTAAATGTCAAGTAACATAGTTGTTCTATTAATCTCCTATTATAATACTTCTCACTGAATTAAACTTTCTTCTAGAGCAGTAGATTTTTATTCCTTTTGTTCTGAAGAGCCCTTTACAGTCTTGATGATTTTAAAATACAAAAATACACAAGCATTACCATCCATTATCAGCCAAAGTGATGACACCATCACATATCATGTAACTTCTGGAAAACTCCACTATATACTTGTAAGAGGATGAGAGTGAAAGGGACAAATTATGTCTTAGCATTATTTTAAAAAGAATTGTGTCCACATAGATCTACTGAAAAACCCACAGTGGTTCCAGGACCACACACTGAAAACAGTGTTATTAATTTATTAAAGAAAGTCTAAGGAATTGACTAGAAGGCAGGAATTTAGAATTGCTCAAAATTACTCCCTCTTTATTTCAACTCAGTTTAACTAAACTACAATTAATATAGAACTAACTAAGAAGTGCTACTTGGCAAATAAGTCAATACAGTATCATATAGAAGTATATTTTCTTACCTTCTCCCAATGTTAGTGTATATTTTTTACTAAATAATTTCTATTACCCTTTGTTGTTAATACGAAAAGTAAATATTTAGTTGGATAAAAGCCCACCTACTTAAATTATTAATAAATTAATTAAATAATTATCATTGTTTGAATATTAGTTCATACTTCTTAATCATATATATTAATTATTTAAATACATTTTGTTGGGAACTCTAAACTGAGACATACACTTAACTTGTTTTCAAAGGTTTTCAGATCTGTTAGGGAAAATAGATAAGTATATAAATAACTATAACACAGGACAGATTACGTTCAACACATATCTGCTTGTACTATCAGGAAAACCTTCTGGAAGGAGTAAATTTTTAATGTGAACTATGTTACTTGTAACAATAAAATGGGTGCAACTTATTGGTTCTTGTAATGAATTTGTATTCTCATTAATGACCTTGGTGACTCAGGCTTTTCACATCCTAACAGACTCATTTTCACAAGAGGGATTGGAAATAGATGATGAATTTTTATTTAAATTTGTTTCCTTTAGATTCTTTAGATAATTATAGGAAAAGGTAGAGCTATTTCAAAATGTCTTTCCCTTAGGTACAAGAGACTGATTTAATTTAGGGCTGGGACTGAAAGTCTGAATTCAGAGAATACTCATTTTTAATGAGTATGTTACTCAGATAATTCAGGTGATGCAAAATAAAGTTCATTTGGCAGAGAGTTCAAAGGATATTTATTTAAGCCACACCAAAAAATAATGCAATAAGTAGTTTCTAAAGAAACTTATCATGAGAAGAAGGTATCTGGCATTTCTAACAAAGATGTGAACTAAAATATTTCCTTAAGGTGTATACACAAATTATTACAGATTAAATTTGAACCACAACCAGATCAGAAGATGAGAAGTTAGAGGTTCAACAACTATCTACCTTTAAGTCTGTTTTAAATGAAATACTATCCATTTAGGAAATTATCAAGGAAGTCTATATTCTTTGATATATCTTTCTTAAGCAGATCAATTTAAATGTATAGAAAATGTAATACATTTGAATCTTTAATGAAATATAGCAGGTTATAAATATTCTAAAATAAATTCAACATATGCTATTCTTTTATTACTTACATAATGGACGTCCGTTGATCTAGAATATAGCCACATTGAAGACATGTCTTCATTATACATTTTCAATGAGCCTCATAGCTTTATTGAAATGGATGTATTATTACTATCAGTCCTAATTTAATTTTGAGGAGACTCATGGTAAATCACTCAATTTTCCTGAGCCTAAGTCACAGAGCAGTAGGAATGAGGTCTTCTGACTTATCATCAGTATAATCTTTCCCATCACACCACAACTTTGTTCTGATAGGTGAGAGATATGTCATGCTTTCTGGTTCTGTTATGACCTTGGGAAATAAAGGACTACATGTTGCTTAACTTCATCAGTAACCTTATCAAAACCTATAACCTTAGGAGTCTAAGAAGAAGATCTCATCATCTCTCTCCTGGAAATTTTTTTTTTTTTTTACCTGCTAGTTAGTAACTAATCTTGTGTGTGTGTGTGGCAAAATTTTGTGTTCCATAACTAGACATCAAAAGTTTTAAGTAAAAATGTGGTGGAAAAGTAAGTTAGGGTCTATTCACATTATGATAAAAATAATAAATAACAAAGAAATCAACCAGAATAAATCCCTGATAGGACAATAGCAGAGCTACAATTTCAGCCAGGGGTCCACACCATTCCAGTATTCCAAGTGTTCCTGGATGAATTAAGAGTATCTTTCTTCTCCTAGTGAGAACCTGCCTGAGCTAGCTTGAGATTTTTTTTTTTTTTTTTTTTTGCGGTACGCGGACCTCTCACTGTTGTGGCCTCTTGCGTTGCGGAGCACAGGCTCCGGACGCGCAGGCTCAGCGGCCATGGCTCACGGACCCAGCCGCTCCGCGGCATGTGGGATCCTCTTGGACCGGGGCACGAACCCATATCCCCTGCATAGGCAGGCGGACTCTCAACCACTGCGCCACCAGGGAAGCCTGTGAGGTTTTTTTATAGGGTGGAATTTAAGCAGCAGACCCTAATTCATATAATTCCTCAGTGTGGAACTGAAGAATGTAGATATCTGGCAAATCTTATGTTCTAACACTTCATTAGAGAGAGTAATTCCAAGGAAGGGTGTTCAAAGAGAAGGAGAGATGCAGGGAAGAAGGGCAAGTGAATAAAAGAGCTTGTTCTGATTTGGCTACCATCTGTGATCAGACACATAAGGGTGCTTGGTCTCCTGGGACCATCTTCTAAGAAGTTGGAGTACTGTGGTATCCCTGGATTCTCCACTGGGAGACAAGGGGAAAGCACATACCTGTTATTACAGTGTCTCATTTGTGAAAGTTATACCCTATGGTTCCTTAACAAGATAGCACTTCTGGGCTGCTGTTGAGTAGGCTCTAAGGTGGTCCCATGGTATTTCACATCATGGGAAGCTTTGGGGTAGATGGTGAGTAGAGACACATGGAGCACAGACATGAGGAAACTCATTGTGAACTGTGCCCCTGTTGGGAGGAAAACCTGCAGGGTCCATGGCCTCAATGGTGGCTGAGGTACCACGTGACAAAAGTCCCTGTAGACAAGCAAAGCTAAGAGGATCTGACACAGTGCAGAACCGAGGAGTACTAATCTTATGCCATGAGCACAAATTGTTTTTAATTAATGGTGGAAAACTTCTGTTAAATCACTTAATAGTTCTTTAAATAAATTATGATTTCCAGTATTGCTCCATTTATCACAATATCAAGCAATCTTAACTAAATTTCAAATTAATGGTCTTTAATAGTCATGGGAAAAGCCATTGGGAACGCTATAAGGAGCCAAAGAGAAAAAGTGTGTAGATAAGCATATTTTTATTTCATTTTACACATTCTTTGAGAGAAAATAAAACTTTCACCCAAATCCATTTTCTTATACACATTTTGGCTCTGTCAGATGAAGAAAACTGAATTTAACATTTTGAACTACTAATATGGCACATCTTTACATGACCATTAAAAAATATCTATTTCAACCTGCATATTAAGATAAAAGAAAGACATAGTATACAAGATATTTGGATATCTTTATTGTATATTGTAAACAATTGGAACTCCATCTGCTTTGGGTGTTTGGGTTCTAAGCAAGCACCAGTTATCTGAAGAAAGATGGGACAGAGTTTCATACAGCACGTCAGTAAGAAACTTCACAGTCCTGGTAGAGAGGATAGAAGAACAATTGGTAATATGTGCTGTTATCTTCTTCTCAGTGTCTGTTCTTAAGTCACCAAAGTCATTTCAAAGCACTAAGTCAAATGTCTCTAAATTCACTCACTTTTTTAGGGTAACTTCATTAGCATTTAAGTTATGCATGTGTATGTATATGCGTTATAAAGAGAGAGCTCTTAATTCACATTTCTCTTTAGAACTCAGTTTTTTCTTCTAATATTAGACTATCCTGTAAAGCCAGCAATTTTTTCTTCTTGAGATTTGAAAACCATAGTTTAAAAGTGCTTTTGTGTAATGAAGAAGTAAGTCAGACAAAATCATCACAAACAAGACTTTCAATTTTTCTTGATGAAGTGTCAATGAAAGTACAAGTTAAACTTGTTTCTTTGACTCAGTCTTGAAGTGGTTTCTCCTCTTGTTTGTCCTCGTCACTTTCTGCATAGCAAAGTGAAATCAACACATTTCAAAAGCAACAGAAAGGAGTGATGACAATATTTGGGCTTCCATTTTTGTCGTTGGTTAAATATGATTATGACTTCTTTCCTAGTCAAGAACACCTAAATTCTGTCTTCCAAAGAGGACAGAATGATGTATTTCTTTTTGTGCAACATCATTTTCCATCAATGAACATTACTTAGACTGTGTATTTCATCCAGAGAAACCAGATATAAAACTCCATCAAAAGACTTCTGATTTTTCATCCTATATAAAAATACTTTATCAAGGTTGTCATGGAGATGACAAGGGCAAATTTTAAAAGAGATTTTTAAAGAAGAAACTTTTTTGAAAGTCTATATTTACTTCCATTTTTAAAACTACTAGCTAAGGTCAAAGATGCTGGTCTTTTATTTGGCCACTTCAATGAAATCAACAACATGCACATAATAAAATTGTAGAAGGACTTCCCTGGCGGTCCAGTGGTGCTCCAAATGCAGGGGGCACAAGTTCGATCCCTAGTCGGGGAACTAAGATCCCACATGCCAGGAGGTGCAGCAAAAAAAAAAAAAAAAAAAAAAAAAAAATGTAGAAAAAATGGAGTAAAACTGTAGGGGAACATTGTACTTATATTGATAACTATGTTGTATCCACTCAGTAAGCTACCAGTAGTGTAAACAAAAACTATATTAGAACCATAAACAATTTGAGGATTTATTCAGTTCCAACTATTGAATTCTTTCTTATTTTGATGTTAGTCAAAAGAAATTTCCTAAAATTTCCAACTTTATTGTAGCAGTTATCAGCATCTTCTCATGAATATTGACATCAGTTACACTTTCCATATTCCCACAACAGTCATCATATCTGGTAGACTCTGTTTCATAAATATCTCACAATGCTGTCCTTCTTCCTTCTTATGACACCCCCTTTATATAACTGATGACCATTTATCTTCATACTTTCTCCTATATCCTCCTAACAGACAATCTGTTCTCTACATCATTGCCAAGGTTCATTTAACTAGAAACAAATTTGTTGATTTCAGTGTCTTACTACTGCATACAGTAGAGGTCAGAATGCCTATCAGGCTTTTCACTCATCTTAACTTCTCCTGTGTCCACATAGTGTCAGGTAACACACACACATACTCAACATTTCCTGAACACCCCATGCTTTTTATCCTCTTGCCTTAGTTCTTGCCTCTTTTCTGTTGGGAATACTATTCCTCTGATTTTTCCCAGACTTCTTGCCCTTCATCATATAAATCACAGATCTTGTGAAAGTTTTCTGATCTCTCTAAAGTATTAGTCATGTCCTTCTATGTGCTTCTGTAGAATTTGCTCTGCTCTCTGTGGTGTATGAGTTATGTAAACTACTTGAGGCTGTCAGCAACTCATTCCTTCACTCAACTCATAATTAATAAGAGCCCACTTTGTGCCAGGCACTCTACTCCATGTTGAGGATGTAAGAGGAGTACATGCAACAGAATATGGTCTCTCCATTTTTGAGGACTGGTGGATCTTCAGCCTCAGCATGCATACAGACCATTTGGGCCACTTTACAAAAATGTAGATTTCTGAGATACATCGTCAAATATTCTGACCCACAAGCTTGGAGTATGGTCCAGGAATGTGTCTCTTATTAACTACTCTAAGAGATGCTGTTGCCTGTGGTTCACTTATACAATGTGAGAGATCCTGTATCAGATTTTATGCTCTGTTAAATGTGATAAATATTTATTTTCATTGAATTTTATTTTATTATTTTATTTCGACTCCTATATTCCCAGCAACTAGTCTGGTAACTGGTACTTTGTATATGCTCAATAAATATTTTTGGCTGAATGATGCTCTCATGAAATTTACAATCTAGTGGAAGGCTGTAGAAGATTACACAGGCCATCATAATACCATATGCCATGGTTCAGAAATGAGGGTGCTATCTTATAAGTAGACATTTAACTATGTTTTCTTAATTAGGGAAATCTCCTTAGGAGAAGAGATAATGAAATTTTCACCTCAAGTATAAATGAGTTACCAAGAAAAGTGATTGAAGGGGGAAAGATTGTGTCAGGCAAAAGGAATCACTTGCTCAATACTTAGTAGTTAGGAAAAGCATTCCCAATGGCAGGGAATTGGTGAGGTGTCTAGTCATAATCAATGTGTGAACAAATAAAGTTTGAATACCTTTGGACCATGTGTTAAATGTGTAACACAATGGCTGGTATATGGGAGGCACTAAATGTGACTAAATACGTATTTATTAATGAATAAACATAGTTTCCTTTTAGTCATGACAGCCCATCAAAGACTGTGTGTGATTATCATTTAATAAATAATTAATACATTTTAAGTTCTAGCATGATTCCCATTTTGTAAATAAAGACAACTGAGCACAGATAAGAAGCACATATTTCTTCAGTTTCTCTCAATTTGCAGCAGTCTAAAATCCATGTGTCCTGATGCATATTTAAATGCCTTCAAGACCTGAAAGCAAATTTTTAAATTAAAATAATAGACTTAATTATTTAATTTCTGGCAACTTATTCATGTCATGTTTATAGTGAAAGCAATTTTCCTCTTTGTGAGTCCACAAAATTCCATTTTAATTGTTATATATTTTAATAGGCAAAAGGGGCTTCTGGAACCCAGGGCCCCCAAGTGTTTCTCATCTTAAGACTCCCCTGCAGGCTCACATAGAACTGCCAAGAAGGAAAAAATATCACCAGTTATCACTGTGTTTGGAAGCAGGACTGAGTGTCATCTTCCTGACAGGAGACAGCTCTTCTAAGCTAATGTTACTGTTCCTTCCTCATTTTTTTTTTTAACTTTTGAATTTGAAGAAGTACTCTAGAAGACCCTCTTTTTAGGAATTGTAAAGATTTCACTTCCAAAAGTCATCACCACTGTGTTCTTAAGTAAATGTTAATTTCTGGGGTTTGGGATTTGGTGGGTTTTTCTTTTCTTTTCTTTCCTTTCCCTTTCTTCCTTTCTTTCTTTTTATGTTATTTGCTGTAAAGGCTGCACATCCAGATTGTATATCAGAAGGACATTGGTTATTTTTATGCTTTCTTGGTTAAAACTGTTATGAGTACTGAGGCTATGACCCCATTCTTCATTCTCCTGCAAATCCACTACTTCTAAGTTTCAGTTAAGCAAATTGTTTTGAGTTTTGGCTGTTGTCTTTTTAGCAATTACAGTCATCTGGATAAAAATTAAAGAACATTAAAATTTATTAATAGGAAAGCATAGAGTTTTGAATGCCTTTTATCAACTAAATAATTGAAGGTGTATAATCTAGTCAAGATGACAAGATGTTTGTTCCTTTTACATACTATGAGGAACTTTCTCATAACTGCCTTCAGTCAAATGTAGTTATTTTAAAGCATGTAATTATATATACTCACTTAGTTACTAAATTATGAATTCAAAGTCCATTTTCTAGAGCTTCTGGACATTCTAAGAGGCAGAAATAAATCTTAACAGTGACTTTCCTTCATAAGTCAGTTCCTGTGTTGCTGCCCAGCACTGTAAAACACTTAACTTCCTCTAGTGGCTGATCTTGATGACTACAAAAGAGAGTTTATTTTCTCTTGGGTCATTAGATATTAGCTAAGGAAAAAAAGCAATAAGTGATACTTTGTTTTTAATGAGAAGGATTCTCTTCTTATTAAAGAAATCTTTTGAAACCAGTAGAAGAGTCTACAAAATTATAAAAGAGAAGCTGTTAATGTTGTTCTTGAAAATAGTATAAAGATATTAGAGCCTATCATATGTGTGTGAAATCCATAAGTCAAAGTCTTTGTGAAGTATACACAGTCTTTGAACACAGTACGCATATATAATTTACTCCCTGATTTAGTGGCTTGTACAGAAATGGGCTTCAAATATTTATTAAAACTGTTTCTGCTAAAGGGGTACATCTTTTACTAGATCCAACGGAAATAACTAGCACAATGTGGTATTGAGACACGAATGACAAATAGCTCAAAATAATCCAATTAAGAATTCAGTAAAGTACAACTGCATATATCTGAATTAATGAATTATTCAAGTGGCATTTCAAAAATGAGGAAAGCATGGATTGTTCAATAAATGGGGTAGTGAAAATTAGCTGTACACTTGGGAGGAGATTGCATGGTAATTCTATCCCTGTTTCCCAAGTTTTATAAAAAATAAATTCTGACTAAATTAAAGATCTAAACATAAAAACTGAAACCATATGCAAACTAGCAGGCCTTGCTTAATGTAACACCAAAGACCAAACTGAGAAAGAGTTGTAGTTCAACAGATTTAAATGTTTAATAACTTGTTTGTCAAAGCAAACCAAATCAAAAAGGAAGGCAAAAGTCAAGAATGGGAAGGGTTTTGCAATGTATACAAATAAATGGTTAGTATCTTTAACATATAAATATGCATTTATAAATTATTAATTGAAGTGAAAATACTCCAATAAAACGAGTAAAGGACATGAACCAGTAAATTACAGAGGAAAGCAGAGAAATAATCAATATAGTCTTGTAATTCATCAGTATTGCTAATAATCCAAGGATTTAACGTTATGAGTTACTTTTCATCAATGAGATCATGAGGATTAAAAGGCAGAATTTTCCATTGTTGTTAAGAGTGAGGAATAAGGTGTACTTAAGAGTCATTAATGAGGGAATTAATAATAACTAACTCATAGAATGAGTTAATGAGGGAATAAATTGTTTCAATTTTCCAGTAGAGCCATCAAGCAATGCTTATTAAAATTTTAACTATCAATATCCTTTTCTTTAGCATTCCAATCTGAGGAATTTTCCAAATGAAAAGTTGGACTCACATGCAAAGATGCATTTATGCAGCTTTATTTGAAATATTGCTTAAACCATTGACAAGTTGGAGGGAAAAAAACCGACAACAACACATCTAAATGTTCCTTAATAGAGTGTTAGTATAATTTGTTATTAGTAACCAGTGGAAAGAATATTGTTGAAGTTCTTAACAATTGTTCTGTCTACCTGGCACTGCTTTTCCTTCACCAAGTATGGCAGAAGTTAGGTTATTTATTTATTTATTTTTATGTCTTGGCCGCAGGGCATGTGGGATCTTATTTTCTCAACCAGAGGTCAAACCCATGCGCCTTTTATTGAAAGCACAGAATCTTAACCACTGGACCACCAGGGAATTCCCAAAAGTTTGGTTGTTTACTCCAGAGAAAGAATGCTAGACAGGAAATGAAGAAAGAATCCTGATTTTGCTCCATTTAAGAGTTGAAGCTACACCCCAGCCAATGAGTTCTATCAGGCAGCCCCACGATGGTTTAAAGAAAAATGTCCTTTTTAGGGCTTCCCTGGTGGCGCAGCGGTTGAGAATCTGCCTGCTAATGCAGGGGACACGGGTTCGAGCCCTGGTCTGGGAAGATCCCACATGCCACGGAGCAATTAGGCCCGTGAGCCACAATTACTGAGCCTGCGCATCTGGAAGCCTGTGCTCCACAACAAGAGAGGCCGTGACAGTGAGAGACCCGCGCACCGCGATGAAGAGTGGCCTCCACTTGCCACGACTAGAGAAAGCCCTCGCACAGAAATGAAGACCCAACACAGCAAAAATAAATAAATTAATTAATAAACTCCTACCTCAAACATCTTAAAAAAAAATCCTTTTTATTTAAAATATTGCAAACAGATTTCTGTTCTCTGCAACAGACAGTCCTAAATCACACAATACTACAGTCAGTAAAATTATATATATATATATATATATATATATATTTATTTATTTAGATATTGACATGTAATAATGCCCAGGGAATATTTTAAGACAATACGATTGTAAGGCAACTATATGGTTCTATTTATAACTTTTATAGCCTATGTAAGGTAATAGAAGTTAATAGAAATATATAGTACGAGATCCTTCATATTAAACCACATAGATATGTGTATGTGTGTACATGTGTTCACATATGTATTCACAAATATTTAGACGTACAGATAGCTCCTGTCTTTCCCTGATCTCACTAGTATATATCCAACAATTTTGTCACTTCCTTTTCATGCCTGAAGGTCATTTTACAAGTACCCAACCCAAGTCCCCAACTCCTCTGAGTATTTCACATTGCTTTTAGCTCACATGTACTCCTAAGTTCTTTGAAACTGACAAATGTATCATGAAATCCTATGGCTGTCTTTGATGCAGATTACTTTTGTGAGATAATGTGGTGAGATAGAGCTGTCTCTTTGGCCATTGCCAGTAGTGCTCCTTTCAAAGGCTTGGAAGAGGGCATTCCTTCCCTAATTCCTCACAGCACAACTGAGGACAGAACATTGATAAAGCACAGGAATAAAGTACATATAAGCAAGAGTGACTGCAACTTATATTAGAGAAGGTTGTTACGTTAGGTGCTCTGAACAAACCAGAACACTGATTTCTTCCCTAACCTCAAGAAATCCCTCATGCGGTTGATAGTTTCACTGTCCATCAGGGGGAATCAGCAGGTATTACCACATGTGAAAATCTAGGTCTGTGATTTTTCAGTTCCAGAAAAAAGACAAAATTCTTCTGTCCCTCTTTCAGAACCAGGCTGACCAACAGTGGGTTATCTCTTACCTGCATGTGGTTTCTTATCCCTCAAACAAAGACTAATTCTTCCCTGTGGTTTCAACAATAATGAAAATAGACCACAATATTATTATTCAGTCTTAAGCAATAGTAAATGTGGGACAATCCTTGTCCATTAAAGATTAAACTGCACCAAATCCAGTCCTGTTTCTTTTCATAGTTTTATTTACATGGGGGAAGGAGGGTGGAGAAAGTTATGGTATGCCAAGCATACTTATTGTATGGCTGTTAGCATAACTGATGCCATCTTAGGCCTGTTCAGTTCCTCCTGTTCTTCCATTGACCCTACCTAGGGCTATATTGCATAGTAACACTTCTGTCGTTAAGGACTTTGTAGTCAATAGATATTGTTTAATTATCATTAGGTCCAGGTGACCTCTCTGTTTTGTTAGTTTCCAAACAATGATGAAGACCTTCCCTGACACATTCTTGGAGCCCATGAGACTAGTCACCCATTCATAAATCTTGACTTAGAAATAGACTTCCTGTCTCTAAGCATGTGCCCCCATACCCTAGGTTAACTATAAAATCATCCCATTGGCCCCTCAGTGGTGCAGAGCGCAGCTGTGAATGCTTCCAGATTATTGTCTACCAAATCCTACCCTCTGAGTTAGTTACCCTATCATAAATGGATACACTGATTATATGGAGCTGCCTACCTTCTTTTTTGATCTCAAAATACCTTCTCAGCTTTGTGGGCACATTTTGTTCCCTCCATCTTCCAACACTTATTGGCTGCTATGACCTCTTGACTGCTGCTCTCCTTGACTAAGTTTTCAATTGCAATAACTTAGAGACAAGATTTAGAAAAACTACCATAATATTTGTCAGTTTTGCAGAGTAATGGTTCTGTTGATGATAAATCAACTTATTATTCAAACAGAACACTTAGCACCACAGTTTGCCCTATGTGTGTTTGATTTATTTCAAGACATTCAACTATTTCCCAAGCATAACAGTATATTGCTTTTTTTAAAATGTTATTTTATTTATTTATTTTATACATCAGGTCCTTATTAGTCATCAATTTTACACACATCAGTGTACACATGTCAATCTCAATTGCCCAATTCAGCACACCACCACATCCACCCACCGGCTGGTTTCCCCTCTTGATGTCCATAGGTTTGTTCTCTATATCTGTGTCTCAGTTTCTGCCCTGAAAACCAATCCATCAGTACCATTTTTATAGGTTCCACATATATGCATTAATATACAATATTTGTATACTTACTTCACTCTGTATGACAGTCTCTAGATCCATCCATATCTCTATAAATGCCCCAATTTTGTTCCTTTTAATGGCTGAGTAATATTCCATTGTATATATGTACCACAACTTCTTTATCCATTTGTCTGTCGATGGGCATTTAGGTTGTTTCCATGACCTGTCTATTATAAATAGTACTGCAATGAACATTTTGGTGCATGACTCTTTTTGAATTATGTTTTTTTCTCGGTATATGCCCAGTAGTGGGATTGCTGGATCATATGGTAATTCTATTTTTAGTTTCTTAAGGAACCTCCATACTGTTCTCCATAGTGGCTGTATCAACTTTTACATTCCCACCAACAGTGCAAGAGGCTTCTCTTTTCTCCTCACCCTCTCCAGCATTTGTTGTTTGTAGATTTTCTGATAATGCCCATTCTAACTGGTGGGAGGTGATACCTCATTGTAGTTTTGATTTGCATTTCTTTAATAATTAGTGATGTTGAGCAGCTTTTCATGTGCTTCTTGGCCAACTGAATGTCTTCTTTGGAGAAATGTCTATTTAGGTCTTCTGCGCATTTTTGAATTAGGTTGTTGGCTTTTTTAATATTGAGCTGCATGAGATGTTTATGTATTTTGGAGATTAATCCTTTGTCCGTTGATCCGTTTACAAATATTTTCTCTCATTCTGAGGGTTGTCTTTTTGTCTTGTTTACAGTTTCCTTTTCTGTGCAAAAGCTTTGATGTTTCATTAGGTCCCATTTGTTTATTTTTGTTTTTATTTCCATTACTCTAAGAGGTGGATCAAAAAAGATCTTGCTGTTATTTCCGTCAGAGTGTTCTTCCTATGTTTTCCTTTAAGAGTTTTATAGTGTCCAGTCTTACATTAAGGTCTCTAATCCATCTTGAGTTTATTTTTGTGTATGGTGTTAGGGGTTGTTATAATTTCATTCTTTTACATGTAGCTCTCCAGTTTTCCCAGCACCACTTATTGAAGACACTGTCTTTTCTCCATTGTATATCCTTGCCTCCTTTGTCATAGATTAGTTGACCATAGGTGTGTGGGTTTATCTCTGGGCTTTCTATCTTGTTCCATTGATCTATGTTTCTTTATTTGTGCCAGTATCATATTGTCTTGATTACTGTAGCTTTGTAGTATAGTCTGAAGTCAGGGAGTCTGATTCCTCCAACTCCGTTTTTTTCCCTCAAGACTGCTTTGGCTATTCGGGGTCTTTTGTGTCTCCATACAAATTTTAAGATTTTTTGTTCTAGTTCCGTAAAAAATGCCATTAGTAATTTGATAGGGATTGCATTGAATCTGTAGATTGCTTTGCGTAGTATAGTTATTTTCACAATATTGATTCTTCCAATCCAAGAACATGGTATATCTCTCCATCTGTTGGTTTCATCTTTAATTTCTTTCATCAGTGTCTTATAGTTTTCTCTTTCTGATCTTTCATTGTTAGTGTATAGGAATGCAAGAAATTTATATGCATGAATTTTGGTTCCTGCAACTTTACCAAATTCTTTGATTAGCTCTAGTAGTTTTCTGGTGGCATCTTTAGGATTCTCTATGTATAGTATCAAGTCATCTGAAAACAGTGACTATTTTATTTCTTATTTTCCAATTTGTATTCCTTTTATTTCTTTTTCTTCTCTGATTGCCATGGCTAGGACTTCCAAAACTATGTTAAATAATAGTCGTGAGAGTGGACATCCTTATCTCATTCCTCATTTTAGAGGAAATGTTTTCAGTTTTTCATGCTTAAGAATGATGTTTGCTGTGGGTTTGTCATATATGGCCTTTATTATGTTGAGGTAGGTTCCCTCTATGCCCACTTTCTGGGGAGCTTTTATCATAAATGGGTGTTGAATTTTGCCAGTAGTTTTTTCTGCATCTATTGAGATGACCATATGGTTTTTATACTTCAATTTGTTAATATGGTTTATTACATTGATTGATTTGAGTATATTGAAGAATCCTTACGTCCCTGGGATAAATCCCACTTGATCATGATGTATGCTCCTTTTAATGTATTGTTGGATTCTGTTTGCTAGTATTTTGTTGAGGATTTTTGCATCTATATTCATCAGAGATATTGGTCTATAATTGTCTTTTTTTGTAATATCTTTGTCTGTTTTTTGTATAAGGGTTATGGTGTCCTCACAGAATGAGTTTGGGAGAGTTCCTTCCCCTGCAATATTTTGGAAGAGTTTGAGAAGGATGGGCATTAGCTCTTCTCTAAATGTTTGATAGAATTCACCTCTGAAGCCATCTGGCCCTGGACTTTTGTTTGTTGGAAGATTTTTAATCACAGTTTCAATTTCATTACTTGTGATTGGTCTGTTCATATTTTCTATTTCTTCCTGGTTCAGTCTTGGAAGGTTATACCTTTGTAAGAATTTGTCCATTTCTTCCACTTTGTCCATTTTTTTGGCATAGAGTTGCTTGTATTAGTCTCTTCAGATGCTTTTCATTTCTGCGGTGTCTGTTGTAACTTCTCCTTTTTCATTTCTAATCTTATTGATTTGAGTCCTCTCCCTCTTTTTCTTGGTGAGTCTGGCTAATAGTTTATCAATTTTGTTTATCTTCTCAAAGAACCAGCTTTTAGTTTTATTGATTTTGCTATTGTTTTCTTTGTTTGTATTTCATTTATTTCTGCTCTGATCTTTAGGATTTCTTTCCTTCAGCTGACTTTGGGTTTTGTTTGTTCTTCTTTCTCTAGTGCCTCTAGGTGAAAGGTTAGAATGTTTTCTTGAGATTTTTTGTTTGTTTGTTTCTTGAGTAGGCTTGTATAGTTATAAACTTCCCTCTTAGAACTGATTTTACTGCATCACATAGGTTTTGGATTGTCCTGTTTTCATTGTCATTTGTCTCTGGGTATGTTTTGATTTCTTCTTTGATTTCTTCAGCAATCTCTTGGTTATTTAGTCATGTATTGTTTAGCCTCCATGTGTTTGTGTTTTTTATCATTTTTCCCCTGTAATTCATTTCTAATCTCATAGCGTTGTGGTAAGAAAAGATGCTTGATATGATTTCAATTTTCTTAAATTTACTGTGGCTTGATTTGTGACCCAAAATGTGATCTATGCTGGAGAATGTTCTGTGCGCACTTGAGAAGAAAATGTAATCTGCTGTCTTGGGATGGAATGTCCGACAAATATCAATTAAATCTACCTGGTCTATTGTCATTTAAATCTTCTGTTTACTTATTTATTTTCATTTTGGATGACCTGTCCGTTGCTGTAAGTGAGGTGTTAAAGTCACCCACTATTATTGTGTTACTGCTTATTTCCTCTTTTATAGCTGTCAGCAGTTGCCTTATGTATTGAGGTGCTGCTATGTTGGGTGCATATATAGTTATAATTGTTATATCTTTTTCTTGGATTGATCCCTTGATGATCAGGTAGTGTTCTTCCTTGTCTCTTGTAACATTCTTTATTTTAAAGTCCATTTTACCTGATATGAGTATTGCTACTCCAGTTTTCTTTTGATTTCCATTTGCATGGAATATCTTTTTCCATCCCCTCACTTTCAGTCTGTATGTGTCCCTAGGTCTGAAGTGGGTCTCTTGTAGACAGCATATAGATGGGTCTTGTTTTTTTTGTCTATTCATAAAGCCTGTGTCTTTTGGTTGGGGCATTTAATGCATTCACATTTAAGGTAATTATCAATATGTATGTTCCTATGACCATTTTCTTAATTGTTTTGGGGTATTTTGGTAGGTCTTTTTCTTCCCTTGTGTTTCCCACTAGAGAAGTTCCTTTAGCATTTGTTGTAGAGCTGGTTTGGTGGTGCTGAATTATCTTAGCCTTTGTTTGTCTGTAAAGCTTTTGATTTCTCCATTGAGTTTGAATTATATCCTTGCTGGTAGAGTAATCTTGTTTGTAAGTTCTTCCCTAGCATCACTTTAGGTATATCATGTCACTCCCTTCTGGCTTGAGGAGTATCTGCTGAGAAATCAGCTGTTAACCCTATGGGAGTTCCCTTGTATGTTATTTGTCATTTTTCCCTTGCTGCTTTCAACAATTTTTCTTTGTATTTAATTTTTGCCAGTATTATTACTATGTGTCTTGGCATGTTTCTCCTTAGGTTTATCCTGTATGGGACTCTCTGTGTTTCCTGGACTTGGGTGGTTATTTCACTTCCCATGTTAGGGAAGTTTTTGACTATAATCTCTTCAAATATTTTCTCAAGTCCCTTCTCTCTCCTTCTCCTTCTGGTACCCCTAGAATGTGAATGTTGTTGTGTTTAATGTTGTCCCAGAGGTCTCTTAGGCTGTCTTCATTTCTTTTTATTCTTTTTTCTTTATTCTGTTCCACAGCAGTGAATTCCACCACTCTGTCTTCCAGGTCACTTATCCGTTCTTCTGCTTCAGTTATTCTGCTATTGATTCCTTCTACTGTAGTTTTCATTTTAGTTATTGTATTGTTCATATCTGTTTGTTTGTTCTTTAATTCTTCTAGGTCTTTGTTAAACATTTCTTGCATCTTTTCAATCTTTGCCTCCATTCTTTTCCCAGGTCCTGGATCATCTTCACTATCATTATTCTGAATTCTTTTTCTGGAAGGTTGCCTATCTCCACTTCATTTAGTTTTTTTTTTTTTTTTTTTTCCCTTGGATTTTATCTTGTTCCTTCTTCTGGTGCATAGCTGTCTGCCTTTTTATCTTGTTTATCTTTCTGTGAATGTGATTTTTGTTACACAGGCTGCAGGATTGTAGTTCTTCTTGCTTCTGCTTTCTGCCCTCTAGTGGATGAGGCTATCTAAGCGGCTTGTGCAACTTTCCTGATGGTAGGGACTGGTGGTGTGTAGAGCTGACTTCTGCTCTGGTGGGTAGAGCTCAGTGAAACTTTAATCCACTTGAATGCTGATGGGTGGGGCTGGGTTCCCTCTCTGTTGGTTCCTTGGCCTGAGGCAACCCAACACTGGAGCCTACCTGGGCTCTTTGGTGGGGCTAATGATGGACTCTGGGAGTGCTCACATCAAGGAGTACTTCCCAGAACTTCTGCTGCCAGTGTCCTTGTCCTCATGATGAGCCACAGCCACCACCTGCCTCTGCAGGAGACCCTCTAACACTAGCAGGTAGATCTGGTTCATTCTCCCCTGGAGTCACTGCTCCTTCCCCTGGGTCCCGATGCACATACTACTTTGTGTGTGTCCTCCAAGAGTGGAGTCTCTGTTTCCCCCATTTCTGTCAAAGTCCTGCAATAAACCCCACTAGGCTTCAATGTCTGATTCTCTAGGAATTCCTCCTCCCCTTGCTGGACCCCCAGGTTGGGAACCTTACATGGAGCTCAGAACCTTCACTCCAGTGGGTGGACTTCTGTGGTATAAGTGTTCTCCAGTCTGTGAGTCAACCACCCTGCAGTTATGGGATTTGATTTTACTGTGATTGTGCCCCTCCTACCATCTGATTGTGGCTTCTCCTTTTTCTTTTGATGTGGGGTATCTTTTCTGGTGAGTTCCAGTGTCTTCCTGTCAATGATTATTCAGCAGCTGGTTGTGATTCTGGTGTTCTTGCAAGAGGGAGTGAGAGCATGTCCTTTTACTCTGCTATCTTGGTTCCTGAAAAGCTGTATTTCTTATATTTACATAAAGGTATGATGAATTCACAAGAAAAATTAAGGTTTATGCATGATGAACCTAATTACACATGCAGCAGGATAATCTTTTGCAATTTAACAAGTGTATTTTTGTGAGATTTTCTAAACTTTTTGATCCTATATCTTTTCAAGCAGAAACCATGACATTCCTTGACTCAGAGGAGTGTTCCTGTGACCACTGAAAGGGGAGGGTTAGGGAGGGTAGGATGGAGATGCAAGAGGGAGGAGATATGGGGATATATGTATATCTGATTCAATTTGTTATAAAGCAGAAACTAAGACACCATTGTAAAGCAATTATACTCCAATAAAGATGTCCAAAAAAATAAATAAATAAAAATAAACTAAGAAAATGCCAAAAATAAATAAATAAATAAATAAGGGAAAAGTGTTTTTTTTCTCAGATTTAACCTTAACTTGGAATGAATGGCTAGCCTACTGTGGATGATAAAAGTTAGAAGTAGCTGTGTCTTCTTTTCTGGCTAAAGCCCAGGGTCTTAATGTGATGCCAGAAAGGACTTGTGTTACATTTCTAGACAGAAAGCCTGAGACATCTGTGACTTTTTCAAACTAAATATTACAGTACCATCTGAAATGGTAATAAAAATGACTAAGATAAAACAAGACTAAAAAAATTGGAGCCAAAGATGAGAACAAAAAATAACAAATCACAGACCCCTGTGGAATCAGCAAGTGAGGACTGGTGGGCTGGTTGATGTCCCATCAGATGCCAGTGTGTAGACAGATGATGCGCAAAATGATAACCCTCCTCCTCCACACCTGAATACTTGGTATTCAGAACATCAATGGACACCAGAGGGAAGGGGCAGAGAGACCTAAATTAACTCAAATTAAAGTTTTTGACACCCAACATAATGAGGGTCAAATTAGACACCAAAATAACATGACATAAAGAAATTACATCTCTTGTACATCCAAGGTTGTGACCTAAGATAGCCTCCACCTTTTTTTCCCTTTTTTCAAAAAATCTATAAGTGACTTCTGCTTTAAGATTAAAGACTAAACAAATAGATTAATCTGCCCCCCTGATAAACCAAAATTTCATTAAAATGATAGTAAAAATGTATGATTGACTAAATATATGCACTCATACATACACACATGAATGAATGAACATGTTAATAGATACATAAATAAAGCCATAATGATGGTGAATATAAGAAGTGTGCAAAATGAAATCTCATAATAAAATATTGAAATACTTCTAAAGCCAGCATAAAGCACAAGTCAGAACACAACCAGGTTACTCTTGCAGAGGTAACACCATTCCCCAGAGGAATTCAAATCTCAGAGTGAGACAATATAAAATGTGGAACTGGATTATGGGGTAGTCATCATCATCAAAGATCTGTCTCCAGACCTGCTGAACCAACGGCCCTGTCCTAACATAAGCCTAGGCTACCAGAAATATTTACTCTTAAGCAGTTTTTTTCCCCATTAACAGAAACTAACACAGTATTGTGAACCATTTATACTCCAATAAAGATGTATTAAAAAATAATAAATAACGTGATATTCAATACTTTATTGTAAAACAGGCTTTGAGTTACATGATTTTGCCCAACTGTAGGCTGATGTAAGTGTTCTGAGCACACTTAATGTAGTCTAGGCTAAGCTATGGTGTTCCATAGTTTAGGTGTATTAAATGCATTTTCAAATTATGATATTTTCAACTTCTAATGGGTTTATTGGGAGGTAATCACATTGTAAGCAGAGGAGTTTCTGTAGTGTCTTTTTATTAGACAATAGTACTTGGAAAATATAGTAGCATCTTACTTTTCAGTATAAATTTGCTAAGTCTAAATTAATTTTCTCTATAACAGTCAAGAGAGTTATGACTACTTCTCAAACTAAATTATTTTGATTATTTATTTATTTATTTATTTTTTGCAGTTCGTGGGCCTCTCACTGTTGTGGCCTCTTCTGTTGCAGAGCACAGGGTCTGGATGTGCCGGTTCAGTGACCATGTGTCACGGGCCCAGACTCTCCACAGCATGTAGGATCTTCCCGGACCTGGACACGAACCCTTGTCCCCTGCATCGGCAGGTGGACTCAACCACTGCACCGCCAGGGAAGCCTTATTCTTTATTTATTTATAGTACATTTTCCCTCCAAACAATGAAGACCTTTTACAGATTTTTATCCTGTAATTTGCTATTTAAAATTTAAAATTGTTTGTTGTAAACTATGATGTATTTCCTCTTTGTTCTCCCAACACACATTTATGAAAATTTAGCATTATACATTTTGCTGGAAATATATTTTGCATTCTGACTGAGTACATTGCAGTGTCTAGATTCTAGCAGAGCATCTTAGAATGAAGGGAAAATAGCATGCAAGGGTCGCTGCTACTCTGCAAGGAATGTTTTTAATGCTAAATAATTAAATCAAAAGCTCCCTAGGAAATCAAGAGGATTTCAGCATAAAAGCAATAATCCTGCTATTCATTTTACCATAAATAATAATTATTATCATTTCTCTAAATAAAACTAAAACTAAGCAATTCACTATCTGTAATTTTGCCATAAATAATTATTGTCAATTTTCTTCTCAATGACCAATCTCTGAGGAAAAACTAACTGAAATTACCTATTTGACATTATGCATATTAAAGAAATAGCTAATTTTTAATATTATTTTCAGTTGGTTGTTTAGATTTGTGTATCTATTTGACAAGAGACAAGGTGAGAATACAACCATTTTTCACTGTTAAATATAAGTGCTCAAATCTTATTCATCATCCCTTACATTTCTATGTTTAAATTTCTAAATCAGTTTATTTATTTACTTTTTGCAAGACCTATATTTGATTTTGGCACATTTTCTTCAATCATGATTCTTCTCCAATGTGTGCAAAAACATCTGGAAAACTAAAAAACCCACACACTTCTGAGGACTTTTCGGTTTATGAAATTAAGAATGTTCACAGAGAAAAAATTTAAGTCAACTTTCTGAGTCAAAATTTCAACTCTCTCCCAATTTGCTTAGTTTGTATTCATTTGCAAGCCAACTGCCCATTACATATATTGTTCATTCCAATTACCTAGATGTGTTAGAAAAATTGAAATAGTAAAGGAGAATGTATCATAATTGTGAAAATAAATTATTGATATAATAAAATAATATTTAATTTCTTCATAAACAGTCTCCATGTAACCAGTGACTTAATGAGATTTTTGTAACACATGTGAAAATTGAATTTCTCACCTTTCCACTCACACAATTGCTTCCTCCTGTATTATTAACTATGTTCTATGCTCGAAAGGATATCTAACTTTTCCTTTTATTTTTCTTGTTCTCTAAATCTAAACACTAGTTAAGGCCTATCAGACCTAAGTTCAAACATTCAAATAATTGTTACATTTCTCCTGTTGTCACCACCTAATCTTAGGTATCCATGGCACATGACCGATCATTATTATAAAGGTAGACTCCAGTCTCCTCTCCCCCTACTCGCATGTCTTATCCTTGCAAGCCATCTTACATTTCTACATTTTTCTCCAGATCACCTTTTTCCCCAACAGTCAAACACCTTCAGTGGCAATCAGGAACTACTCTTTGAAGTGACCACACATTTCACTGTAGCCTGTGTATATATAATTAAGCAGAATATTTTGAGGCAGCCTAAGGCACTAAAATCACCACATAAACTTCATTCAGACAAATTAGTTCACTTCTCCTGGCATCAATCACCAAATACTCACTGTCATATCTCTTTCTGACTCACAATTATTAACCCTGGATTTATCTTAGATTTACTGTGGAGCTTATGAGAACATGTGTCCCTATATCAAGCCTTGGATATTATGAATCTGTCATTCTTGGATGGATCTAGATTTGAGTGTTTCTGACTAAACACCATAAAATTCTATATTTCTTTTTTACATGGAATATTCTCCTTCTTATCACCAAATGTCCAAATTCCACTACCCCTCAAGCCATATCTCAAATGTTAAAGGCTATAATTTCTATGAAGTCTTCCATTATAAATCTCCTATCTCAGTTTGGAGAAAAAATTACAGTCCTCTGAAATGCTACAGTATTTGATATAGTGTGAACATCTCTTTCAGTCCATAACACCTTATGTTTATATGCCAGATGCCTTAGCTATTTTACTCACTACACATTTTTCTAAAGGCAACCTCTCTTCTGTTTCATCTTTGTATTATCTAAAGCTCCTTACATTTAGAAGATGCTAAATAGTTATTTTCTGGGATGAATTTATCCCACAAAGGGCAATGGGTTACTGGCAAAAATTGTTGCTGAGGGAAATAATGTGACAGACTGAATCAATCAATTTCAAAGTATTGATTAAGTAAAAAAAAACAATGTACCCACTCATGCTCTGCAGTATCTATTCTTGAGTTAGTGTCAGCATTACATCCACTAGAAAAGTTGATATATTTCCCTCCATTTTCAGAGAGCTACGTCATTTTGGTGAGGCAGCATATTCTCCCTATATAGTCCTCCCCTTCTTCCTCCGTACCTGCCTCCAACTAATTCCTAGAAAATACAGTAGAAAATAAACATCTTCACTAATGATGAAGTGTTACTGATCTGGAAGAAAAAACAAACAAACAAACAAAGATTTAAGGAAGGATACTTGAGAAAAAAATAATGTTCAGATGAGATTAAATGATTCCACTTCAGATCATGATCCATGTACATCACCCACAAAATGAAAACATGATAGACCAGTCATCAGATCCATCCTATGTATCATGTCTTGATGTTAATGGTTTCTTGTTAGTATTTGAGCCATTGAAGTAGTTGACATTCTCAGTCCATGAGTCTTCAGCTGCTCAATTAGAGTCTTCATTGACTGTAAGACAATGTTAAGGAAGATGACTTATTTCCAAACACTCTGAAAATGTAAGATGATGTTGATTACTTCTCAATTGTGGTATCTGTACTAGACACAGCAATACCTTTCATCTTACTTTGACCACTTCTCATGTCTCTGCTCCTGCCTTTGAATCACAGAAAATTTATTTGAAGGTTTTTCTCCACTTTGTGGAGAAATGTGCCATTTCCCATTCAACCCTGCACTTGGAAAAGCTCCAATTTTTAAAACATTATTTATTTTTTTTCCACCATCATACATTTAATAAGAGGTAAATCAGTGTGGAGGTGGGGAGGGTAGTTTAAACAAACATCTTAGGGAGAATCATGGTGAAAGTAGGGAGAGTTCCATGCCTGAGGAGGTAGAAGATGAATGGGTAAACTGAGTACCAGCTCCCCATAGCTCAGGAAGAATCATGTTATTTGATGTACAGAACAGGTATTTCCAAGATACCCCTGAAACTGATATGTTGGTTTGGTGGTTCCAGAGACTGTTTGTTTTTTGCAACAGGGGAAATTTATGGAATGTTAAAATAAATTCATTTACACCCTCTAAGCATATCTATATGGTATATTTCTGTATTTTGGTATAAAATGAGTGAAATGGTCAAACATTCTTAAAAGAAATACAACTCAATTTAATTTTTAGTAATTAGCATCTCATTTCCAAAGACATCATTCACATTTTAAAAAATCAGGGTTATATCTTTACCCTCATTTTGATAACATCTATGTAGATATAACCATTGGCATTTTACTTGAAGATAGAATAAATACTTCCTTTTATTGCATAAAAATTGTTTTAAAGAATAGATTGCAGCAACATAATTTTAATTCATTTGAAACAGACTTAAAAACTGTCTCAGCTCAAATAATATGAAATAAGAACAAAAAACAAAAATATTTGAGCCAATTGTCTCCATAATTTTTTAGGGTCTGTTTATATAACCAAGTGACCTCTAAAAAACAAATACAGTGAACATTCAAGGCACACACACACTTTCAGGACATCCACAACAGATTTTCTGAAGGTTCTTACTGTGACTACACTACCAAAATGTAATTTCAACTCAATACCGAATTTATTCACTTTCGGTGACTAGGATTGTTATGGACTGAATGTTTGTGTCCTTAAAATTCATATTGTTTAATTCCTAAATCCCAGTGTGATGATGTTAGGAGGTGAGGTCTGTGGGAGGTAATTAGGTCACAAGGATGAGCCCTCATGAATCGGATTAGTGCCCTTTCAAAAAGAAACGGGAGAGCTTGCTCCTCCTTCTCTCTCTCTCTGCTCTCCACCATGTAAGAATATAAACAAAAGACAGTCATCTGTAAACCAGAAAGAGAACCTTCGTCATGGCAGACCATGCTGGCATGCTGATTTCAGACATCCAGCCTCCAGAAGTGTGAGAAATAAGTGTTTATTGTTTACACCACCCAGCACATGGTGTTCTGTTACAGCAACTCACATTAAGACAACATATTCATTTTATTTGCCTATTTTTCTATTGAATTCTTCTACTCTGTACTGTTTATTGGTAACAGCACTTTATATGGTAAGATAATAAAGAATCTCATCCAGGTATTAAAGAAGTAAGTCCAGATATTAACAAGTCTCTACTCTCATTCAATTTTATAATTCTCCAATATGCCAACTGGTGCAGATGCTACTGCAACTTATTTCAAAATAGAAGTGGGACGAGGAGGAGGGGAGGGGGAAGAAAAGATCTCACTTGACAGGCAAAATTATAATCTGTCATTGTTACACTGAATGCAGTAGATATTTAAACGTCAAGTCTTTGTCTCATGAAATGCTTTCTAAGTTACTCAGAGAAAAGTCTCTACTAGGCATTTCCAATAGCAGGTATCTAATGGGGGTAATGACACCTCCTGGTCTCTGTCAACCCTTCACCTTGGTTTATACATTTAAAATTTTGCACCCAGCATGTGTCATGCATGGGTAACTTTCTCCTAGAGGGAACCGTTACTGTATGGGTTTATTTTACAACAGCTTAAAACAAAATACCTCCTACTGGATCCACAACTGAGCTATAGGACACATGGATCCTAACCAGAAGCTCTATCCATTCCTAGAAGTGTACTGTATTTTTACTTTGTTACTATAAACTCCTATTGCACAACAGTAAATCATGTACTAACAATCCCTACCTTCTTTAAATCAATAAGGATAGAACTTAAAGCCTTCTGCTCTAGTTATCTATTCTTGAATAATAAACTACCCCAAACTTAATGGCATTAAACCACATTTTTTTTAATCCTCCCACATTCTGTAGTTCAGGAACTTGGAAAGACCGCCACTGGGATGACAGTTCTCTGCTCCACAATATCTGAGGCCATAAAGGTAATGAATTGAATGGCTGGGGTGACTGGGACCTAGCACGGCTTGGGCTGCAGAATTTACTTCCCAGATCACTTTTTCACTCACATGTCTGGTTCTTTCCTGTGGCCGCTATAACAGCAAGGACTCAGGGCAGTTGAACTTCTTACATTACTGTTCCAAGGTCAAATATTCTTAGCAAACAAGTCATAATCTGGAGGGCATTTTTCTTGATGCCACATTTTAAAAAGATTCTGTCCTTGGCGATTCTTGTTCTGTTGTGAGCTGCTGCCAATGTTCTGAGATGTGAAGAATTCCATTTTAACACCCTGTAACCATGTACTCTTTAAAGTGTTCTGTCTCCACTGTTATCATCTACAAAATCAATATATGTATATTCAATTATAATGGTTGATTGTTTATTACACCATTTATATATTCTCTACAACTCTGTTGTAGAGTGGAGATTTCAACCTGGGCTCCCACTGGAATCATCTGGGAGGATTTTAAAAATCCCAGTGCCCAGGGCATACTGACCCCAACAAATTAAATTAAAAAACTGGGGAGTGGACTCTGGCATTGGTATTTTTTTAAGTTCCCTAAATGATTCAAATGTGTAGCCAAGATTGACAGCCAGTGTTATGGAGCCAGCCCATTCTCATCACTGTCCTTTGTGGTAATCCTCCAGGTTATATTCTCATGTCTTCTAACTGAAACTCATACCCAGTCATATTGTTAGCTTTCAAAAAATAAATCTTTGGAATGTCAATTGTAATGCTTTAAATATATGAAATATTTTGGAGGAGAACTGTCACCTTTGCAAGATTAAATTGTTCCATCCAAGGACAGCCTATTTTTCTTTGACTATTTTTGTATCTTTTTATGTTATTTTATTATGTTGAGTCTTTATTTAAATAATATTTATTACTTAAGTTTATTCCCAGTTATTTAGTTTTAATATTGTTAGATGTTATGAATGGGATTTTCACAATTTATGTTTTAATTGCTTGTTTGGGGTCTATATTTAGACTATAGATTTTTAAACATTTTTGTACCTGAAAATAATTGTAAATTTTGTTACAGTTGACATTTCACTGATTATCTTGGCTGTTCCTCGTAAAAATTATATGGTCTGCAAATAATTACAAATGTTATCTTATTTCCAATATTTATACTTTTTAAGGTTCTTACCTTATATCATTGGTTCAAAATATAAATGTTAAATCCTCATGTCAAAAATGGCAAATAACTTATCATTTAATGTGATGAATTTTGGAGTTGCCTTTTTAGGTGATATCTAAAAGAAGTTAGTTAAATGATAAGTTCACTGTAATAGTTGTGCTTTTCTGAATGATCTATAATTACTGGCTTCACCATTAACCTGATGAAGAGGTTAGAGACAGGGATACTTGGGACTGCCAAGAAAATAGCTACCAGAGTATGGAAGGTATGAAAACTTGGAAAATACTCAATGATAAAACAAATGACATTGAGAATAAGTTGTCTGGAAATGTATTCCAAAGCAGTTGAGGTATAACACAGATGAGTATGGAATAGATAAATATCTAGAATCTTCTGGACACACTGCCATCATGGTCATTTTCTGACTACTTTTACAAAAACAGATTGCTCAGGACAGAAATTTCCAAACTTGAGAACAAGCCACTATATGGAGGTCTTACTAAAGTGTGTATTTCTGAGTCTTTCCCCGAAAGATTCTGACCTAGTAGGTTTGAATATTCCTCATGTGGAGGTCTTAGTCTTTAGTGACAAATTGTTGAGAAAAAGGGAACTCTTGGCAATTTCTCTATGACTGAGTGAAGCTCTGCTGTCATGCTGAGAATCAGTTGTTCTCTAGACTGTGAGTCCCACACATACAAAATCAATTCTTACATATGTTCACAGACCTGTTTCCTTTTCCTCTCCTTCAGTTAAATTAGAATTAAATGATATATAATGACATGATAATTTTCAGTGAAGGAATATGTAATCTATAGTTGGGGACATAAATGATGAAGAGGATATAATTTATTTAAAGAGAACATGATTGGCAAACAGCCACCACCAAAATGTGTGTGTGTACATATATTAACTTTATTGTAATTAATAGGAAAACTTATTTTTCCATTCACAAGATGTACCTGGATTGAAAGTCTAATTTAAAAGTTTTTACTCATAGGAAAAGTTTATCTATGAATCCAAACTGGCAAGTTGAATTGAGCAATGAAGTGTAATTTAGAAAGAGCTGAGAGTGCACTGATGTTTATTTTCATTGGAAGATGACTATCAGGTCCCAAATTTTAATGTATATTCTCTAATCTATTACTGTTCACACATAGTTTTTCTTAATCATCTATATAGTATCATCTGGTTCCCATTCAGTTAAAGATGACTTGAAATATGTCACAGCTGTGTTAGAACTGCCAATGAAAAATTATACTTACTCTTTGACTTTTAGCTCTTATATATGCTCTTACTTAAGTAAGGTTTACAAATATTCTGGAAGACAGCTTTTATACTTTACTTCTTGAGCAGATAGTTATGTATGGTATTTTATTTCCTGATGTTTATCAACAGCTTTCCATTATTTGTCCTTTACTGGCATACTTAGGAGATAAGTGATTGGTAGACTGGAGTTACACTAACATCATTGAAAAAAGAGAAGTCAAACAACTTTAACTTGTTTCATGTGAATTCAAACAGAAAAATTGCATATGCATTTAGCAAACCTTCCAGTTTATATTGTTGAAATGCTTCTGAGCTCCTTTCTTTACCTTATTCTGCAGGAGGATACTCCTAAATTCCTGATACAAGCATATATCTAGCAGTTTGTTCTGGCATTAATATTCATAACAGATTAAAAGAAACATTCAAATTAAGTTCTCATAAATATTACTTCAGAACTCATTCTGCTTTTATCCTTCCAATGAGTGACACTCAAGCCTTGTTAAAAGAAAGAAGGGATTTTTTACTTTTACAACCATGATTAGAACAGAATGAACACGTATAATATGTATACTGAATGAATATATATATGTGTATATATGTATCTATATACACACACACACACACACACACACACACATTCTGTTTTGGCTCTTTCCAACACGCAATAAAAAGAATAAAAAAAATAGGTAAAATTTTATTTTAAAAATTGCAATTATCTAAACCCCAGTTACACATATTTAGTGGTATTACACATGTTTAATAATACTACACATGTTTAAATGTCCCATATTTTAAAAGCAAACAAAAATAAGAAATAGGAAAGTAAACAAATTTAAAATGGCTTTCAAAATTGCTTTAGGTGTATTTCATTTACTGTTTAGATAATAGTCATTTAAGATTTTTGTTTTTCTATTCTGATGTTATTTTTTGCAAAAAGACCTTGTGTTGTATTACTTTATTTATGTACAGAGAAGAAACAGCATAAGCATGGGTGAGAGACTGATTTCTTGATGTTATAAATTGTTCTATAATTGCTGTAGGTTTCATTTACCTTTCTTTAAATATATTTGACAATAGAGGAAGAACGCTTATTTTCTTCCTTCACTGAAAGCAGACTATCTTTTCTTGTTTATAAAAATTAAACAAGAAAACACTTAGCTTCCATTTCTGAACCTGATTATTTCATCAATATAAATTGAAGAGTGACTTTGTAAACATTCATTCTGCTGTTGGATTTAATATATATCTATTTAAAACTTTTTTTCTTTGCTTTCTTTTTGGTATGTTGACATTCAATTTATTTACCAATTTAAATTTTGGAATCAATTAGCTACTTAGCATGTGATGTTGTTACATTTTTGCTGCATGTGTGGGTGAGGGCATACGTGCATCCATGGACAATCAATAGCACTGCATTCTTTCTTATACACGTGTTTAATTTTATAAAATTAATTATGCAGTTTGGATTTTCAATCAACACTGCTTTCTATCCTTCTACCTCTTAGTAATAAATACAAGCATGAATATGGTTTATTCATTTTAACTACTGTAGCTTATTACCTTATATGATGGATCTTATTTTGAAGATGTGTTCTGGTGAGAATATATGGAAATTTATCCGTGGCACACCCACACAGCCAGAATTCTATGCCTTTTCATCTTCAGTAAACATTGCTGGATGACTATTCCATGTGGCTGTACAAATTTACACTTCCACTCCCTAGTTCCAAGTTCTTTCTTTCCCTAACTCCTCTCAATCTGTGATATTAACAGATGGTAGTAATTTAAAAAATAAAGCAGATCAATATATTATAATGACTTGGAAAAAAGCTCAGGATACACTTTATTTTTGAAAAAAGGGATAGAAAAAATGCAAAATTATAATGTGCAATGTGGCCTGATTTTGGTCAAACTATATAATAAATATGTACTAACAAATTACAAGATCTAAGGTGACACATATCAATTGGCTAGAATTATTACCTCAGGAACGTGAACTCGAAGTGCCAGAATGAAGAACTAAACTTTTACTGGTGATACTTTGTGTTTCTTGAATTATTATAACCAGCAAGTAATACTTAGTCATTACAAAGTAATTGTTTATTGTCAATTAAAAAATAAAGAAAAGAGAACATAAAGAACACTCTAATATCCTTGCACGTGAAATATTCTCAGGGGCAGTCCATTAATTTCAAGAACAATCATGCTTCTAAGAGAATAGTGAGGGTTACCAGAGCCATAATGTACAGATGTGTAAGTTGTACACTGTACAATTCTTGGGACACAATTCGTAGGCTACTCCTTGAATGGCACATCCTAAAGCTGTGTAGTACATAACCAGTCTAGTGGTGAGTGACGTTCTTAATAACAGAAAAAAGACTCTGGAATCTCCAAGAAATTATTTCACTTGCTACAGTTAAAATTGGTAAAATAGTGTCAGAACTGGAGACACCAGGCCTTTCCTCATACTGGTTGAAATCTAGGGATGGTATTCCTGAAATAAAAAAAAGTCACCAGATGGCATTCCAGTGCTCAGTTGGGTGCCCTTCAGATTCTTATCTCAGCTATAGATTCACAGTCACGTTCCTAGGCCCTAGGTGTCTGGGAAGCTACTGTCTGACAACGTGTTGTGGTTGTGATATTATACCAAGTTCTATAGAGAATAAAATGCAATCTTTAGAGCTGCATCTCAGGCAGAAATTGATGTTTTAATGGGCGAACTACCAATGGCCTTCATCAAGGGACTTCAGTTTGGATGGTTGGTGGCCAGGCTTTTGTGCCTGGAGAGGCTATGCTTAGATTTGCTGTGTAGTTGTCAGATATTTTCACATATGCCTAATTTTTTTAAAAAATTAACTAAATTTTGATTGAAATGGTTTTGCTTTAGGTCTGGGATTAAATAGCTTTTCTATAAATGGAAGCTACATTATAAAGTGGTGGTGCTAACTTCAAAGCATAGGACATAATCTTTCAGTATTAAGCATAGAATATACTTTTTTAACATGGAAATTTGTCGGTTCTTTGTGAAAAGATCAAACTCCCTTTTTTGTCTTTACAAGTGGTAATGTAATATTAACACAAATTGTCTTATCATTGATATATATGGTATTTGCTTTTAAAATTTCTGTAAATGTTATATCAATCTTGAGCATCTTAAGTCTTTCTAATTTTTAGACCATGAGTGATTTCACAAATACATTCTAAAATATATGATAACATGTCATTTATTTTTATTTTAATTCAAATATTTATTTGTAGTGGCCTTAAAATTGGCAGAAACAATTAGTGAATAGCTATTTACTAATGGTAAGCACTGAGCTGTATATACATATACTTGTAATCTATATGGATTTTATGTAGGGAGAATAGAGAAAGTACATGAATATGGCTTTAGTACATGAATTGCATTTACATAGTTAAAACATAATGTCATTTGCCAGAATCTTATTGATGACAGGCAGGTGGAACTTCCTTCATATTAAATTTAAGACAACACATGATATACGACTTTTTTTAGGGAAAGCTACTACCAAACAAATAGGAGAAAAAAAAAGAAACTTTTATTTAAGGTAAATTTCTTAAACAGTCTATTCAGAAATCTAGAAGAAACAACAATTTACAGCAATATATTAGCTTCTAAATCTATTGTCATTCTTATGGTAATGCATGCATAATATCAGTGTGTGGGTATAAATGTAATATACATATATGTTTAAATATATTCAGTACACAATTATCAATTTTACTATTTATGCAGTTTTTCCTAAGTTTGAGAGTTCAAAATGAAATTTAAACATATATATTTATATCTACATATATATTTTCTATATATATTTGTTAATGATTAGTGGTATTTTTTACCCACTTTAATGTGATTTTAGAGTTTAAAACAATATCACAACTGTCAGTTGCTTACAATGTGTAAAATACTAACCTAATGACATGTGTAGTTAATACATCTTCACCTGACATATGAGAGAAAAATTTTGAAAAGTTTACAAAGAACAAACTTGAGCTGGACTTGACCAGTACACTGAATGCACGACAGGAGGAAGAATGGTATTTGATAGTGATATAGAACCTAATCTTATCTAGAAGAAGGGAGTGAGTCTTAAATTTGACATCAAGGGGATTTGATATGTTGTGGAAAGGAAGTCAAAACCACTGATATGACACTGAGATGATAAAACATGGGAAAAGGAAATGCTTTCCTTAGAGTCCTGCAAATGAGTTTTCAGTGGGTCATTAAATTGAGATTAGCCTTTCACAAAAGAGTTTCTACAGTGCCCACTTTGTCTGATCTTGTTATTAGTATCTCCATCACTAAATTTCAAAACATACATGTATGCCTGCATTTGACACCCTTAGAATCCTCCCAATAAATGCAGATTCCCATGAAAAGTAACTCAGAAGGAATTAAAAAATAGGCAATTCCTCACAAAACCAGTTGCCTGATTTTTGTTAGACCCACCCGGATTATTCTTAGGTCCTGGGAAGAGGAGTGTTGCTCATTTTCATGGATAGAGTACATTGTAGTTTGTGTGCATCACATGTTTCTCCTTGATTAAGAAGGGTTAACATTCATTTGGAAAATGTGACCTTGAAATTGATTACATAGTTCAGTTGACTTCCTGATTGCTTTCAGCTTGTGTATAGCATAGTAGTCCAATTTCCTTTCATCTGGGTCAATTTATCTTCCTGAAACACAAAATAAATGGTTTTCTGCTAAAGCCTCAAAAGTGGTGTGCTAATGTGTTTGTTTTCTACTTTGCAGCTGTAATTAATTTAAGCCACAGAAAATTATTATAGTGTTTATATTATAAATGATGTTACTCATGTGTTATCTCTATTTTTTAAAGAAAATGGATTAAATCTATTTTAGTTGATCTTATGGTTTTCTCATTCTAAATCTCTGAAGTTTATGATGAATTACTGATTAAATTGCATTCTACAAATTAAATTATATCAATTCAATCCAAGTTTTGCTCCCCCTACATACTTTATCCAATTTGGTATTAAGTTGAATTTTGCTATTTTTTTCTATTTTATTTAAGCACATAGAGTTAGTTAGGTCAATAATTTAAGAACATTTTTCTGTTTATATTAATTAACCCCATGTGTTACTTAATTCTACGTGGATGTCCATAAACTATTTCTAAACACATTTCTTAATATTGTTGGAAATACTAAGTGCCACATTGTTTTTTCTGTGGAAAATGTTTTCTCCTGGAAGATTTTACTTACTTTGAGAAATCTTCCAGATATTAAAAATGTTACAAACTCATAGTAAATTCTGCTTTGATCTGACATAGTTTTGGTCACTCATAATTACTTATATGTAGAAAGAGTATCATTAATTATAGTTTAAAAGTAAAGTAAAATAAAAAAAATTATATTCACACCTTGTTCATTTCATCATCAGCCACACTTGTTTTTCTGTATCATTATCTAGAGCTGTCTCTTCACCATTTTACCTACACCAGAGGATCTCAGATATTGTTTCAGAATTCCATAGGGGCTTGCAAATGCATATTTCCAGGTCCACTCTCAGATATTGGAAATCAGCAGCTCCAGGGTGTGTGTTGGAAATACGTCATTTTAATGAGTATTATGGATGATGTTAATGCAAACTGTATGCAGATTATACATGAGGAGTTACTAATAAGGGCTATTATTTTTTGGAGTATATCTTAGGTAGAATTATAACATAAATATAAGTTTATCACCCACTTCAATATAAGCTCCACGGGGTGTGTGGTAGGGGAGAATTTTTATTCATGTTTGGTGCTCTATCCTCAAAACCTATGACCTGGTCTATTTTAGGTCCTTAATAAATCATTGTTGAAGAAAAACTAATCTGAGTGGCAAATAAAATATGACTATTTCTGTTTCTCACTCTGCTATTGACAACTACTTAAGATAGTGTCTTACTAGTATAAATTCCATGAATTAAAGTGACTTATTTCTAGAAAACCTCCCCAAACCGTTGCTTGCTTTATGAATGTGTTTGTAACTATTGGATAACTAAGCAGTGCTGCCACTAGTATCATGAGACCTCAGTGGCATAGTTAAAAATACTCTTTTGAAGTTCAAGGGATCTTGGATAGATCCCTTTCTCACAGGGAAATAGTCCCAGACTGGTTTTTCTCCTGCATATCCTTCATTCATAGAATCTATGGAGGAGATAGTACCTTTAAGGAGATATAGTAAAAGACTGCTGTAGATGGGAGGACCTTAAAGATGGCAGAGGAGTAAGATGTGGAGATCACCTTCCTCCCCACAAATACATCTCCATGTGGAACAACTCCTACAGAACACCTATTAAACACTAGTAGAAGACCTCAGACCTCCCAAAAGGCAAGAAACTCCTCATGTACCTGACCATGTAGCTGACCATGTAGCTGACAGTGTCTCAATGCTCTGGCCAGGTGTCAGGCCTGAGCTTCTGATGTGGGAGAGCTGAGATCAGGACATTGGGCCACCAGAGAAACCTTGGCCTCATGTAATATCAATTGGCGAGATCTCTCCCAAAGACCTCTGTCTCAACACTAAGACACAGCTCCACTCAAAGACCAGCAAGGTCCAGTGCTGGACACCCTATTCTGAAAAACTAGCAAGACAGGAACACAATACCACCCATTAGCAAAGAGCCTGCCTAAAATAATACTAAGTTCACAGACACCCCAAAACACACCACTGGACATGGTCCTGCCCACCAGAAAGACAAGATCCAGCCTCATCCACCAGAACAGAGGCACCGGTCCTCTCAACAAGGAAGCCTACACAACCCACTGCGCCAACCTTACCCACTGGGGGCAGACACCAAAACAACTGGAACTATGAACATACAGGTTGTGAAAAAGACACCCCACATGCAGTAAGTTAAGCAAAATGAGAAGACAGAGAAATATGCAGCAGTTGAAGGAGGAAGGTAAACACCCACAAGACCAAACAAATGAAGAGGAAATAGAAAGAAAAATAATTCTACCTGAAAAACAATTCAGAGTAATAATAGTAAAGATGATCCAAAATCTTGGAAATACAATGGAGAAAATATAAGAAACATTTAACAAGAAACTAGAAGAACTAAAGAGCAAACAAACAATGATGAACAACACAATAAATGAAATTAAAAATTCTCTAGAAGGAATCAATAACAGAATAACTGAGGCAGAAGAAGGGATAAGTGACCTGGAAGATAAAACAGTGGAAATAATGAAAGCAGAGCACAATAAAGGAAAAAGAATGAAAAGAATTGAGGACAGTCTCAGAGAACACTGGGGCAACATTAAACTTGCCAACATTCATATTATAATCCAGAAGAAGAAGAGAAAAAGAAACTGACTGAGAAAATATTTTAAGAGATTATAGTTGAAAACTTCCCTAATATGGGAAAGGAAATAGAAAGTCCAGAAAGTGCAGAGAGTCCCATACAGGATAAATCCAAGGAGAAACATGACAAGATACATATTAATCAAACTATCAAAAATTAAATACAAAGAAAAAATATTAAAAGCAGCAAGGGGAAAACAATAAATAACATAAAAGGGAATCCCCATGAGGTTGACAGCTGATCTTTCAGAAGGAACTCTGCAAGCCAGAAGGGGGTTGCAGGACATATTGAAAGTGATAAAAGGGAAAACCTACAACCAAGATTACTCTACCCAGTAAGAGTCTCATTCAGATTCGATGGAGAAAGCAAAACCTTTACAGACTAACAAAAGCTAAGAGAATTCAGAATCACCAAACCAGCTTTACAACAAATTCTAAAGGAACTTCTCTAGGCAGGAAACACAAGAGAATGAAAATACCTACAAGAACAACTCAAAACAATTAAGAAAATGGTAATAGGAACACACATATCAATAACTACCTTAAAAGTAAAAGGACTAAATTCTCCAAGCAAAAGACATACAATAGCTGAATGGATACAAAAACCAGATCTGTATATATGTCGTCTACAAGAGGCACACTTCAGAGCTAAGGAAACATACAGACTGAAAATGAAGGGATGGAAAATGATACTCCATGCCAATGGAAATAAAAAGAAAGCTGGAGTAGCAATTCTCATATCAGACAAAATAGACTTTAAAACAAAGACTATAACAAGAGACAAAGAAGGACACTACATAGTGATCAAGGGATCAATCCAAGAAAAACATATAACAATTGTAAATATTTATGCACCCAATGTAGGAGCACATCAATACATAAGGCAAATGCTAACAGCCATAAAAGGGGAAATCGACAGTAACACAATAATGGTAGGGGACATTAACACCCCACTTTCACCAATGGAGAGATCAACCAAAATTAATAAGGAAACACAAGCTTTAAATGACACATTAAACAAGATGGACTTAATTGATATTTATAGGATATTCCATCCAAAAACAACAGAATACACTTTCTTCTCAAGTGTTCATGGAAAATTCTCCAGGATAGATCATATCTTGGGTTGCAAATCAAGCCTTGTTAAATTAAGGAAAATTGAAATTGTATGAAGTATCTTTTCTGACCACAATGCTATGAAACTAGATATCAATTACAGGAAAAAAATATCTATAAAAAATACAAACGCATAGAGGTTAAACAATACACTACTTAATAATGAGGAGGTCACTGAAGAAATCAAAGAGGCTATCAAAAAATACCTTGAAACAAATGACAATGAAAACACGATGACCCAAAACCTATGAGATGCAGCAAAAGCTATTCTAAGAGGGAAGTTTATAGCAATACAATGCTACCTCAAGAAACAAGAAATATCTCAAATAAACAAACTATCCTTACACCTAACACAATTAGAGAAAGAAGAACAAAAAATCCTAAAGTTAGCAGATGGAAAGGAATCTCAAAAATCAGATGAGAAATAAATGAAAAAGAAATGAAGAAAACAGTAGCAAAGATCAATAAAACTAAAGACTGGTTCTTTGAGAAGACAAAGAAAATTGATAAACCATTAGCCAGACTCATCAAGAAAAAAAGGGAGAAGACTCAAGTCAACAGAATTAAAAATGAAAAAGGAGAAGTAACAACTGACACTGCAGAAATACAAAGGATCATGAGAGATCACTACACACAATTATATGCCAATAAAATGGACAATCTGGAAGAAATGGACAAATTCTTAGAAAAACACAATTGTCCGAGACTGAACCAGGAAGAAGTAGAAAATATAAACAGACCAATCACAAGCCCTGATATTGAAAGTGTGATTAAAAATCTTCCAACAGGGCTTCCCTGGTGGCCCAGTGATTGATAGTCCGCCTGCCAATGCAGGGGATACAGGTCCGGGCCCTGGTCCGGGAAGCTCCCACATGACACAGAGTGGCTGGGCCGGTGAGCCTGCGTGTCCGGAGCCTGTGCTCTGCAATGGGAGAGGATACAAGAGTGAGAAGCCCGCGTACTGCAAAAAAAAAAAAAAAGAAAAGAAAAAAAAAAGAAAAGAAAATCTTCCAATAAACAAAAGCCCAGGAACAGATGGCTTCATAGCAAATTCTACCAAACATTTAGAAAATAGCTAACACCTATCTTTCTCAAACTCTTCCAAAATGTAACAGGAGGAACACTCCCAAGCTCATTCTACAAGGCCAGCCTAACCCTGATACTAGAACCAGACAAAGATGTCACAAAGAAAATAACTAGAGGCCAATATCACTGATGAACATCGATGCAAAAATCCTCAACAAAATAGTAGCAAACAAAATGGAACAACATATTAAAAGAATCACACACCATGATCAAGTGGGGTTTATCCCAGTAATGCAGGAATTCTAGAATATACACAAATCAATCAATGTGATACACTATATTGACAAATTGAAGTATAAAATCCATTTGATAAGCTCAGTAGATGCAGAAAAAGCTTTTGACAAAATTCAACACCAATTTATGATAAAAACTTTCCAGAAAGTATACATAACTTACCTCAAAAAACTAAAGGCCATATACGACAAACCCACAGACAACATCATTCTCAATGTTGAAAACCTGAAACCATTTCTCCTAAAATCAGGAACAAGACAAGTTTGCCTACTCTCACCACAATTATTCAACATAGTTTTGGAATTTTTTTTAACATCTTTATTGGAGTATAATTGCTTTACAAAGGTGTGTTAGTTTCTGCTTTATAACAAAGTAAATCAGTTATACATATATATATGTTCCGATATCTCTTCCCTCTTGCGTCTCCCTCCCTCTCACACTCACTATCCCACCCCTCTAGGTGGTCACAAACCAACCAGCTGATCTCTCTGTGCTATGCGGCTTCTTCCCACTAGCTAGCTATTTTACATTTGGTAGTGTATATATGTCCATGCCACTCTCTCACTTTGTCACAGCTTACCCTTCCCCCTCCTGATATCCTCAAGTCCATGCTCTAGTAGGACTGTCTCTTTATTCCCATCTTACCTCTAGGTTCTTCACAACATTATTATTATTTTTTTAGATTCCATATATATATGTGTTAGCATATGGTATTTGTTTTTCTCCTTCTGACTTACTTCATTCTGTATGAGAGACTCTAGGTCTATCTACCTCACTACAAATAACTCAATTTCGCTTCTTTTTATGGCTGAGTAATATTCCATTGTATATATGTGCCACATCTTCTTTATCCATTCATCTGTATATGGACAGACACTTAGGTTGCTTCCATGTCCTGGCTATTGTAAATAGAGCTGCAATGAACATTTTGGTACATGACTCTTTTTGAATTATGGTTTTCTCAGGGTATATGCCCAGTATTGGGATTGCTGGGTCGTATGGTAATTCTATTTGTAGTATTTTAAGGAATCTCCATACTGTTCTCCATAGTGGCTGTAACAATTCACATTCCCAGCAGCAGTGCAAGAGTGTTCCCTTTTCTCCACACCCTCTCCAGCATTTATTGTTTGTAGATTTTTTGATGATGGCCATTCTGACCGGTGTGAGATGATATCTCATTGTAGTTTTGATTTGCATTTCTCTAATGATTAATGATGTTGAGCATGCTTCCATGTGTTTATTGGCAATTTATATATCTTCTTTGGAGAAATGTCTATTTAGGTCTTTTGCCCATTTTTGGATTGGGTTGCTTGTTTTTTTGTTATTGAGCTGCATGAGCTGTTTGTAAATTTTGGAGATTAATCCTTTGCCAGTTGCTTCATTTGCAAATATGTTCTCCCATTCTGAGGGTTGTCTTTTGGTCTTGTTTTTGGTTTCCTTTGCTGTGGAAAAGCTTTTAAGTGTCATTAGGTCCCATTTGTTTATTTTTGTTTTTATTTAAATTTCTCTAGGAGGTGGGTCAAAAAGATCTTGCTGTGAAGTTTTAACCACAGCAATCAGAGACAAAAAAATAAAAGGAATCCAATTTGGAAAAAAAAAAAGTAAAACTGTCACTGTTTGCAGATGACATGATACTATACATAGAAAATACTAAAGATGCTACCAGGAAATGACTAGCACTAATCAATGAATTTGGTAAAGTAGCAGGATACAAAGTTAATGCACAGAAATCTCTTGCATTCCTAAACACTAATGATGATGTATATGAAAGAGAAAGTAAGGAAACACTCCCATTTACCATTGCAGCAAAAAGAATAAAATACCTAGGAATAAACCTACCTAAGGAACCAAAAGACCTGTATGCAGAAAACTATGACACTGATGAAAGAAATTAAAGATGATACAAACAGATGGAGAGATAAACCACCTTCTTGGAAGAATCAACATTTTGAAAACAACCATACTACACAAAGCAATCTACAGAATCAATGCATTCCCTATCAAACTACCACTGACATTTTTCACAGAAGTAGGACAAAAAATTTTCACAATTTTTATTGATACTCAAAAGACCTTGAATAGCCAAAGCAATCCTGAGAAAGAAACATGGAGCTGGAGGACTCAGGCTCCCAGATTTCAGACTATACTACAAAGCTACAGTAATCAAGACAGTATGGTACTGGCACAAAAACAGAAATATAGATCAGTGGAACAGGATAGGAAGACAAGAGATAAATCCATGCACATATGGTCATGGATTTTAATAAAGGAAGAAATAATATACAATGGAGAAAAGACAGCTTCTTCTATAAGTGGTGCTGGGAAAACTGGACAGCTACATATAAAATAATGAAATTCGAACACTCCCTAACACCATACACAAAAATAAACTCAAAATGGATTAAAGACCTAAATGTAAGGCCAGACACTATAAAACTCTTTGAGGGAAAGTTAGGCAGAACACTCTATGGCATAAATCATAGCAAGATCCTTTTTGACCCACCTCTTATATAAATGGAAATAAAAACAAAAATAAACAAATGGGACCTAATGACACTTAAAAGCTTTTACATAGCATAGGAAACCATCAACAAGACAAAAAGACAATCCTCAGAATTGGAGAAAGTATTTGCAAATGAAGCAACTGACAAACGATTAATCTCCAAAATTTACAAGCAGCTCATGCAGCTCAATATCAAGAAAACAAAAAACCCAATCCAATAATGGGCAGACGACCTAAATAGACATTTCTCCAAAGAAGTTATACAGATTGCCAAAAAACACATGAAAGTATGCTCAATATCACTAATCATTAGAGAAATGCAAATCAAAAGTACAGTGTGGTATAACCTCACACTGGTCAGAATGGCTAGCATCAAAAAATCTATAAACAATAAATGCTGGAGGGGGTGTGGAGAAAAGGGAACCCTCTTGCACTGTTGGTGGGAATGTAAATTGATACAGCCACTATGGAGAACAGTATGGAGGTTCCTTAAAAAACTAAAAATAGAACTACCATATGACACAGCAATCCCACTACTGGGCATATACCCCGAGGAAACCATAATTCAAAAAGACACATTTACCACAGTGTTCATTTCAGTACTATTTACAATAGCCAGGACATGGAAACAATATGTGTCCATCGACAAATAGATGGATAAAGAAGATGTGGCACATATATACAATGGAATATTACTTAGTCATAAGAAGAAATGAAACTGAGTTATTTGTAGTGAGGTGTATGGACCCAGAGACTGTCATACAGAATGAAGTAAGTCATAAAGAGAAAAACAAATACCATGTGCTAACACATATATATGGAATCTAAAACAACAAACAAAAAAGAAAAACAAAACAAAACAAAAAACTTTCTGAAGAACCTATGGGCAGGACAGGAAAAAAGACGTAGATGTAGAGAATGTACTTGTGGATATGGGGAGGGGGAAGTATAAGCTGAGACGAAGTGAGAGAGTGGCATGGACATTGCCAAACGTAAAATATAAAGCTAATGGGAAGCAGCCGCATAGCACAGGGAGGTCAGCTCGGTTATTAGTGACCACCTAGAGGTGTGGGGTAGGGAGGGTGAGAGGGAGATGCAAGAGGGAGGCGATATGAGGTTATATGTATACACATAGCTGATTCACTTTGTTATACAGCAGCAATTAACAAAACAGTATAAAGCCATTATACTCCAATAATGATGCTAAAAAAAATTAGGAAAAAAAAAAGATAGACTAAACTGATGGGGCTTCCCTGGTCATCCAGTGGTAAAGAATCTGTCCTGCAATGCAGGAGATGCAGGTTCGATTCCAGGTCAGGGAATTAAGATCCCACATGCCACTGGAAAACTAAACCTACGCTCCTCATCTAGAGAACCCCACGTGCCACAAACTACAGAGTCCACACACTCTGGATCCCGCCCACCACAACTGTAGAGGGAAAATCCATATGCCACAATTAGAGAGAATCCTGCATGCCACAACTAATGATCCTGCATGCCACAACTAAAGAACTGACACAGTCAAAAAAAAAAAAATACATTAAAAAATAGACTGAACAGAGAAAGCCTTGTCAACAGCCGTTTTAGAAAGGCTACAAGCTCTTCCTTCAGTGTGTGTTCTAAGAACACACCACAGAGAGGCAGAAAGAAGCAGCACAATATGTGATCTGAGGCTCTAAGCCTTCAGGGAATGTTTCATTTTTCCATCAGATGTGAGTTACAAAACAAAAATTCAATGATAAAATTATTAATAATTTTTCTGATATGCAACAACTTTAGAGCATCCAACCCCAAGGGTGTGGCTCTTATTTGGACAATAATTTCTGTTCCAGCCATGGTCACACACCCCCAGGGTTAAGATTTTCTACATTCTATTCGTGTACCTATGGGGTGTCTTTTCACCGTTCGAAGAAACATTTCTACACAAGGTAGCTTGTATGGCCCATCAATGTACACCATTTTTTGGACAGCCCACAGGCGATAAGCAGGCAGCTGTTGATGTAAGGCCCATAGTCCACAATGAACAGATGAACAGTTAATGTTGATCTTTGAAGTTTCCCTTGAATGGAGGTGAATGATGTGTAGATGCGGAATAAAGTGTCCAGGTGTTGACTAGGCTGCCACAGAACTGCTTGCCACTGGGCAAGAAAATAACCATGGGTCTCTGTGGACTGAATTCCCTCTTTTCATAATCCCTCCCTCCTGTAAATCACTCATCATCTCTGGTCCCAGGCGGGCAGGTGACATGAAGTGATCTAATTCTTCCTCTCTTCTATTTCCAGCTCTACATTATGGTATAGATCTTTTACTCTGCTCCCATTTTGCCCTTCCTTCTCCTAAGCCTGTTTCAGAAGTAATAAAATCATAAAACAATGATTGTTCTCTTATTATTCTTGTCATAATAATCCTACATCTCCTTGAGGCACTATGGCTTCCTCTGAATTGAAAACAGACATCAAATAAGGTGGTTGGATAAATAGGCAAAGATTAACATATCAAGACATAATCATGTTAAACACATATGGTATGTGAAGAATATTCAATTTTGATAAAGAAGATTTAAAGTAGCAGAAATCAGTCTGCCCAGTTTCATGACATATTATCTAGCTACAGTAATCAAGAGTGGATGATACTAGTTAAAGTATAGACCTATAGGTCAATGGAAGAAAATGGAACCCCCAAGTAGACCTACCTGCTATTCTTAACTGATTTTTTTTTATAAAGGTGAAAAGCAATTCAATGGAGGAAAGATAACCTGTTCAAGAGATTATTATGTAGCAATTGGGCATCTATATGTAAAATGAAAAAACAAAATAAATAAAGTGAACCTTGACCTGAATCTCATACCTTATACAAAATAAACTCAAAATGAACCATGGATTTAAATGTAAAACATAATGTTATAAAACTTGTATTAAAATATAGGAGAAAATCTTGAGGATCTAGAGGTAAGAATAATTTTTTTTAATTGGATGTCTAAAATAGAATACATAAAAGGAAAAGTTGATTTGGCTTTCTGAAAATTAAATAGCATTTACTTTGAAAATGCTCTTGTTAAAGGGATAAAGAAAGAAGCTACAAACTAAGAGAAATATTTGCAAACCACATACCTGACAAAAGTCTAGTTTCTAAGATTATATAAATCACAAAATCCAGCAGTAAAAAAAAAAAACTAATAATCTAATTAGAAAACAGGAAAAAGACATGAGCGACCATTTCCATGGGATGTACAGGTGGCACTTAAACACATGGAAATTCAATTCAACACCTTTATCCATTAGGAAAATTTATATTGAAATTACAATGAGTTATTGCTATATGCCTATCATAATGTCTAAAACAAGACTTTTAAAAGTGAAAACAAATGCTAGTGAAAATATAGAGAAATTGGATGCACATACATTGCTGGTGGCAGTGTAAAATGGTACAGCAACTCTAGAAAATACTTTGGAATCTTCTTTAAAGAACTAAACATGAAACTACCATATGACCCAGAAACTGCACACATGGATATTTCTTCCAGAGAAATTAAAACTTACATTCACAAGCAAACCTATACAAATGTTTTATAGCAGTTTTACTCATAACAGAATTAGAAGCACCAACTATGGTACATCTGTACCATGGAATACAATTCAGAAAAAAAAAAGTCTGGACTATTGATATACATAATAACTTGTGTGTATCTCCAGATAATTATACTGTGTGGAAAAAAAAATCTCAAAATGTTGCATGCTATGTGATTATATTTATATAACATTCTGAGAATGACAAAATTGTGGACATCGAGACCTGATTCACGGTTGCCAGAGGTTAAGGATGGAGGGAAGGGTGTGAGGCATGATGGAAATGACTGTGATTATAGATAGGCAACATAAGGACTTCTTGTGATGATAAATTATTCTGTATTTTTACTATACCCTATTAATATTTTAGTAGATATATTTATATTATAGTTTTGCAGAATGTTATTTTTAAGGGAAACTGAGTAAAGATCTCTCTGTGTTATTTCTTATAATAGAATATAAATCTATAATTATCTCAGAATAAAATTTAATTAAAAGTTATGCTGTCTTGCATGAAAAAGTAATATGACATTGGATAATACACTATAGCTTATGTTAAAGTCCTAGAAAGAAATAAATGGAGTTTACAGAGATTTGGAAAATACCTTAGTGCACCACTGTGTCAAAGGAGTTAACTACACTCTGCATATACATTTCAATTACAACAAGAATGTGTTCCTTTCACTACATTTTTTGTAGTTAGACTATTTTTATATCATTATTAAATTCAATTTCTTTGGATAATTTCTTTGGACTTCAAAATGGAAGGTATTTTAAGCTTACATATAAACAACCAAACAACATCTGATTTCATAAAACAGAATATTTTGTAATCCTTAAACTCTGAAATGAATTTTTCTCTTTTAAATCTGACTATACACTGAAAAAGATTAAAATACTTCAACCAAGTTAAGGGTAAAGTCTGATTTTCTTATAATTATGTGAAGTAGCTTTTAACTTAATTTAGCATTTTTCTTTTCCATCACCATTTTAGCATAATAGATCAAAGATAATCTTTGACAAAGAGGTGGCTACTTCCTGTTTTGCAAACTTGGAACCTTTCTTCGCATCTAATGTTCACTCCTGTATTAGGTCTTACTTAATGAGATGAATTAACATACCGCAAAAAAAAAAAAAAAAAAAAAAAAAAAAAAAAAAAAAAAAAAAATGAGATGAATTATAACCAGAAGACTAGAAAACAAACAACAAACAAATGAAAAAAAACAAGCAAGACAAATATTTATACAATAAAAGCATGCATAAAGATGGTGAAGCTCACTTAATTTCTCATTATTTTCTGGGAAGCCTACTATATTATATATACTGATCCTTGTTTTTATAGGATTTGGATCAGGATTAAGAATTTTTCAATATTGTGTTGCTGTTACACATAAGCGACTGTAATCAAAATATTATGAAGTTCTAGTATTTTAGTGAAAATTTTTATGAAATTTATAATAATTTTGTTGGTTGAAAACTCTGAAGAGGGCAAACAAACTTTTCAAACAATTTGTGTGTCTCCAAATAGAGGTCTTAAGGCACCTTCAAAGAATCTAAATGAAGACTAACATTAGGAAATTTTTGATTTAATAAAGTTAGAGTTTCTGAAATAGTTATGCTTTATATTGATGCATCTTATTCATGGTTACTTTGAGTTCAAGATATGACAATTATTTTTTCAAGTGTGTATTAACTCATTTTAAATAATAAAAGTACATATTTTCACTTGTCTTATGCCAGAAAGCTAAACCTATAATTACAACCTCAAGGAACTGAAATGTATAATTATATTATCAAAATGAATTTCAAGGGATATTAGTATTTTAGTGTAAAAATGCTTCTGAATGCAGAAAAAGAAACATTGGGACAGCAAAACATAGCTCACTTGAAATATCTTGACTAATTAAATTGAACTATACATCTATTTTTAAAAAGTGATGGTTAAAATAAAAAAAAAAAATCTGTGTCATCTCATTCAGTGATATAACCTTAAAGGAAGCTCAGCATATATGCTGCAGCATAAATTACAGGTTTGGCATCAGAATCCGACTCCTATACTTATCAACACTGTTACTTCATGATATTACTTAACATCTCTAAGTTCCAATTTTTTCAGCTGTAAAAATGTAGTAGTTACCTCACTGAGTTACTAGAAGATAGAATAAGTTGATTCATTTAAAGCACTTACCACTGCCTGGCTTTAAGTAGGTGCTCCAAAACAATATGTAATATAAGATTATAAATATAAAGGGAATATGTCTGGTCTCTCTATGCAGATAAATCTGCCTTATTTTCCATCAGTTGGCATAGGGAACAGTCATTTTATTTTTGATTCATTAATAGAACCACTTTTGTAGCTGGTCAAGAAACAGGATCCCTGTGGGAAACCCATTTTGGGTTTAGAAATAGGAAAAGAGGCAAAGAAGTATATGCTAAGGAAAAGGTATAAAAATATTCAGTGCAATTTAACTTCAAAACACTAAGGGCATATTTTTCATACCTTGCAATGATGCTACAGAGAATTAACTACGGTGACATAATACATGTGCTAGAGTCAGTCGCATTTGTTAAACATAAATTTGTTAATTTGTGACCACCTGCTAGACTCTATTATCGAGTTGTTTAAGGGGGATCACTTTGAATGTACTGAAAATTATGTTCTTTTCATAACTGTTCTCCGTGAATAAAACCCTTTTAAATTCTGGAATCCTTTCCTTCTTGCCAATTAGTGCCAACTCTAGGTAGAACCACCTACACACAGAATCATTAGCCAGCTATGCATAACTCTTTGCCCTTAGCCATCAAAAAGACCAAGCCCCTGAACAAATGAGTTCAGGACTTACCTTAAGAGCCTGCTATTGAAACTTGGATGTACACCAAACCCCAAGTATGCTAGCTATGGGCTTTGCTTTATTTACCAAGAATGCATCATCTTGATCCAATCATTTTCCAAAGGGATTCTGGGGTGAAACTCAGAGGCAGAAAAGTGTTTTCTTCCCAAAATAAACAAATGGATTTGACACTGAGGGAGAAATATTGTAAGTTTAAGCCTTTCCCAAGTAAGAAGTCACAAGTTCAGAGAATATGACTTGCTATCCTTTCTGACTGTGTTATTTAAACTAGAAGATGACCCAGTGACTTATTTTTGTTCCTATCTTCCCAAACTAAGTTCAAGAAGTTATTGTAGAAGGAAAACTTGAACCAGTGTCATTGTGCCACCTGTGGAATAATTAACCTATCAATTCTCATTCTAACACTGAATTTGTATGGACTCCACATATTTTGAGATGTGAAATATAAACAAACTATACACATATCTAACATGCCTGATAGCAATTACCATGAGAAAAATGACAACTTAGGAAGCATTTTTAATTTCTTTCCATTTGACATAGTACACATAAATCTTAGAAAACCTCTGATGTTGTGAACTAGATGGCTTAATTATGTACATGAATGGGAAATAAGAAGTCAATAGAAATAAGCTGAAAGTAAAAATAGTTTTTAGGATCTAAAAAAAAATTTTGCTTAAAGGAAAGAAAGTGGGAAAGAAGAAGATGAGACTGGAAACAGAAAACTGAAATTAGCCAATAAACAAAGTGCTAGTTGTAAATCACTGTAAGTTTTAGCATTTGGCAAGAAATGTAAGCAATGGAAGTTGAAATTGGGAATTGGGAGCACAATTAAAATATTTTAGCTAAAGTAGTCCAAGCTCATAAATGTCAAAATCATTCATTCAGTATATATATATATACACAAACACACACACACACACACACACATATATATACACACATACATATATATGTAATATATACACATAAAATAAGGAATAAACATAAGCATATTTTAGTAGAACTGCTTTGAGTTATATGTTTAAAATTTTAATACTGATATTATGTTTTCAGTAAACAAAATAAATAAGTAGGCATAAATCTTGAAAAAGTGCAATAATTATATTCAAATAAAGAATTTCTTTATCTGGGTTTAAGATAGTGGCACAAGAAGAACCTGAACTCACCTCCTCCTATGGACACACCAAATCTAGAGCTACATACTGAATAATTCTCTTTGAAACAGAACTGAAAATTAGCTGAGCAGCTTCTCCACAACAAAAAATAAAAAGTCACATCAAGATGGGTAAGGGAGGCAGAGAAGTGGTCTTGCCAAAAACTCCACCTCCAGCTCAGCAACCCACAAACGAGAGAGATCTCACAAATACAAAACATACCTCTGAGGAGCAATAGTTTGAGCTCCATCTCAGGCATCTCAACACTTGGGACATGCACCAGAGAGAAGCCCTCAAATGCCTGGCTTTGAAAACTAAAATTGCTTATGTCCAGGAGCCCCAAAAGACTGTAGGAAACTGAGATCTTGATCTTAAAATGCTTGTGTACAGACTCACTCACCCTATGACCCAGTGCAAAAGCAGCAAGTTGAAAAGCACGTAGACAATATGTGAAAGAGATTCATCAGCTAATCTTAAAGCATCTGCCAGAGGGTCAGTGGTCTGTTGGAACTCTTTCTGGGGATGGATGCATAGGTGAGTGCCATGTTTGGACTGTTCTTCCACCTTGTTGGTGCTGGCAGGCACCATTTTTTTCTTTCTTCTTCTACTTTGCTGGTAGCACTTGCCTTACCCTGGTGCCCTCCTGCATCTCTGCCCAACTAAATTCAGCTGAAAGTTATGCCTCATCTGTTGCACCCCTAAGGCCCCACAAAAGCCAGTGGGTGCAGGCAGTCCACCCATGGAATGCTCCACAAATGTTTGGCTCTGATGGCCAGAGGGGCTTACCTTTCTTGTTCCCATTCCACTGAAACAGTAAGAGAGACAGTTCTTGGCAGGCTACCACCCCCAGAACACTGCACAGACAGCAGACAAATGCACTCCCCCAGTCTTTCTGTTAGCACTGTTTCAAAATTGGAAGAGATTGTTGTTTAGTCTAATACATAGAAACAAAGAGTCAAGCAAAATGAGGAAACAGAGGAATATGTTACAAATGAAAGAACATGATAAAATACCCTCTCCTTGAAAAAACTGAATTAAACAGAGATAAGTAACTTACCTGTCAAAGAGTTCAAAGTAATGGTTATAAAGATGCTTACTGAAGATGCTCAGGAGAAGAATAGATGATCACAGACAGAACATCAACAAAGAGGTGAAAAATGTAAGGACCAAACAGAAGTCAAAATGCTGAAGAATACAATAACTGAACTGAAAAATACACTAGAGTGGTTCAACAACAGACTACATGAAGCAGAAGAAATGATCAGTGACCAGAATAAAGGGCAGTGGAGCTCACCCAAACAAAGTAGCAAAAAGAAATAGTATTTTTAAGAAGTGAATATAACTTAAGGGACCTATGGGACATCAAGTGGAACAACATTTAAATAATAAGTGTCCCAGAAGAAGAAAAGAGAGAGAAAGGGACAGAAATTTATATAAAAAAGTAATGGTTGCAAACTTCCCTAACTTGGGGAAGGAAACAGACATCTAGATCCAGGAAACCCAGAGAGTACCAAATAAGATTAACCCAAAAATATCCAAACCAAGACAAACTGTAATTAATATGTCAAAACTTAAAAATAGAATCTTAAAATCAACAACAGAAAAGCAACTTGTTATATACCAGAGAACCCCTTAAGATTATCTACAGATTTTTAGCAGAAACTTTGTAGGCCAGAAGTGAGTGGCATGATATATACAAAGGACTTAAAGCAAAAAACTTCCAATCCAAAATACGCTACCCAGAAAGGCTATCATTCAGAATTAAAGGAGAAATAAAGAGTTTTCTAGATAAGCAAACACAAATTGATTTCACCACCACTAAACTACCTTACAAGAAATGCTAAAGGACCTCCTTTAAGCTGAAAAGATAAGGCATTAATTAGAAACAAGAAAACATATGAAAGTAAAAATCTCACTGGTAATCGTTAATATATAGGAAACATAGTGGATTAACCAGTTACAAAGCTAGAAGGAAGGTTAAACGTCAAAAGAAGTAGAAGTAACTATAGCTATAACAATAGTTGAGATACACAAAATATAAACATGTAAAATGTGACATCAAAAACAAAAAAATGAGGGGAGTAAAAATATAGAGTTTTAGAATACTATCGACTTAAAATAGACTGATATATATATGGGCTGATATATATAAACTTCTTGAGAACTACAAAGTAAAAACTTGCAATAGATATATAAAAGATAATGAGCATGGAATCTAAACATGATGCTAGAGAAAGCCATGAAACCACAAGAAGAGAAAGCAAAAGAAGAAGAAAAGAACAAAGAGGAACTACAAAAAAGAGAAAGCAGTTTTTAAAATGGTAATAAGTACATATGTATCTATAATTACTTAAAATGTAAGTGTCCAAAAGTCTCCAATTAAAAGACACAGAGTGGCTGAATGGATTAAAAAAAAGAAAGACCCAGCTAGAATTTTCCTACAAGAGAACTCACCTCAGATGTAAGGAAAAACACAGACTGAAAGTGAAGGGATGGAAAAATATGTCTCATGCAAAAGGAAACAAAGTGAAAGCTGGGTAGCTATACTTATATCATACAAAATAGACTTTAAAACAAAAGCTGTAATAAAAGACAGAGATGGGTATTACATAATAAAAAGGGGCTCAATCCACCAAGAAGATATAACATCTGTAAATATTTATACACCCAACATAGGATCACCTAAATGTATAGATATTAATATGTAAACATATAAATATAGAGAAGCAAATATTAACAGGCCTAAAGAGAGAAATCAAAGCAATACATTCCACTTAGGAGCATCAGAATACACATTCATATGAAGTGTGCGTAGAACATTCTCCAGATGGGTCATATATTAGACTAAAAAACAAGTCTCCATGAATTTAAGAAGTTTGAAATCATATCAAGCATCTTTTCTGATGACAATGATATGGACCTGGAATTCAATCATAGAAGGAAAACTGGAAAAATCACAAATATGTGAAGATTAAACAACATACAACTAAACAACAAATGTGTCAACAAATATATCAAAGAAGAAATCAACAAGTACCTTGGGACAAGTGAAAATAAAAATACAACATACCTAAATCTATGAGATGCAGCAAAGGCAATTCTAAGAGAAATGTTTATAGAGATACAAGCTTACCAAAAAGAACAAGAAAAATCTCAAATTAAAAATTTAGCTCTACACCTAAAGGAATTAGAAATAGAAACAAACCAAGCCCAAAGTTAGTAGAAAGAGAAAATAATAAAGATCACAGTGGAAATAAATAAAATAGAGAATAAAAAGACAACAGAAGAGATCAATGAAATTAAGAGCTCTTTTTTGAAAAGATAAGCAAAATTAATAAACTTTTAGCTAGATTCACTAAAAAAAATGAAGAGGGCTCAAACAAATAAAATCGAGATAAAAGAGGAGAACTTACAACCGATACCATAAAAATACAAAAGACCATAAGAGACTATTATGAAAAATTATATGCTACTACTTTGGGTTACTTAGAAGGAATGAATAAATTCCTAGGAACATGCAATCTTTCAAGACTGAATCATGAAGAACTAGAAAATCTGAATAGACTGATCACTGGCATGATGATTGAATCTGTAATCAGAAACCTACCAATAAACAAATGTGCAGGATCTAATGGCTTCACTGGTGAATTCTACCAAATATTCAAGGATTAAATACCTGTACTTCTCAGACTCTCCCAAAATATTGAAGAAGAGAGAATGCTTCCAAACTCATTTTATGAGGTCAGCATTACCCTCATACAAACACCAGATATGGACTTCATGAAAAAGGAAAATAACAGGCCAATACCCTTGATGAACAGAGATACAAACATTCTCAACAAAATGCTAACAAACCTAATTAAAAAATACATTAAAAAGACCATACACCATGATAAACTGAGATTTATTTCAGGGAATCAAGAATGGTTCAACATCTGCAAATCAATTAAAGTGATACACCGTATTAACAAAATGAAGAATAAAGATCATATGGTCATCTCAATAGATGCAGAAAAAGCATTTAAAATATTATCATCCACTTATAAAAACTCTCAACCAACTAAGGAATGTACCTCAACAAAATAAAGGCCTCATATCATAAGCCCACAGTTAATATCACACTCTGAAAAGCTGTAAAGCTCTTCTGCTAAGATTAAGAACAAGAAAAGGATGTTCACTCTCATCACTTTTATTCAACATAGTATTTGAAGTAATACTATGCTGGAGCAATTAGGCAGGAAAAATAAATAAAATTACCCAAATTAGAAAGGAGGAAGTAAAACTGTCACTATTTGTAGACCAACGTGGTTTTATGTATAGAAAGCTCTAAAGACAGCACCAAAAAATTGTTAAAACAAACAAATTCAGTAAAGATGCAGGATATAAAATCAATATACAAAAATCTGTTGTATTTTTATACACTAAAACCCAACTATCACAATGAGAATTTTTTGTTTTAATTATAGTTACTGTTGCACAAAAAAGAGTAAAATACTTAGGAATAAATTTAACCAAGGAGGCATGACCTGTTCACTGAAAACTATAAAATATTGATGAAGTATGAAGAAGACACAAATAAATGGAAAGATATTTTATGCTCATGGATTGGAAGAATTAATATTGTTAAAATGTCCCTATTACTCAAAGCAATCTATAGATTTAATGTAATCTCTATCAAAATCCCAATGGCATTCTTTCACAGAAATAGAAAAAAACTATTCTAAATATTTGTATATAACCCCCAAAGACCCTGAATGATCTCAAGCAATCTTGAGAAGGAACTAAACTGGAGGCATCACACTCCCTGATTTCAAACTATATTACAAAGCTATAGTAATCAAAACAGTCTGGTATTGGTATATAAATAGACACATAAAGAAATGGAATAGAAAAGATAGCTCAGAAATAAAGCCATGCATACATGGTCAATTAATTTACAACAACAGGAAAAGTCAGGGATACACAATAAAGAGCAATCCTCTTAATAAATGATGTTGGGAAAACTGAAAATCCACATGCAAAAAAATGAAACTGTATCACTATCTTACACCATACATATAAACTAACTGAAAATGGATTAAAGACTTGAATATAAGATCAGAAACCATAAATCTCCTAGAAGAAAATACAGGCAGTAAACTCCCTGACATCATTCCTAGTGCTACCTTATTTTTTTTTTTTTTTGATCTAACATCAAAGTCCATGATGACAAAAGCAAAAATATACAAAGGGGATGACATCAGACTGAAAATCTTTTGCATAGCTAAGTAGGCCATCAACAAAGCAAAAAGGCAACCTACTGAATGGGAGAGGATTTTTTGTGTGTGTGTGTGTGGTACGCGGGCCTCTAACTGTTGTGGCCTCTCCCATTGTGGAGCACAGGCTCCGGACACACAGGATCAGTGGCCATGGCTCACAGGCCTAGCCACTCCATGGAATGTGGTATCTTCCCAGACCAGGGCATGAACCCATGTCCCCTGCATTGTCAGGTGGACTCTCAACCACTGTGCCACCAGGGAAGCCCAGAGGATATTTGCAAGTCATGTAGCTGATAAGAGGTCAATATCCAAAATTTATAAAGAACTCATGCAACTTAATAGCAAAAATACAAATGATCCAATTAAAAAATGGGTAGCGGATCTGAATAGACATTTTTTCCAAAGAAAATGTCAACAAGTGGCCAAGAAGCACATGAAAAGTTGCTCAGCATTACTACTCTTCAGGGAAATGCAAACCAATACCACAATGAGAAATTACCTCACACCTGTCAGAATGGCTATTATCAAACAGATAAGAAATAGTAAGTGTTGACAACTATGTGGATAAAAGGGAGCCCTCCTGCACAGTGGTTAGGAATGTAAATTGGTGCAGCCACTATGAAAAAAAGTATGGAGTTTTCTCAAAACACTGAAAAATAGAACTACCATATGATCTAGCAATTCCCCTTCTGGGTATTTACTTGAAGAAAATAAACATTAATTTGAAAAGATACGTGCACTCCTATGTTCATTACAGCATTATTTACAATAGCCAAGATAAGGAAACAACCAAAGGGTCCAACAATAGATGGATGGATAAAGAAGATGTGATATATATATATATATATATATATATATATATATATATATATATATATATATATATATATATATAATATATAATATATATAGAATAGAATATTACTAAGCTATATAAAAGAATGAAATCTTGCCATTTGTGACAACATGGATAGATTTAGAGTGTATTACGTTCAGTGAAATGTCATACAGAGAAAGACAAATACTGTATGATTTCACTTATATGTGGAATCTAAAAAAAAAAAAAAAAACAATAAATAAGGCAAAAGTCATAGATGCAGAGAAGAGATTGGTGATTGCCAGAGGGAAAGGAGGTTGGGGATGGGAAAAATGAGAGATGGTAATCAAGAGGTAGAAAATTCCAGTGGTAAAATAAACAAGTCACTGGGATATAATGTAGAGCATGGCTATAGTCAGTAATATTGTGTTGCATATTATGTAACTTTATATGGTGACAGGGGAAACTAGACTTATTGTGGTGATCATTTCACAGTATGTACAAATCAATATGTTGTACACCTGAAACAGGTATAACACTATATGTCGATTATACATCAATAAAGAAAAAATTGGGTTTTCCTGGTGGAGCAGTGGTTGAGAATCTGCCTGCCGATTCAGGGGACACGGGTTCGTACCCCAGTCCAGGATAATCCCACATGCCGTGGAATGGCTGGGCCCATGAGCCATGGCTGCTGAGCCTGTGCATCTGGAGCATGTGCTTCACAACAGGAGAGGACACAACAGTGAGAGCCCCGCGCACCGTAAAAAAAAAAAAAAAAAAAAAATTATGATAATTTTTTGTATTATTTTATCATACAAAATATGCTGACATAAAAAACTATGTTAAACATACATTTAAATGCTTAATAATTGTTTTATTGTTGAATAGACCAAAGAACAAATGATTCACTTAAGTCTATGAAAAATAAATTTCTGATTTCCAGCTTGAAAGATGATTTTCACTGATGAATAGATGTTTATCACCAACATTATCTCACCAAAAGGGATTATATGGTTTGCTATGCTCTGTTTTCTCTTCAAAGTACATTTTGGAAACTCCTCAACTAGGATTTGAAAATTCTACCCCTTTAGGATGACCTACCTCAGTTTTAAGTTATGCTGCTCTGTTATTTTTATTCTTATTTATTTTCATGGATAAATTTTTCCTCTATTCCCAATAGTGCTTGTTTCCCCAGTGACTTTCACAACTTCTTGATAGTACTGATTCTGCTCCATCTTCCCAGGGGCCATCAGATACTGTTAGGTATATATTAGATCCTAACTGGATAAAGTAAATCAGGGCTTGCTTCAGAAACAAATATTAACAAGGAGCTGTGAACCATGGGTTGAAGCACAACGTAATATCTCTCAGGTGATCAATGTACATTAAACACTACTATTAATTGTTAGTCATTAATCTTGGGTAATTGTTTGAAGATTTAAAACATGAAGTCTTAACATGTCCAAGTCAGTTACTGCATGATGAGCAATAATATGAAGTCTTTTTATAAACAGAGGTGTGTTTTTTTTGTTTTTGTTTTTTGTTTTTTTTTAATTTCAAAGAGGCAGAGTTGAAAAAGTCTGGACCTGCTGAAGAGGCAAGAGAGTTTTTCTTCCTTCTTTGTTTCCTGGTGCATGAGGAGAGGGGATTAAGAGCACTGCTTAAAGGAGCTCCAGAGATGGGCGTGGTTGAAAGGCTGGACGACAGAGATGCACGTGGGACGCTGGGGCTGCTGCTGCTTCCACGAGGCCTGTGTGTGAGCGCAGGTCACTGTCCATGCCCCCGTTCCGGGGAGCCTTCACAGCCTGTCACTGCTGGGGTCCCAGGATCCAGGGACAGCTTCCTTGGGAGAACGCATGGCATGCCTCGGGCTGGTGCAACGTCACGCCGGCCTCTGACGCTGCAGGCTCACCCCACACTCCGTGCCCCTCCCTCCTTCCCAGCCTGAGTGAGCCAGAGTCACCGAAGTGGCTGCTCTTTTAACCCTGTCCTGTCTGAGTGAAGAACAGACGCCATCCAGTGACATACATGCAGAGGCGGGGCCAAATCCAAAGCTGAGACCCAGGAGCTGTGAGAACAAAGAAGAGAAAGGGAAATCTCTCCAAGTAGCCTCAGAAGCAGTGGATTAAAGCTCCACAATCAACTTGATGTACCTGCATATGTGGAATACATGAATAGACAACGAATCATCTCAAATTGAGGAGCCAGGAGTCAGTTATGTGCCACTGAGGTGGGAGAGCCAACTTCAGCACACTGGTCCACAAGAGACTTCCCATCCCCACATAATATCAAATGGTGAAAATCTTCCAGAGATCTCCATCTCAACACCAGGACCCAGCTTCACTCAACGACCAGCAAGCTACACTGCTGGACATCCTTTGCCAAACAACTAGCAAGACAGGAACACAATGTCACCCATTAGCAGAGAGGCTGCGTAAAATCATAAAAAGTACACAGACACCCCAAAACACACCAACAGACATGGAACCACCCACCAGAAAGACAAGATCCAGTCTCATCCACCAGAAGACAGGCACTAGTCCACTCCAGCAGGAAGCCTACACAACCCACTGAACCAACCTTAGCCACTGGGGATGGACACCAAAAACAACGGGAACTACGAACCTGCAGCCTGCATAAAGGAGACCACAAACACAGTAAGATAAGCAAAATGAGAAGACAGAAAAACACATAGCAGGAGAAGGAGCAAGATAAAAACCCACCAGACCTAACAAATGAAGAGGAAATAGGCAGACTACCACAAAAAGAATTCAGAATAATGATAGTAAAGATGATCCAAAATCATGGAAATAGACTAGACAAAATGCAAGAAAGAGTTAAGAAGGACTTAGAAGAACTAAACATGAATCAAGCAATGATTAAAAACACAATAAATGAAATGAAAAATACTCTAGATGGGATCAATAGCAAAATAACGGAGGCAGAAGAACGGATAAGTGACGTTGAACATAAAATAGTGGAAATAACTACTGCAGAGCAGAAGAAAGAAAAAAGAATGAAAAGAACAGAGGAGAGTCTCACAGACCTCTGGGACAACATTAACTGCACCAACATTCGAATTATAGGGGTTCCAGAAGAAGAAGAGAAAAAGAAAGGAACTGAGAAAATATTTGAAGAGATTATAGTAGAAAACTTTCCTAATATGGGAAAGGAAATAGTGAGTCAAGTCAGGAGGCACAGAGAGTCCCATACAGGATAAATCCAAGGAGAAATACGCGAAGACACATATTAATCAAACTGTCAAAAATTAAATACAAAGAAAACATATTAAAAGCAGCAAGGCAAAAACAACAAATAACACACAAGGAAATCCCCATCAGGTTAAAAGCTTATCTTTCAGCAGAAACTCTGCAAGCCACAAGGGACCGGCAGGACATATTTAAAGTGATGAAGGAGAAAAACCTGCAACCAATATTACTCTACCCAGCAAGGATCTCATTCAGATTTGATGGAGAAATTAAAAACTTTACAGACAAGCAAAAGTTGAGATAGTTCAGCACCACCAAACCAGCTTTACAACAAATGCTAAAGGAACTTCTCTAGGCAAGAAACACAACAGAAGGAAAAGACCTACAATAACAAACCCAAAAAAATTAAGAAAATGAGAATAGGAATATACATATCGATAATTACCTTAAATATAAATGGACTAAATGCTCAAACCGAAAGACACAGATTGGCTGAATGGATACAAAAACAAGACCCATATATATGCTGTCTACAAGAGACACACTTCAGACCTAGAGACACATACAGATTGAAAGTAAGGGGATGGAAAAAGATATGTGATACAAATGGAAATAAAAAGAAAGGTGGAGTAGCAATTCTTATATCAGACAAAATAGATTTTAAAATAAAGACTACTAGAAGAGACAAAGAAGGACACTACATAATGATCAAGGGATTGATCCAAGAAGAAGATATAACAATTGAAAATATTTATGCACTCAACATAGGAGCACCTCAATACATAAGGCAAATACTAACAGCCATAAAAGGGGAAATTGACATTAACACATTCATAGAAGGGGACTTTAACACCCCACTTTCACCAATGGACAGATCATCCAAAATGAAAAAAAAAATAGAAACAGAAGCTTTAAATGATATATTAAAGAAGATGGACTTAATTGATATTTATAGGACATTCCATCCAAAAACAACAGAATACACATTTTTCTCAAGTGCTCATGGAACATTCTCCAGGATAGATCATATCTTTGGTAACAAATCAAACTTTGGTAAATTTAAGAGAATTGAAATTTTATCAAGTATCTTTTCCGACCACAATGCTATGAGACAAGACATCAATTACAGGAAAAGATCTGTAAAAAATACAAACACATGGAGGCTAAACAATCCACTACTTAATAACGAAGTGATCACTGAAGAAATCAAACAGGAAATTAAAAAATACCAAGAAACAAATGACAATGGAGACACGACGACCCAAAACCTATGGGATGCAGCAAAAACAGTTCCAAGAGGGAAGTTTATAGCAATACAATCCCACCTTAAGAAACAGGAAACATCACAAATAAACAACCTAACCTTGCACCTAAAGCATTACAGAAAGAAGAACAAAAACACCCCAAAGTAAGCCGAAGGAAAGAAATCATAAAGATCTGATCAGAAATAAATGAAAAAGAAATGAAGGAAACGATAGCAAAGATCAATAAAACGAAAAGCTTGTTCTTTGAGAAGATAAACAAAATTGATAAACCATTAGACAGACTCATCAAGAAAAAAAGGGAGAAGACTCAAATCAGTAGAATTAGAAATGAAAAAGGAGAAGTAACAACGGACACTGCAGAAATACAAAAGATCGTGAGAGATGACTACAAGCAACTCTATGCCAATAAAATGGACAACCTGGAAGAAATGGACAAATTCTTGAAATGCACAACCTGCCAAGACTGAATCAGGAAGAAATAGAAAATATGAACAGGCCAATCACAAGTACTGAAATTCAAACTGTGATAAAAAATTTTTCGAACAAACAAGAGCCCAGGACCAGATGGCTTCACAGGCGAATTCTATCATTCATTTAGAGAAGAGCTAACACCTATCCTTCTCAAACTCTTCCAAAATATAGCAGAGGGAGGAATAATCCGAAACTCATTCTATGAGGCCACCATCACCTTGATACTAAAACCAGAGAAGGATGTCACAAAGAAAGAAAACTACAGGCCAATATCACTGATGAACATAGATGCAAAAATCCTCAACAAAATACTAGCAAACAGAATCCAACAGCACATTAAAAGGATCATACACCATGATCAAGTCGGGTTTATTCCAGGAATGCAAGGATTCTTCACTATATGCAAATTAATCAACGTTATACACCATATTAACAAACTGAAGGAGAAAAAACATATGATCATCTCAATAGATGCAGAGAAATCTTTCGACAAAATTCAAAGCCCATTTATGATAAAAACCCTGCAGAAAGTAGGCATAGAGGGAACTTTCCTCAATGTAATAAAGGCCATATATGACAAACCAACAGCCAACATCATCCTCAATGGTGAAAAACTGAAACCATTTCCACTAAGATCATGAAAAAGACAAGGTTGCCCACTCTCACCACTCTTATTCAACATAGTTTTGGAAGTTTTAGCCACAGCAATCAGAGAAGAAAAGGAAATAAAAGGAATCCAAATCATAAAAGAAGAAGTAAAGCTGTCACTGTTTGCCGATGACATGATACTGTACATAGAGAATCCTAAAGATGCTACCAGAAAATTACTAGAGCTAATCAATGAATTTGGTAAAGTAGCAGGATACAAAATTAATGCACAGAAATCTCTGGCATTCCTGTACACTAATGATGAAAAATCTGAAAGTGAAATCAAGAAAACACTCCCATTTACCATTGCAACAAAAAGAATAATATATCTAGGAATAAACCTACCTAAGGAGACAAAAGACCTGTATGCAGAAAATTACAAGACACTGATGAAAGAAATTAAAGATGATACAAATAGATGGAGAGATATACCATGTTCCTGGATTGGAAGAATCAACATTGTGAAAATGACTCTACTACCCAAAGCAATCTACAGATTCAATGCAATCCCTATCAAACTACCACTGGCATTTTTCACAGAACTAGAACAAAAAATTTCACAATTTGAATGGAAACACAAAAGACCCCGAATAGCCAAAGCAATCTTGAGAACGAAAAACGGAGCTGGACGAATCAGGCTCCCTGACTTCAGACTATACTACAAAGCTACAGTAATCAAGACATTGTGGTACTGGCACAAAAACAGAAAGATAGATCATTGGAACAGGATAGAAAGCCCAGAGATAAACCCACGCACATATGGTCACCTTATCTTTGATAAAGCAGGCAGGAATATACAGTGGAGAAAGGACAGCCTCTTCAATTAGTGGTGCTGTGAAAACTAGACAGGGACATGTAAAAGTATGAGATTAGATCACTCCCTAACACCATACACAGAAATGAGCTCAAAATGGATTAAAGACCTAAATGTAAGGCCAGAAACTATCAAACTCTTAGAGGAAAACATAGGCAGAACACTCTATGACATAAATCACAGCAAGATCCTTTTTGACCCACCTCCTAGAGAAATGGAAATAAAGACAAAAATAAACACATGGGACCTAATGAAACTTAAAAGCTTTTGCACAGCAAAGGAAACCATAAAGAAGACCAAAAGACAACCCTCAGAATGGGAGAAAATATTTGCAAATGAAGCAACTGACAAGGGATTAATCTCCAAGATTTATAAGCAGCTCATGCAGCTCAATAACAAAAAAACAAACAACCCAATGCAAAAATGGGCAGAAGACCTAAATAGACATTTCTCAACAGAGGATATACAGCCTGCCAACAAACACATGAAAGGATGCTCAACATCTTTAATCATTAGAGAAATGCAAATCAAAACTACAATGAGATATCATCTCACACCAGTCAGAATGGCCATCATCAAAAAATCTACAAACAATAAATGCTGGAGAGGGTGTGGAAAAAAGGGAACACTCTTGCACTGCTGGTGGGAATGTGAATTGGTACAGCCACTATGGAGAACAGTATGGAGGTTCCTTAAATAACTACAAATAGAACTACCATATGACCCAGCAATCCCACTACTGGGCATATACCCTGAGAAAACCATAATTCAAAAAGAGTCATGTACCAAAATGTTCATAGCAGCCCTATTTACAATAGCCCAGAGATGGAAACAACCTAAGTGTCCATCATCGGATGAATGGATAAAGAAGATGTGGCACATATATACAATGGAATATTACTCAGCCATAAAAAGAACCGAAATTGAGCTATTTGTAATGAGGTGGATGGACCTAGAGTCTGTCATACAGAGTTAAGTAAGTCAGAAAGAGAAAGACAAATACTGTATGCTGACACATATATATGGAATTTAAGAAAAAAACAAAAGAGGTAGATTCACGAAATACTAAATATAAATTAAAGCATGTTAAGGATTTTATTATTTCATGATTTTTTATTTGAAAACTACATAAATACAAATAATATATGATCAAAGGAAAATTATATCTAATAGTTCTGTTGTTAAAGGTTTTAATTAAAGAAATTTGTGAATATAATTTCATAGATTTTTCAACCAATCCTAGTATTGTCCTAAATTTGGCATATTCATTTTTTATGACCTATTTTCTTGTGATTGGTGGTGGTGTTATTTTTAGTATTCTTAACAGGAAGTCTGGAATGAAAAGATATGAGACAATATTATTGATAATAAATTAAACATTTGATTGGTGGAACAAGTGTTGGTAATAGCTCTTCACTTTTAGAGTGGGTGTAAAATGATAACATGGTAAAAAGTCTTAATTTCAAATATAAATGATCAAAAGAGACATGATTTGGTGTTCAGGATTAGCATGTCTGAGATACATGATGTTATACTCGTATACTGGAGTTTCCTGATCAAACTTTCTGCAGCCAGTGGAGAAGTTGTAAAGATGAGACACTTCCAGGAGACTTAATTCTAAACAGCTCAAATGACTTCACTCTTCTGCCTCACACCACCATCAAAACATTTATTAGATTTAGAATATGGCTGATTGGATTTCTATGAAAAATTAATAGTTTTCTAAATTATTTTAGAATAGAACTCTTGATGGAAAAAGAATATAGTTGCAAAAATAAGTTTGCAAATTCACCACTTTTACACATTAACAGTTTTTCCAAGGTTCAACTGCAGTAAGAAAATTGCTTTGTGTTTATAACTACTGAATAAATGTAAAAATTTATTTTTTTGCCAGATGAATATCAACTGTAGAGGATATTAAACCCTGTTTTATTTAAGTAGTGTTAATGTCTGTTATGTCTATTTTCCTTCTTAGAAACAGGGCATAAAAATCTAGAAACAAAGATTTCAGCATAATATAAGAAAATGGTACTACATATGTCTACATATGTCTATACTCTTACTGATTTAATAGTCTGGTAACCAAGTGGTAAAATGAAGCAAATCCTAAAGGAAAGCCAGAAGGGGAATTCCACACAGAGCTAATGCTCTCTTTCTGTCATCATTTAATACGTTCTCTCTCTCTCTCTCTCTCTCTCTCTCTCTCTCTCTCTCTCTCTCTCTCTCTCTTTCTCAAATAGTCCAAATATAATCCTAGCCAGTGGAAGAAGGAATGAATGGTGTAGTGGAAATAATATTGGCTTTAATCTTAAAATACCCAAGTTGCTTCTGTCACTAACTAGTACCATGACTTGGTCATACTTCTCTGAGCCTTGGATTCCTCAGATGAGAAGGGAGAAATTGGATTTATGGGATTTCCTTTATTTTTCTTGTCTTATAAACTTGAATTATCTGATAATGACCAGCAATATATGCCAGACATGCGGCTGGAAAATGGTTAGGCTTCACAGACAAGCATACTAGGGAGACTCTACTTGGGATTTGAGAAAAATAGTCTTTTTCTACAACTCTATAAAAGCTTTAAGAACAACAATATGCTGTTAAATACTAAAGAAGTGTCCATTTAAGTGTTTTTTTGGTTACTGAAACAGGAATTTTTACTTTACAGAACTTCAACAGTCACAATGGGCTCATCATTTTATTCATTTTATCTTGCTTTATGATTAAATGTTGGAATACCATATCAGACACTGGGAATCACAAGGTTAGCTCAGGTGGCCAGTGGGTTCATCAATCATGGTGAAGAATGAAAACCGAATAGCACATATTACAGGATGATAGGTAAAGATTTGTGTGCAAGTCAGTTTTAGTGACTTAGAAATATTTGAAGTTTTTTTGTGTGTGTGCAGAAGATAGTGACTTGCTTTCAAGTCCCTATGTCACATTGCAGTTCTCCATTTCAAAAAAAAGATCAGCTTATGTCATCATTCTTTAAGAAATATACTAGTGCATGCTACAAACCTAGAGAGAATTTACAAAGCTATCTTCTTTACAATAAGGGATAGAGAATTTTAACTGAAGGAAAAAAATCATTCAAACCATTTATATGAGCAAATTGTTACTGCTAGTGTGTTTTAGTTTACTCAGGCTGCCACAACAAAATTCCATAGACTGGGTGGCTGAAACAACAGAATTTTATTTTCTCACAGTTCTGGAGCCTGGAAAGTCCAAGATCAATGAGCCAGTTGATTCCATTCCCAGTGAGAGCTCTCTTCCTGTCTTTTAGTTGTCTACCTTCTAGCTGTGTCTTCACATGCTGGGGAAGGAGAAAGTGAGCTCTCTGCTGTCTCTTCTTAAAAGGACTCTAATCATACAGGATCAGGATCCTACCATTATGACCTCTTTTAACCATAATTACTTCCTTACTCAAAATATAGTCACACTGAGGATTAGGGCTTCAATTTATGAATTTTGGGGAGACACACATCAGCCTTTATCATCATGTTTTCTTATTCAGACATGACTTAGTGTTTTATTTGTGGTTTGTCTATAAGCAAGGAGTTGTCATTATCACTACCACTTGGAGCAACAGGTTGTTTAATCCCACATGACACTCTGATGTGTATCTCAGAACTATCAACCAAAGAAGAAGAAAGGTGGAAGCTTCTATTGACCCCTCTCCCCCACTGACTTGCTGCAGTGTTTTAATTATCCTGCATATCCATACTAAACATGGGTTCATACTGAGTGGGGTTCTCATGAGCCATCCACAAAATAGTACCACAAATGTCCAGGGAAGGAAGTGAGAAGTTCACAGCAAGATGTTGTCATGTTGTGCCTGTGAAAAACTAGATTTGTTCTTGTGTGGAACAAATCAGCACATCGGTGTCTGGAATAGGAAGTGAACTGGAGCATCTCCGAATTGGAAACAACAATATTTGATTCAGGATGTTGTAGGTTAGAAATGGCCACAAGTCCTTTCACATGTCCCATTCCCCATTGAACGGAAGTGGTCTATATGCCCCCCCACCTTGAATCTGGGAAGGTACCTGATAGAATATGGGAAAAGGGAAGCTGTGCCAGTCTCCACAGTTTCAGAGACTGGCAGCTTCCATAGGCTCTGACTGTTGGAATACTAGTTCTTGGAAACTAACCGTCATACCATGAGAAGTCCCTGTGATGTGGAGAAAGTACATGTAGACACTCTGATGTGTAGTCTGGGCTAAACTCTCAGCCAAAGCCAACATCAGCTGGCAGCCAAGTGAGTATGCCATCTTGGACATTCAGCCCAATTCCATCTGCCATCTGATGTCAGCCACATGAGAGACTCCAAGTGCAAATAAATACCCATCTGAGTCCACTCAACACACAGGCTGTGAGAGAAAAACACAAGTCATTGTCTTAAGTCAAAATATAAGGGCAAAGAATTGACATGGTATTAATAATTCTACATTATATTTAAATATGGAAGTTCATTGATAAGCAAATTAAAAAAATCTACTTATTAATATTTATGTTACTCTTATTGCAATAGTTTTATAAAATTTTTAAAGAGTACACCCCATTTACAGTTATTAAAAAAATATTGGCTATGTTCCCTGTATTGTACAACACATCCTTGTAACCTATCTTACATCCAATAGTTTGTATCTCTCACTACCCCACCGCTCTATTGTCCCTCCCCCATTCCCCACTGGTAACCACTAGTTTGTTCTCTATATCAGTGGTCCCCAACTTTTTGGCACCAAGGACCTGTTTCATGGAAGACAAACTTTCCATGGACGGGGCAGGTGGGAGGGAGGGTTCAGGCGGTAATGCGAGTGATAGGGAGCGGCAGATGAATCTTTGCTTGCTTGCCTGCTTCTCACCTCTGCTGTGCGGCCTGGTTCCTAATAGGCCACGGACTGATAGAGGTCCGTGGCTGGGAGGCTGGAGACCCCTGCTTTATATCTATGAGTCTGCACCTTTTTTGTTATATTCACTAGCTTATTTTATTTTTTTTAGATTCCACATATAAGTGATATCATACAGTATTTGGCTTTCTTTGTCTGACTTATTTCACTTAGAATAATGATCACCAAGTCTATCCATGTTGCTGCAAATGGAAACATTTTGTTCTTTTTATAGATGAATAGTATTCTACTGTGCGTATATATATATATATATATATATATATATATATATATATATATATATTTACACAGCATCTTCTTAATCCATTAGTCTGCTGATGGACACTTAAGTTGCTTCCAAATCTTGACAGATGTAAATAGTGCTGTTGAGTCATGTTTTGAGAGAAATGCAAGTGTATTCTGAGTTCTTGATGACAGAAATGTTGCCTAATTTTTTCTTTCCTTTGTATGTCCTTATTACCTATCAACAATATTGGCATATATTAGACATTTAAGATGCACTACTTAAAGCAACTGACAAAGGATTAATCTCCAAAATTTATAAGCAGCTCATGCAGCTCAATATCAAAAAAAACCAGACAACCCAATCTAAAAATGGGCAGAAGACCTAAATAGACATTTTTCCAAAGAAGATATACAGATTGCCACCAAACACATGAAAGGATACTCAACATCACTAATCATTAGAGAAATGCAAATCAAAACTACAATGAGGTATCACCTCACACCAGTCAGAATGGCCATCATCAAAAAATCTACAAACAATAAATGCTGGAGAGGGTGTGGAAAAAAGGGAAGCCTCTTGCACTGTTGGTGGGAATGTAAATCGATACAGCCACTATGGAGAACAGTATGGGGGTTCCTTAAAAAACTAAAAATAGAACTACCATATGACTCAGCAATCCCACTACTGGTCATATACCCTGAGAAAACCATAATTCAAAAAGAGTCATGTACCACAATGTTCACTGCAGCTCTATTTACAATAGCCAGGACATGGAAACAACCTAAGTGTCCATCAACAGATGAATGGATAAAGATGTGGCACATATATACAATGGAATATTACTCAGCCATAAAAAGAAACAAAATTGAGTTATTTGTAATGAGGTGGATGGACCTAGAGACTGTCATATAGAGTGAAGTAAGTCAGAAAGACAAAAGCAAATACCATATGCTAACACATATATATGGAATCTAAAAAAAAACAAAAAAACAAACAAAAAAAAAACTGTTTCTGAAGAACCTAGGGGCAGAACAGGAATAAAGACGCAGACATAGAGAATGGACTTGAGGACACAGGGAGGGGTAAGGGTAAGCTGGTACAAAGTTAGAGAGTGGCATGGACATATACACACTACAAAATGTAAAATACATAGTTAGTGGGAATCAGCCACATAGCACAGGGAGATCAGCTCGGTGCTTTGTGTCCACCTAGAGGGGTGGGATAGGGATGTTGGGAGGGAGACACAAGAGTGAGGAGATATGGGGATATATGTATATGTATATCTGATACACACCATTGTAAAGCAATTATGCTCCAATAAAGATGTTAAAAAACAAACAAACAGGTACTATCAAATAAATAAATAGATAAATAAATAAATAAATAGATAGATAGATAAATAAAAGATGCACTACTTAAAAACTGTAAAAGTTCACCACAATATATTAGTGTTTGAAGTGAAATGGCAGAAGACCAGCAAGTAGGACTGCCATGGAAAAATTCAAATCATATTTTTCCAAACTTTGCTTATAAAAATTGGTGAATTTTTTTCTCTTAAATTTTCCCATGGTTTGAACTAATCTTTGTAATTTCCTGATCTTAATCAGTAAATAAAAGTCTACTCAGTGTATTACAGATTGTTCAGAAAAACTATCTGATTTGCCCACATTTCTCTAAACATGGCTAAATTAGGGGGCATTCCCATTGCAAACCAACTTTATCCAGACTACCCATAATATGACCATTGTTTCGCTAGTAGCTTTAACAATAAGATGCTTTATACAAATATTTTTACATTTTTCTTATGCAACACATTATTTTTGCTTTGAGCTACATTTAAATAATGTGGGTAGGAAACTAGGATATGGTCTACAAAATGATCTGAGGCATTCTGTGGAAGTTAGAATTTTTGTCAATTAACATTGCTTTCCAAACTGAGTAAGAAAATACCTGTAAGAAAACACTTATCTGTAAGAATAAACTTCTGAGTCCTCGAGTTTTATACATAGAAGCATGCATCTATTTTGTTAAATGCTTGTATTTTGTTATGATTAAGCACACCATATTTTTATTTTATATTTCAGGATAGCACACAGAGGGAATTACCATATTAATTATATACAATCATGCTGTTTAATGGTTTATTCTACAGAAGGAAACTAGTACCATCTTCACACCAAAGCACTCCATAAAACCATTTCTATTTTAGGAATTATAAGAATGGTGATTATGGCATCCTTTTAAAGGAAAAAAATGTTACATTGTAGGATGTGCATTACTATGGCATTAACTCATTTATAGATCATGGAAGTATGTACTGTTAATTTCACAATAAACAAAGCCTCTATTCACTGACACATTAACAATAATTTTTCTTTTACTAAAATTTTTCTATTTACTAATCATTTTGTATTTACTAAGACGTTTGTGTACTGTAGAATCCAGTACATCACACATGCTCTGCAGATACTGACCGTGCAAATGGTATACTTTTATAGTTCCCTCTTTGGTTCTGATCCTGTGCAATTAGATGGACCAGTGGGGATTGTCTTCTATTTTAAGAACCAGCGTCCTCTTTCTGGTTGCCTGCCTGTCCCCAGTATTTGTCAGGGCCCTGGAAATCAAGGATTCTCAGAGCATTTATGACCCCCGCAGCAAATCTCACTGTTAGATGACCAGTGTCTGCTGTCAGAAAGGGTATGCTAGTGCTACCTCAGAGCCTAATACTGATAGATAAAATGGACAATTATAAGATAAAATCAGAAAATGATTGTCATAGTGTAATTGCTGAATTTTGCATGTTGTACTGCCTAATAATATTTTGATATTATGATGCGGTTAGACTAGAAGTCTCATTTTTTCAGGAATATTTTGCTATGGCATTTTCATCACTGAGAAAAATAAAATTAAAGGGAAGATAATAGTTATTAAGTAAAGAAACACTATAGATATGGATATAGGTGTAATTGAGAATTATAATCATAAGGAATGAACACAGTACCAGCCTTTCAGCAAAAATTAAATGCTATGCATGTATGAGAAAAATATCTTTGCTCATTTTATAATACCTAGTACATCATTTTATAATTAAGATTGTGTCACTTTTTCCATTATAAATCACTATTTTAAAGACTCATAAAACAGCTGTAAAAATGAGCTCTGGGCTCTGCTTGGCATGTAAAATATTAGCCCAAGAGAATTTATGTTATTTTATGTTTTCTTTATTTTTATTTTTTACAAAACTGTCTTTCAGATATTTTTAAAAAGAAGCAAAATTTCAGTAGATATTTTTTTTCAGGTGCCTTTTTTGTACTTCATAAATCAAAAACAGTCTTGCTTTTTGAAAACTTAATCTTGCCAGTGTTTGGTGAATTAGGAGATGTAATCATTTGGAGTGCTTCAAATAGCTCCTTTAATATGCCTTAAATATTTTAAACATTTCATGTGATCACTAAATATCTTAAAAGTTTTATAAGCCACCTACTAGGAAACCTTTTGCTCCTTTCCTTTCCCGATGGTATTAAAGACTTCAATGATGCCAAAGTACAGTGCAAGCCACTTGCTGATTATAGGTGTGATTCACTATTTCAAAAATTCAGGTTCCATAAGACAGTTCCCAATGGCAAGCTTTGCCAGCCTATTTGTGGAGCCTTTTCCACTTGTGCCCACCAGGTATGCACAGTCTCAACCAGGCTGATCTACATGTGTTAAATTCACCCTGTAAACTTCAACCAACTGAATATTTGGAGTGAAGACTTTACAATATTTTAACTATTATAAAGAAAATACTCAGCCACTGATTCCTGTAGACCAAATGCATATTAAGAGGCTATTTGGCCCAGCAAGACTCAATCACAGAGGCAAATGAAGAGTAAACATGTAAAAATCACACTTTAAGTAGAGCCAATAGCTAAGACATTCTATGAACCCAGACTTTGTTCTCAATGATATTGGAATTTGTTTTGTTTCAAATAAAAGTCTAACCAAATTTAAGGTGAGAAAACTGTTATTCTGTAGGCTCTTTTCTGCATAGATACCTTTCTTTCAAATCTGAAGAGAGAATGTGCAAGGTTGGCTGAATTCTAGTATTTATCTGTGCTCATTAATAGAATTCCTCTTGCTAAAGGAATTATATTGTTGACCCAGGAAATGCCCCTATTGATTGTGCTCTTTCCAAGTGCAAGGTGCTGTGTTAAGTGCCTTTAATACTATCTCATTTAATCCTCACAGAAACCCTGTATTTAGTACTAATTTGGCTTCCAACATAATGGTGAGGAAATTGAAGAACAAAGAAGTTAACTTTTCCAAGTTATTTTCCAAGCTGATATTTAAACTCAGAGAGTTTGACCCCAAATAAATAGCCTCTATACTATGGTTATTCCATCTTTGTATACAGTTCCCAAAACACCTTCAGTCCAAGTAATCTGGCTATTTATTTTTGCTGCACAAATAGATGTCAGGAGAAAGTAAACATTTTTCAATTTGCCAGAAAACCAACTCATGTGGTGGACAGCACAAACACATACCACAGCATCAAAATTTATATTATTCTGGCTCTGGAGGGCTAATCAGTTTCACAAATAACATCTGCAAGTGTTGAATAGAAAGAGTATGTATGTTTCACAACATGGCCAGAAATTGACACTCTTCCTATCTAGAGGTGGGGTTTATGTCCTCTCCCCTAGGATCTAGCTAGGCTTATAAAAATTCAACCAATAAAGTATGGCTGAAGTGACATTATGTGACTTCCTAGGCTGGGCAAAGGCCATTCAGCTCTATCTTATTTACTGGCACACTCACTCTTTGAGCCTAGGGTCATGATATACAAAATCCAAATAACTTAAGGCTGCCATGCTGGGAGAAGTTTATAAGCAAAGACCACATACGGGTGCTATGGTAAAGAGCTCCAGCTGAGCTCAGCCTTCAAAGTATTCCAACCCAGTCAGTTGACATGTGAGTGAAAAAACTTCTAGATCATTCAGCCTCCAGCTTTTTCAGCCACATCCAGGTATCTGAGTCTTCTTTGTTAAGGCCCCAATCATTATGGAGCAGACAAAATCCTATCTTCTTCCAGACAAAGTCCTGCCTGTCTTCTATGAATTTTTGACCCATACAATGTCTAGGCAAAATATGATTATTTTTAATACCATTTAGTTATGGGGTGATTTGTTACACAGCAATAGGTAACCAGAGCCATTATTCAACCCTTCATAAATCAAAATTATTCAACAGTGTTTAGAAATTAAGTTTTGCTTTTGATCAGACATTAAAATATTAATTTATTTTGGGCATCAAGCTTCTTCAAAATTGTGCAACCGTTGGAGTGTGGATTTCTGAATATGAGAAATTCAAATATATAGGCTTTGTGTTTAAAATCACACAGAACTCGGTCTACTAAAGATATTTCCATGTGTAAGCTCCTTGAGGGAAAAAATCAAATATTTCTTTTTATTCACTTTTTAAACTGCAGTCCCCTAGCACAGTGTTAAGTATATCTCAGTAAAATCTTAATCAGGAACAAATAATAATAGTACTGATTATACACACACTGTGGTAAAAATTAAAATCAAAATCTTTCTTTTAAGCTATATATGTTGATTGTAGCTCCTAAAATCATACAGTCTAAGAGTTGAGCAAAATAATATAACAATTTCCTCTACATTTTAAGGAACATTTTAAATTTAGCTCATTATCTCAGGCTTTAAAAATAATGTGAACTTTGAGATCCATGCAAATGAACAATTTTTTATGTGAGATCGACTTATACTGAGGTATACTGGTACACTAATTATTAAATACATTGATCTAGGTTCATGACATTGACAGAGACTGTGATGTTTTTTCACATGCAACTTAGATCTATAAATCCACTTTACTCTGGGAATAGTATAAACACTTTGCCTACTCTCATGCAAGTATAATTTTCTGAACAGAGGCAGTTTGGATGTTAAAAAAACAATAATTATTTTTAATAATTTGAAAATTAAAATAACAACCTGAGCTTTTTATAATGTTTTTCTTCTTGGTCTTCTACATTTCTGATTTTTTAGATCAGAAATACATCTTTATTTACTTATATCAATAATATTTTTTAAAATGCCTAGCTAGGAAGAAATATACACAACAATTTAACTTAATGACTTTTCATTGTTAAAATGATTTATGCATAGTGTTTTTTTTTTCTTTTTTCTTTTAATATTTTGAACTAAAATGTGATTTCTCACATAAATTCTGCTTTGGGACAATAAATGCAGAGTGAAGAAACATTTCTTCAATTTAAAATATAACAACTCTTTTCAAATATACTTGAACTAGTAAATAAAATATTTTAACAGTGCAACTAAAATATTAAATACAAATGAAAAGGTTTTAAAACGTATTTGCTGCTATACAAAATCAAGACTTTTTATAATGAAAGAAATACAATATCATAAAAATGACTCCTTACCTACACAGACTTTCCAGCAAACTTTTCTGTTTAATAATAAAGGCCAATTAATTCTCTCTTAATTATTGCTAAATTGGTTTATTTATTTATTCATTACAAACATTTATTAAGTACTTTGAAAAATGTCTTAGACTTTTTAAAATACTTCCATTAAAAACAGAACATGGTCTTTAACTTTGGGAAAACAACAATCTTATTGGCGAGCCCTGGTCTCTGGCCATTATATTTTCTTATTATTAGCGGTTTCCCTGGAGGGTCTAGATGCTTCTGTATCCACTTGTTTATTAATATTTTTCAAATCTCTAAATAGAGCTCTTTAGTTCTTAGTTCCATACCCATATGTCTAACTCAAAATATTCTCAGCTAGATTTTCAAAACAGACTTAAAATTCAACAAGCCTTAAATCTCTCCCACCAATTTATTCTTGCCCTATGAAGACCTATATTGGTTGATTGTCCTATTAAGCATTTAGCCCAGGGCTTTTTACACAGTAGTTTAAGACTTATCTGAATCAGTTTGTTTGTGCACATCTCTTAGGTTTTGTACGGAAGATAATGATATTCCCCAAAGACTTTGGGGTTGAGAGAGAGATTACCACAACCTTACTAGAAGGTTATAAGGAAAGAAACTTGAAGACCATATTCTGCCTCATGTGAAGACTAATACACAAACTAGTTCAGAATATGTATTTGGTCTTTGTCCTTCTGTGGGGCTCCATCCATACCCTTACATTAAAGGTTCACTAGAGACAGTATTTTATTACCCTTATTCTCTGCATCAGGCATTGAGAAATCCTCGTAATTTAATGACTTGGGAAAAAAAAAAACTTAAAGACATAACCCTAATATTCTAGCTATACATCTCATTGGAGATTGCTACCCTGTTCATGCAAGAGTAAAAAATGCCTTTAAGATATTTTAACTAAAATTCATAGTTTGAATACATTTTTAACCAACAATACAAGCTCTTTTTAAATGTACTTCCTGTAAAATGTTAAGTATTATGTGAATATGGTAGCTGAAGCTTCATGTGTGTTGGGTTTCTGATATAATACTAATTGTCCATTCTGAGATTGGGAACTCCCAATTAGACAACTAATTACTTTAGCATTGAAGTTTCAATTAATGAGCACAGATTAAAATCACAGTGTCTATCTATGCCAAAACATTTTAAAATAAAGATGTCATGACCAATTAGTGTGTGAGGTGGAATCACACATTAACTAACTTAGAAATTTAGTCAGGTAGTTCTGGATATAATTTCTGGTTCCACTATGTATAGCTACATAACCTTGGGTAAGTCACTTAGAATCCCCAAATCTCCTATTCTTTCTGCATAGTGATTCTGTTCATTTTTATTAGGTGCTTTATATGTGACCATCATTGTGCTTGGTGCTTGCTTTATAGGAAATCACAAAAATCAGAGACCCTGCCCTCATGGACCTATAGTCCTTTGAGATGACTAGCTCTTAATCAATATTTTTTTAACTTAACTACAACTGTGATAAATAATATGAAGGTAAAAATAACGGCATAAAATTGAGAACACTGCCCTAATCTAATGAGCCAGAAAAATCTTTCTTGGAAAGTGACATTTGAACTAAAATTTGAAGGTTTAATACAAATGAACTATGGATGAGTGTGAAGTAGAGGCTAGTGTACTGAACCTTCAGAGATGAAAGCAAAGTAGGTGCCAATTTGAGTTTAGAGATTTGGTCAGGAATCAGAACATGTATGTGTGTCAGGGATTTCAACTCTTATCCTGAAGGCTATGAAGACCTATAAAAGGAGTTTGCCAGAACTGTCACATGATCAGATTTTTCTCTCTTATAAATATCACTCAGGCTGCATGGAGAGAACATGTGGTGAGATTGTAAAAATAGGTGATAGGATGTCACTTAAGAGGAAATAATTTAGGCACAGTATAGGGGTGGATAAGTCCCTCAAGGGAGAATTGTTCTACTCCTCATTCCACTAGGGTGATCCTTTTAAAAGTTTCCTGTATCAGTCATATAATTAGAAATGAGTAAATAGCAGTTGGTTCTTCATAAGAAATCATCAGAATGTTTATTTCTTTAAAGACAACAAAATATTCTACCTGTTGTTTAGATATATTTGATTAAAGTTCACACACAATATGTAGAAAAAAAATAAGTAAAAATATTATCTCAGTGGTAACAGAGAGAAATGGCCAATAAGTATAACATTATTAAGTTATACACTTGGAACAAACCTTAGAGTCAGTCTACATAAGGCATCATGTTTTACTAAATTCTAAAACCACAGCCCACCATTCTTTTCAGTAAGAGAAAATTTGGCTTCTAATTATTTGTTTACTGTTTTGTTCCTAGGATTCATTCTGAAATATCAGGAACTTCACGATATTTTAAATTAAGAAAAGTGTATCTTCAATGACTTCAGTACATTTCATTATCTAATTTCCATCTCATACTAAAAAACATGCTGATACAAGTAAATGAGTGGAACAACTTCATGTCATGTGTTACTAGTTTATAAACACTTGGAAAAGTTTGCTTTACTCATACTGTCTATAACATTGAACTAAAACAAGAGTCAGTTGCACTCATTTCAATACACTCTAAATCTATGATGTCTATACAATGCTACATGGGAATACAAGAAGCTCTTCTGTTAGAATATAACCACCAGATGCACCTGACTTTCAGAAAACATAAAATCAAACTTGGGAAGCAGAGCACGCTCAATCTTTATCTGGCATGATAAAATGTTTTCAATTAGGAACAGATAATATATGGCTCTAGTGATCTTTGAGGGTGATGTCATTTTGTATACTTCCTGCCAGCACCTCTGGTGTTATAAACTTGGGGGTAAAAAATTGTACCAAAGTAGTAAAGAAAATAAATATCTTGTATCAGTCAAAGTGAATGAAACATAAGTTTAGATTGCCTTAGTGTGAGTTGAAATGCCCCCCAGAAGATAAATTGAAATTTTTAAAAAATCTAAATTTAGAGGATCCAGGTCCAAGACATTGAGAACACAGCAGGCATATAATAAAACAAATATAAAAGAAGAAAAGCAACAAATTATCATATTCAGTGAACTTTATATGCAGCCAAATATAGAGCCATCTGATGTTTTTCTGTCTTTTGTAGGAGGACAGATTGCATTGCTGGTAATGTCAGTCACCCCTAAAAGAAGAAAAAAACACAGTTAATTATCTATTTTCATACTAAACAGTAAGAACACAATGATTTATACCTACAAATGGTGCAAATTGAACTTTGTTTTAGCAAGAGTATATATAACATTTGGGCAACCTAAGCTATTTAGAGGAGACTGATGCAGTCCCAACCCTTTGCTACTCCTCAGTGACTGCCACTTTGATTTTATTTTTCCCACTCTATTTTAAGGATGTCCTTTTACTTTAAAATGCTGCTATCAAGTTAAAATATTTAAAAAGGAATAGAGTGAGTTAGATTAACCATTTGGTGCTTCAACTTCTTGATGAACTGGAAATGTCCTTGGAATATAGATTTTCCTATGGAGTTAGTCTCATACAGATTCAAATATTATGTGTGTATATATCCTTTAATGAGAAGGGTAGAGAACGTTTCTAAATTTTATTTCTGCTCTTAAGAGACAGTTATTTCAAGCTTGATCATCCAGGAGGCAATACAGTATGGTAGTTGAAGCAAGACTGAGTTTGAATCCCAGCTCTATCTTTTCATCTTGGATAAGTTATTAACCAACATCCCACTCCCCCCCCAAATCTTTAAAGGGGGGAAATGGTAGTTGTTACCTTATAGAGATATATGATGTATGATGATTAAATGAACTAATATTTATAAGGTTTAGAGCAGTATTTGTTCTACATAAGTGTTTATTTCAATTTTAAAACTGGAGCATTTTTCCTATTATATATAATAATGGTTAATTTTATGTGTTAGTTTTTCTTGGTCATTGTGCCCAATTTTTTTTAATCAAATATCAGTGTAGATGTTTCTGTGATAAAATTTTTTAGATGTAATTAATATTTAAATTAGTGGACTTTGAGTAAATCAAGTTACCCTCCATAATGAGGGCAGGCCTTGTGTAATCAGTTGAACCCTTTAAGAGCAAAGACTGAGGTCCCTGGAGACTGCATCGTAGGACCCTTACCTGACCTTTTAGCTTTTTCAGTCTGCCCTGGGTAATTCTGTCTCAAGAATGCATTGCCAGCAGGTGCATGAAAAGGTGCTCAACATCAGTAAGCCTCAGGGAAAATCAAATCAAAACCACAACTAAATATTATCTCAAACCTCTTAGAATGGCTATTATCAAAAAGACAAAAGAAAACAAGTTCTGGAGAGGATATAGAAGGAAGAAGTACACACTTGTGCACTATTGGAGGGAATGTAAATTGGCACAGTCACTGTGAAAAACAATACAGAGACCGCCTCAAAGAATTAAAAATAGAACTACCATATGATACAGCAATTCCACTTCTGGGTATATATCTGAAGGAAATGAAATCTCAATCTTGAGATATCTGCACTTCCATGTTTGTTACAGAATTATTCACAATAGCCAAGACATGAAAACAAAGTGTCTGTGGATGGATGAATGGATAAAACACACACACGCACACACACACACACACACAAATATATTCTAGTCTATTATATATATATATTATATCCATATATATAGCTGTGTTATATATAATAAAAATTGTATATACATATATTTATATAAAATAATACAGAGCCATAAGAAAGGAAATCCTGCCATTTTTAACAACATGGATAAACTTGGCATTAAGCTAAGTGAAATAAGTCACAAATACTGTATGATCTCACTTATGTGTGGAATCTAAAAGAGCTGAATTCATAGAAATAGAGAGTTAATTGGTGGTTGCCAGGGATGGGATAGGGGCTTTGTGGGGAAATTAGAAGATGTTGGTCAAAGGGTACAAGCTTCCAGTTTTAAGTTGAATAAGTTCTGGGGATCTAATACAGTATGATGACTATAGTTAGCAATATTGTGGTTTATACTTGAAAGTTGCTCAGAGTTATCTTAAATGTTCTCACCACAATAATCAAAATGAAAATTATATGAGGTGATGGATATGCTAACATTATTGCGGTAATCATTTTGCAATATATACATATAACAAATCATCACGTTGTACACCTTAAACTTACATAATGTTGTATGTCACTTATATCTCAATAAAACTGGGGAATAAAGAATGTGTTATCAACTCTTACCTGAATTTCCAGCCTGCTCCTGGCTTACCTTACATTTATATATATATATATATATATATATATATATATATATATATATATATATATATATATATATATTTTTTTTTTTTTTTTTTTTTTTTTTTTGGTACACGGGCCTCTTACTGTTGTGACCTCTCCCGTTGCAGAGCACAGGCTCCGGACGTGCAGGCCCAGCAGCCATGGCTCACGGGCCCAGCCGCTCCACGGCATGAGGGATCCTCCTGGACCGGGGCACGAACCCATGTCCCCTGCATCGGCAGGCAGACTCTCAACCACTGCGCCACCAGGGAAGCCCCTTACATATTTTGAACTTGACAGTTCCCAAAGTCGTGTGAATCAATTCCTTTAAAGTAAATAATCTCTCTTTCTCTCTCTCTCTCTATATATATATACAATGTATATATGTACAATATATTATCTTTAAAGTATATAATCTATATATTATATAAATATATATATATAATCTCTATTTGTATATATCACACTATGCCATGCATATACAGCATTTTCCAATTGACATAATTTTTTCACTCAATAAAGCCTTATTGAGAGCCTACTATTTTTTTTTTATTTAGCAAATTTAATCAGTTATGCATATACATATGTTCCCATATCCTCTCCCTTTTGCATCTCCCTCCCGCCCTCTCTATCCCACCCCTCCAGGCGGTCACAAAGCACCGAGCTGATCTCCCTGTGCTATGCGGCTGCTTCCCACTAGCTATCTACCTTACATTTGGTAGTGTATATATGTCCATGCCGGAGAGCCTACTATTTACCAAAGAAACCGCTCTATGTATTGAAAACCCACAATGGATGAAGTTTCCACTGTCAGAAAGTTTTAATTTTTAAGAGAAATTTCACAATAAATGTATGAGTAAATAATAAACCAAAGAAAATATTAGATAGTTATGAGAGCAATGAAGGAAATTATTAAAAGAGTGACATGATAGTTTGGCCATGCATGGCCTCAAAATATATTTGTTAGAAATTAACCACTGCCTGTTGCATGTTTTCATTCTTTTCCACTCTTAACTGTATTATATGCTTATCACAAGTGTGACATTTATTAATATACATACTCATCCACAGTTATTAATTTCTTAAGAGCATGGTTTCTGCTTATGTAAATTTGTATTTCCAGCACTCATATATAGCCTTATATATGGAATATATATGCACTAAATATTTATTTACTAAATATTGATTTATTAGTTTACTAGAGGACTCTTTCCCACTCTGTCAACCTCTGGGAAAATCCAAAGTAAACCATTCATCTGCCAAAATCTACCTCTATAAGATTTTTTTTTAAATAGATCTTTATTGGAGTATAATTGCTTCACAATACTGTGTTAGTTTCTGTTGTACAACAAAGTGAATCAGCCATATGCATACATATATCCCTATATACCCTCCCTCTTGAACTTCCCTCCCACCCTCCATATCCCACTACTCCAGGTCATCACAAAGCACTGAACTGATCTCCCTGTGCTATGTGTGAGTGCCTGTGTGTAAATGTTTGTGTATGAAATCAAAACACACACAAAATTTCAAAAATATCCAATAATACAGAATGGCTTGTAAACAAGTCAATAGTTTCCTAATGCTTATTCCTGTTCTACAAAACCATCCATAGTTCAATTTTGTTGTTATTTATATCCATCTAGTTAAAGAATATGTTGTTATCACTGTGTATGATTTATCAGTTTTTTCCATCTTCTATTGCCCTATCACATAGGCATCTATATTCTTACTTTAGACTTTTGTGACTACCTTTGAAAATTAATATTATATGTAAATATTTTCTATCAATTATAGACAGAATCTAGAGTAGATCTGTAAGATGAAAATAACAGGTCCTTTAATTCTGTTTCCACTTCTTCCCACATTTTCTTTCCAATTTCTTTGAAGTAGACATTTTGTTGTTGTAATATTGTGATTTATAAGAAATATATATTTGGTCATTCAGATGACCAAAATATATTCCTCATATATGTTTGATCTTCATCCATGGTTCCTGGCTCTTGACTTTCAAAACCCTTGGAATTCCCTAAGTGCGGAGATTGATAAAGATGTATTTTGTTATATGAATGAGGTGACTTTTGGAAGCCTTTTAAGAATGGAGGCTGGTTGCCAATGGAGCCAACCATGTGACTAGAACTGAAAGTTCCAACCCCTGACCTCTGAGGAGGAAAAAAGGCACTGGAGACTGAGTTCAATACCAATGACCAAAGATTTAATGAGTCATGCCTATGTAATAAAACCTCCATAAAAACCCAAAGGGCTGGCATTTAGAGAGCTTTGGGGTGGGTAAACACCAGATCTCTGGGGAGGAAAATGGCACTGGAGATTGAGTTCAATCACCAATGGTCAAAGATTTAACGAGTCGTGCCTATGTAATAAAACCTCCATAAAAAAAAAAAAACAAAGGAATGGTGTTTGGAGAGCTTTGGGGTTGGTAAACACATGGAGATTCAGGGAGAGGGGTGCACCTGGTGAGGGCATGTAGGCTATGAGCCCTTTGTCACACTGCTTGCTCTATGCATCTCTTCCATCTGTCTGTTCCTGAGTATATCTTTTTATAGTTAATTGGTAATCTAGTAAGTAAAATGTTTCTCTGAGTTGCTTTAGTAAATTAATTGAACCCAAGGAGGGGGACTTGGGAAGATCTGATTTATAGCCAATGAGTCAGAAGTACAGGTAACAACCTGGGATTGTGACTGGCATCTGAAGTTGAGGAGGGGGGCAGTCTTGTGGCTCTGAGCCCTTAACCTTTAAAACTTGGTTCTATCTCCAGGTAGATGGGGCCAGAAGTGAGTTAAATTCTTAGACACCCTGCTGGTGTTCAACTCCAAACACTGGAATTGGGTCTAGGAACCTAATTTATTTGTCAAGTTTGATAACACTACATTTACACTGTTTTCTGTAAGCATAATTAATCTTCCATGCTTTTTTTAAAGAAGATTCCAAAAATTAAAAACTAATCATCTTCAGCATTGCATAAAGGTACTAAAAGAGAGAGAGAGAGAGAGAGAGAGAGAGAGAGAGAGAGAGAGAAAGAAACAAACAAAAATTCCAAGAAGTCAAATGAGAAAGTTATGATACAAAAATTAAAGAATCAGTCAAATTGTCAAGGAAGTCCATTGGTCTATAAATTCCAAAGAAATGATGGAATGGTTAGGAGATGGAAAGAATTGATGTTAAGGTGAAATAATATTAAGAATTTGGTTAAGAAAGCAAGCATTCCTTCTCCCAATATGACAAAGAAAGTCAATTAGAAAGCTTGAAAGCAAGAAAAATCCAAAATATTGTAGAATAGACCAGATATATAGTTAAATTAATTGTCAGTGATTCTGAGCAACTGGTGGATTTTAAGAGAGAAACTACTCAGTTTCAACATTGTCTTTTACGTGGGAAAGTCATTCTAAAATTTGATAATTATGGAAGAAAATGTACATTTATCCAGAGTTTGTTCTAAAGTGTGTATTTATGGAGTCATGATAATATGAGAGCTCTTTTTCCCCCCATTCTACCAAACACATTGTTTTTTTCGTTTAGGAGTAATGATTCTGAAATTTAAAATCCGTTAATATATTCTGTTTAAATTGAATTAAATTGTAATCCTAATAACTGTGTCATCTTAAGCATGGGTATTTTTAAACTGTAATTTAGAATGTTGTGTTGGTAAAAAAAAATTTTAAAAAAAGGATGAAGGATTTTATTGAAATCATTTGCAAGACTTTATTTACATAGTTTTTATACCAATGATTATTACTTAATCCCAATTAGAGAAAGAGTAGATAGAATTAACAGTTGGACAGAGTATTCATGACTTTATTTTCAGTGAAGTGGGATACCATTTAAATTGGCTCAGTGGCAAATTAATTTCATATGATCTCTTGCTGTTTCTCAGCATCCAATTTATTGACGTTTTTATTTTTTCCTCACTCTAAGCACTTCCACTCTTCTGAAACTTCTACCCCTTATTCACACCAATTCTGAGCATGTGACCATGCTATACAACTTCTTTACATAACTAGGTAGATATCTCTGGCTAGAATATTCTTCTTCTCTATATTTTTATATGACTGAGATCTTGTCCTTCAGATTTCAACTTAAATGTCACCACCTCATTGAAAACTTTAATGTTTATTCAAATTAAATTTTATTGGAGTATATCCTCAAATATCTTCCAATGAAAATGCATGGGGGATACGTTCATATTATTCCATCCCTGCACTTGATTGATGGTTTATGGAATTCTTAACTGAAAACAATTTACTCTTAGAAATCTGAAGGCAAAGCTCAGTGGAATTATAGCATCCAGTTTGATGATAAGAAATTTTACAATAATCTGTTTCTCATTTCTTTGTAGCTGACTTGTTTTCTCTCCAAGAAATGTTTAGGAGTTTTTCCTTAATTAATTTGTTTATTGATTCTAATAATAAATCTGTAGAATATTTATGTTTGAAGATTCATGGTGCTGTAGGAGGTTTTCTTATTTCATTTAATAATATTCCCCTTTTTCCTCTTATCTCTTTAGATTTTCTGTTATTTGGATTTTTAAAACTATTAGTTAATCTTTATAGATACTCTATTATTTGATCTTTCTAAAATTACAGGTTTACAATATGGAATTATTAGATGGCATTTCTAAAAGTCTTATTAGTTGGATTAATCTTTAAAGAACTTCTATTCATTAGAATGACTGTCTATTTTTAATTAAATTATATATATTTTTTCCCTGTGTCTCATTTCTTTATTTCTTAGTTCCATGCTGAGCTATTTTTTTTTTTTTTTTTTTTTTTTTTTTGCGGTACACAGGTCTCTCACTGTTGTGGTCTCTCCCATTGCGGAGCACAGGCTCCGGACGCACAGGCTCAGTGACCATGGCTCACGGTCCCAGCCACTCCGCAGCATGTGGGATCTTCTGGGACAAGGGCACCAACCTGCGTCCCCTGCATCGGCAGGTGGACTCTCAATCACTGCACCACCAGGGAAGCCCAATTCTGAGCTATTTTGATGTACTTATCTTTAACTTTTCAATTTAATTTTTGTTTAATCAATTATATTTTAAATGTATGTATTCCCTTCTATTCTCTGATAGTTCCTTTTCATCTTATTATGATCTTATATTTACCTTCACAAGTGTAATTAGCTGAAAACTCATGTTCAGCTGGAAGTTCAGAATGATAAGAATATTATTTGGAAATATAGTCTTTATAGATATAATTAGTTAAATTAAGATGAGGTTACAAAGGATTAAAATTGACTTTAGGTCCAATGACTAGTGTTCTTATGAGAAGGGGAGAGGACAAACAGATATATACACAGATAAAATGTCCATGTAAAGACAGAAGCAGAGAATAGAATGATGCAGCCATAGGCCAAGGAACACCAAGGATTGCCGGGAATGTTCCAAAGCTCGGAAAAGACAAGGAAGGGTTATTCCCTACAGCCTTCATAGGGAGCATGTCCTAATGATACCTTGAAATTGGATTTCTAGCCTTCTGAACTGTGATGAAATAAATTTCTATTGTTTGAAGCCACTCAGTTTGTGGTAATTGATTATAGCATCCCTGAGAAACTAATATGGGAAGCCTCTACTGGATATTATTTGCGAGTATTTTGAGTTATTTTCTTTTGTCTTATTTCTTTTTTCACTGGGGTCATTATATTCATGTTAGGTTATTTTGGTCTCTGAGGACAGTCTAACACATATACCTAAGAATTATTTTTTTTTCCTTTCAGACTAAAGGATGAGATGTTGTAAAGTTTAAACAGTGTTCTAATTATATGGCAAGAGTTTGTCGAATGTCAAAATTCATTTTTATGGGCAGGAGAGCATATGGGCAGGACAAATGCCATATGATGGCTGGCTGTGATCTGGGCATTGATATCTATAATAGTTTTCTTTGTGTATCCCAGTGAATTCCTCCAATTTCTTTGAAGAGAAGACCTCCAGTTTTCCCCATCAATAGCATCAATGTCTCCCCAAGCACTTTACTGCAGAATCAAGGACTCTTCCTTGAACCCTCCTGTGTCTTTTTATTCCTCAAACCTAATTTACATTTACTTTTCCTTTACAATTTTTCTCACCACTGTTGGTGCATTTAATTTCCCAATTTTTCCACTTAAAATTTTAAGTCTGTATTACTTGAGGTCTGAATACTATTAGTGCATCTAACGCCTTCTTATAGTGTATTATTTACATATTTTTCCTTCTTATCACTTATTTCAACCTGACATATATATATATATTGTTGTTGTTTAGTATCTGTCTTTACTAACTAGAATTCAAACCTCAAAAAAACAAGGAGTGTCTGTTTTGTTAATGAATGGATCCTCACTGCTTATAACAGTACTTATTTCTTACATTCTAAGATCTTAAGAAATATATGTTAGAGTAAATCTATGTAAAATTAGTTGAGCTAATTAATACTGGCCAATAGAACTTCTTGGGCAATCTGAGAAGAGGGATTCCATCATAAAAAGTAAGAAATATGCAAGAGCTAATTTCCCTCCTACATTTAGATATTGGTTTTTGAGGGCATTATGCTTAGAAACCCTGTAGCTTTTTTAAAACCATATGCAGAGGCATTAAGGATACCTTAAGAATAGGAGCATCCAAATCTCCAAAAAGCCTGGTTACTTGTTGTCATTATTGCACTGCTAACCAACACAACAATCTTTACTAGTCATCAACTAGAGTTTTCATGCCACTCTTATATCGGTATGATGTTACTTGCATCCCAAATCATCCTGGGTATAGCTAAGGCAAACTGGATCCTAATGCCTGAGAGTGAGATGAGAAACAACCTCAATGGAGACAAAAGGAATGAGAGAAAACCTGTGAAAATCATGAATAAGAGTGGTTGCTAAAATTTTGTCTGTGAAACAGAACAGTATGAATAAATGCACAGAAGCTCACCCTGATGAAACTAAACCAGACAAAATCTGGATTCTAACCTAGCTCTGTCTCTCACTAAGTTTATAATTAACTAAGCTTCTAACCTATTTGGGACTCAGATTCCTGAAAAATGGGAATAATAAGAGTATCTGCCTCAGTGTGTTGCTGGGAAGATCAAATGTGGTGATAACCATAAGGCACTGGCTACACTGCATCCTCTGGTAGTTACTTGTGGTTTAGGACCTTAAATGTTAAGATGGTGGTGGAAGAGGTGGGGATAAGCATTTTATTTGCTAGGCAAGTAGAAGTCATTAACAGAGAGACATTATATAAAAGCAGTGTAGGATAAGAGCTATCAAACTTTTTCTCTTCCTCCCCTTCAGGGGGAGCTAAGTAGAAGTACATTAAAAACACATTGATCAATATGGATATTATTTGAAACCATGAGGTGGTATTTTTTGCTTACTGCATAGACAGTTCTCAATAGGAAAGAGGTGTGAGAGGAAAGGCAGGGATCTTCCTTTTACAGCCAAGATAGATAATTCCTCATACATGATCTAATGCCATAAGTGTCAGAAGCTTATAAGGGGAATTAGTATAACAGTTATACTGCATTGTGTTTATAAACTTAGCTTACATCTCTCAATGTACCACATATATAATCATATTTATAGTGAAACCAAATTATTATTAAAATTTTAAATATGGAAAAAAATATGTCATTTGTTGTAAATGTTCAACAGCATTTAAAACTATTTATCCTTAACTTACATTCTGGGATGATAACTCTTACCTCATCTAGTGTCTCTATTAGTGACAGTTAATGTAGCAACTATGCTCATTTCTTCCTAAAATTGTTTGATGGCTGAACACTTTGAGGCTTTCTCAAGACTGCACAGAGAGATTTTTCAAGTTCAGAAGCGTTAGAAAGTCATTGGTTCCATTACTCTTCTGAACTTGAAGAAGTTAAGGTTGATGTGTGAATGTATTTAGTTGTCCCATTCCTTGTAAAAACTGAGTAAAATGATTTACTACCTTGAGTTTGTTATAACTGAGTCTTTGATAATCTAAGAAGTAAGGAGTCATAAATTTTCTTAGATATTCATTTATAATCCTTTAAACAATTTACAATAATACATGTTTTCAGTGATAAAATAACATTATAGAGTCTAAACTTCCCTCTGCCTTCCATATTGTAAAAGTTTGATTCCACTAAATATATATTTATTTATCTTTTCTATAGTCTATAGAATTTCAGAACTTGATCAAAATCAGCACTTTTTGCTGTTGGTGTTCTAATTAAATATGCATAGTTTACCATAAAAGGGTATTTCAGAATAGGTCAGAGGAAATATTAACTTATTTTATAAACAAAGAGAACAATCACAAAAACTTTCCCTGTTTGATAAGATCTGGCCATTCCCTTCAGTTTATTAATAGCTAGTAGTTGGAGCTAGTCTCATGTGGCTGCTTTCATGAAGTGGTGTTATTGGCAATTACCATTTAATCAAAATTTAATCACTACCTCAAAAGGTAACTGAGGCTAAAATAGAGTAAAGTTCCATATAGTATTTACATTCCTTTGGAATGATATAAACCTACTCATTAAGGAAGTTAACTGAAATAGAGTTAACTTAAATGAAAGTTAAACAAAGCAGGTCAAACTCATTTAGGATAAAAATTTGATGATTATTTGTGGCATATATTTTATTAAAGAGAAAGAAATCAGAAAAAAAAGAAGAAAAAAGAAAAAAAAAGTTATTCATTTAATAATGATCTTGGAAAATGTCTTTGCGACTTCCCTGGTGGCCCAGTGTTTAAGAATCTGCCTGCCAGTGCAGGGGACGTGGGTTCGAGCTCTGGTCCAGGAAGATCCCACATGCCATGGAGCAACTAAGCCCATCTGCCACCACTGAGCCTGTGCTCTAAAGCCTGCGAGTCACAACTACTGAGATCTCGTGCCCCAACTGCTTAAGCCAGTGCGCCTAGAGCCCGTGCTCTACAACAAGAGAAGCAGCCGCATAGCACAGGGAGATCAGCTCGGTGCTTTGTGACCGCCTGGAGGGGTGGGATAGGGAGGGTGGGAGGGAGATGCAAAAGGGGGGGGATATGGGAACATATGTATATGTATAACTGATTAAATTTGCTATAAAGCAAAAAATAAAAAATAAAAAAAATAAAGTTTAAAAAAAAAAAGAGAAGCCACCGCAATGAGAAGCCCACACACTGCAACGAAGAGTAGCCCCACTAGCCGCAACTAGAGAAAGCTTTCACACAGCAACGAAGACCAAAAGCAAGCAAAAATAATAATAATAATTAATTAAATTTAAAAAAAAATGTCTTTACTGAAAATATTCAAAAAATTTAGATAATAGTTGCTGAAGTCTTATTTTGCTTATTAAAACTCTGCCTTCTGGGCTTACTTCCTTGGCCTCAATCAACCTCAGCTTCTATTTGGGTGCATTTATGGCAGCGACCTTAGAGGAAAAAAATGTGTATCCTTTAAACAGTCTAAAAGATCATTTAAAGGAATGTTTTCCCTAAAATTCTATTCACATTCATCCAGGTCTCTATTTCCCATGTGTTCATGCATCTCACTCTTAAGAATTGTTGGCTTAGTTAATAAATCGCTTGCACTGTTGCAAAGACAATGTATTTTGTCCCTCAAATATTTTAAGGTATAAAAATGCTGAAGGGCTTCCCTGGTGGGCAGTGGTTGAGAGTCTGCCTGCCAATGTAGGGGACACGGGTTCGTGCTCCGGTGCGGGAAGATCCCACATGCCGCAGAGTGGCTGGGCCCATGAGCCATGGCCACTGAACCTGTGCATCCAGAGCCTGTGCCCCACAACGGAAGAGCCCACAACAGTGAGAGGCCCGTGTACCACAAAAAAAAAAAAAAAAAAAAAAAAAAGCTGAAAACCAGAGTTCTAAAGATATTATCTACCATTTTGTCTTTATCAATCTTTGGTCAGATTATTTTGTACATAATATAACAATTCATGTGTCTACTTCTTATCATCTATTATTGACATTCTCCAGCTTACAGTCCAGCTCTAATTGCAAACTTCCCATAAGATTTTTAACAAATGCATAGATTTCTGTATATGGCCAATCCTATTGAGTTTAATACCACTTAATATTTTTCTCCTTTCCCCCTGTTTTTTTTTCTTTTATTTCTGTCATTTTCCTGTAGAGCTTTTTGTACTGCCATTTAAACCATTAGGAAGTCATTACTTCAGTACAATAGAGTGTGATTAGTATAAAAAAATAAAATAGAATCAAAATAGAATACAGAGCACATGATAAGAGTATCATTGTTTTGTGAAGTGTGTTGTGTGTGTCTGTGTGTGTGTGTGTGTGTGTGTGGTCTATTTTGCGGTGTTTGTATGTGTACTGGCTGTGAAAGGAAAATCAAAATTAAGTATTGCTAAGATAGCTCACTGAAAGAGAGCCAAGAAGCTATTAAGGAATAGTGACTTATGGACTTCTCAGCCTGAATAGAAGCTGACCTTTTGACATGATGAAATTATCCATAATATCTGACAGAAACTCATGAGAGTTTACCTACTTAACAGACCCCTACCCTAAAACAACTTGTGATTCCTTAAGGACAAATATTTCCAACTTGCATCGGAGTCAATCACAGTTCTCACTAGGCAACTTTTAACAACCTTGTGGTTTTTTGTCTTTAGAAGCTCCTGACTTTTTCTCTTCCTTGAAACACTGTTTTGGGGTTACCCAAGTCTTTGTCTCCCAAACTGAAATTCTTAAGACCACAAATAAACTCTTTTCCTATTTGCATCCTTCTGCATTTTTTTGTTTGTTTTTCTGTTTTTTGTTTTTTTGTGTGGTACATGGGCCTCTCACTGTTGTGGCCTCTCCCATTGCAGAGCACAGGCTCCAGACACACAGGCTCAGCAGCCATGGCTCACGGGCTCAGCCGCTCCGGGGCATGTGGGATCTTCCTGGACTCGGGCATGAACCCGTGTCCCCTGCATCGGCAGGCAGACTCTCAACCACTGCGCCACCAGGGAAGCCCTGCATTATTTTTTTGTTAACATTATATAGTGTCAGAAGTGGGATACAGAACATTCTGTGTACCGTCCCCCATCCCACCCCAGCCCCTGTACTGGCACCACCTTAGATTCGTGTAAGGTACCTACAAGAGTTCATTGTGCTATATTGTCTCTTCAGTGATCCCAGACTGTGTCATTGGAGTCCTCCTATTCTCAAACCTCCTGCTTTGTAAGAGGTTCTAGTTTATTTGGGCATCCTCTGTTTCTGGCTTCCTGTTTTATTTAAAGGTATTTTGGGTTGTTTGTTTTGTTTAAGTGGCTTCTGGGATTTCACTTCTTATTTTGTTTGTATGGCTTTCAAAATTTTACTTATTGTTTTGTTTGTCTTGTTTAAGTGTCCTTCAGGATTTCATTCCTGTTTTTATTTGAATGGCTTTCTGGATTTTGCTTTCCATTTTGTACATTTTGTTTAAGTGGTTTTTGGGATTTAGCTTCTAATTTTTGTATGAGTGGCCTTCAAGATTTCTTTTCCCATTTAGTTTTTGTTGCCGGCTTCTGTTCTCAGGATTTCATTGCTTGTTTTGTTCAGTTTTGTTTAGTTTTTTTCTCTTGAAATATGGGAAGTTCACTCTCTAGAGGCGAGGCTGCAGAGCAGCCTCCTTCTGGAACATCTGCTGGTTTTATGTATAAGAAATATGAGCCCCAGTCTTTTAAGTTTTTGTCTTGCTGGACTATGATTACTGGAATGATCTACAATTAAATTGGCTGACTTGGGGATCCTTTGAAATTCCTAAATTAGTTTATATGTGTCATCAATTAACAAAAGAATATTAGATAATAATGGAAACATATTTCAACTGGTATTTTGAGGCCCACACACATAATTAAGAATCCACATTTTCTTCCCTCAGAAAAACTAACTCATAATTATCTCAAAGGTTTCCAAATTGGAAAAATTCTCTCAGGTTTCTGAGACCTCTATCTCTCCCTCTCTTCCTCTGCTCTTTCCTGTTCCTCTAAAGGCTCTTCTCCTTGCTATCCATCTTTCTCTGAATTACCTTTATATAACATTAAGATTGATCTCCCACAGAAGGTAACAATATATCTGATGACTTGATGGAAATGTCTATGATTATTATAACCATTCTGAAAAAAATATTATTTTTTTCAAAATTATGACTCTAAGGGAAAAGAGTCCTTCGAGAAGGAGCTTGCATTTCTTTTCCTTTGAGATATACTTTTTCTACCTCGTCTTCTCTGGGAACTCTTACCTAGATCATTTCTAATTCCTAAGACTGAAAAAGGAAAAGTGGAAAAGAAGCCTTTTAAACTAAAACTGCTCAAAGAACTCTCTTGCCCAAACTGCTTCCTTAAACTTGCTTGTCAAGGGCAAATACAAATCTTAAATGGCTTCTCCATAAATAAGAAAAGACTTTCACCATCTGAGCGAGTAGATTTAATTTATTCCAACTGTTATTTATAAACTAGTGAGTTTTATATTGTACCTGATTTATAACTAAAGTTTCAAAATAAAAACTATGAGATTTCTGTCTGTGTCTATCAGGATGTATGTAAATTCATTGTAGATGTGATATGTTTCAAACTTCAGACTGTATTAACAAAGTTAATTTGTAAAAGAGCTCTATTTAATTGGCTTAAAAGTAAGTACTTATATAAATTATCAGAAATATAATAGAAACTAACAAAAATGAATTTCATGTTCACATGAAATGAGAAATATTAGGTATTAAATAGAATCCAGTATTAATGCTAATTTAATTTGTTGGTTTAATTAATACAGGCATGTCTTTAGAAGCATTAATATTAAGTATAATACTTTTACTGTACCTAGGTTTATTAAAAATCAAGTAAGTCCATGGTATCTCTGGCATAAAATTTGTCAGCAAGAAAAATGGTAAGATATTTTTCTAAGTAAATTAAATAAATGTAAATGGATTAAGTAAATGTAAATGTAACAAAATTTTAAGTGAACTCTTTAAAAACAATTATGTTTTATTTAAAAATAATCTCCCCAAACCTTTTTGGTAAATTAAAACTTTAGAGTTTTGCTAAATTAAGTTAAATGGTGAAAATTTATTAAATATCTAGATCATTCCCAAGTAAAATAAGACACTGAGAGATTAATTACTGATCATAAGCTCCATTTTACAGAGAACTAAAGATATTTGGGAATATTAGTAAATATGTTCAGTGCCACACTGAGAAATGTTCTATAAGAAACCCTGTTGGGCTTCCCTGGTGGCGCAGTGGTTGAGAGTCCGCCTGCCGATGCAGGGGACACGGGTTCGTGCCCCAGTCCGGGAAGATCCCACATGCCGTGGAGTGGCTGAGCCCATGAGCCATGGTCGCTGAGCCTGTGCATCTGGAGCCTGTGCTCCACAGTGAGAGAGACCACAACAGTGAGAGGCCCACGTATAGCAAAAAAAAAAAAAAAAAAAAAGAAACCCTGTTTTTAGAAATTATAAAAAGTATAAGTTTGCCAATCTATAGATTGCTAATGTGAAAGGCTTCATAATTGCTTACTTCTTAGTTTTCACTAGAAATTAAGGTTTCTAAGGGCTAAATTTTTTCATTAATATATATCATTAGTACTGCTAAAATTAATAAGAAAATCATTTTCATATGCAAGGAAAATTTTTTTAAAAAAGTATAAGGAATGGAAATGCATTTTGTTAATGGAAAAGAAAGTAATATTGTCCTAAAGCTGGTTATTTCTAAATGAGAAGCATAACAAGGGACACATTAAAATGGATACAGAAAGTTTTAAAAGTCTTGTGAGAAAAAGAAATCTTTAGAAAGGAACTGTATGTTTTGTCAGGATTGGTCAAGATTGGAATGAACTTAATTAAGCAAATGAGTTTTAATGTGAAAAGTAAGCTAATGCAAAATTAAGTTTAGTTCTCATTTTTCTCTCTGTTAAAAGGACAAAGTTTTCTTACGTTTTGTCTGGTCTTAATGAGAAATTGTAAACAAAGTTTTTTTTTTTCTTTTACCTTTAATGTAATCTGTCTAGAAAAACAAAGAGTCTATATTTTGTAGATAGGTTTTTCAGAACTATATAACCTTTTATATTTGCCCTATAAAGTCTTTAATCTTTACTTCGGTAAAATGGGAAACTAAGCATTGTTTTACAATGACCTATAATCCTATTTAACCAAGCATTTTCAAAAACTTTTTATGCCCCTGAAATATCTCAAAAATTTGCTTTTGTCCTTATAAATAAACTAATCAGAGTTATTTGATATGCTAAATTACATAGGAAGCATTGTCAAATAAGAGGTAATACTAAGCCTTTTTTATGTTATATCTGCATAGGTATATAGTATAAATATTTCAGAAACTATGTGAAATTTCTGGAAATCTGATATGTCCTGGTGTAATGTTATCAGTCATAATTATAGTTATCTCAAAACATTGTATGTCACAGAAATAGCAATTTCCTTGTCAGTTGCATTGTAATCAGGTCTTTAACCATGCCATTTTAAGTCTTTTGTCATTTATAGACAGTTATTGTTTTATTCTGAAGTATTTACAAATATATTTCATCTTTAGAAAAATTCATGGAAAGGACTCTGACACTCTAGAATACAGGTTTCTAATAAACTTTCAAATCATATCATTGAACTGGGTGAGAATTACAGAACTCTAATGAAGAAACTGATGTCTTCATAAACTGCTAACAAATGATCAAGATCAAGAATTAACTCCATGGGAATGAATGAACTGATGAGAATGATTATAATTTTAATGGCTTTTTATTTTAAACATTGTTCTTTTAAGTTTTGCTTTTCCTGATTTATGGAAACCCTTTCTCTCAAGCAGGAATTTGATAAAGTATACCTTTGTAAACAAAGGTTAAACATTTATATTTTTTCCCACTTGATCCCTCCAGCATTTGGAAACTCTTAGTGAGTTTTCTTATTTTTATGGCAATATAGTTATTTGTGTAAGTTCAATAAGAATCTGCTCTCCTTTTAACAGGACACACTTGGAAACATTGGTTGTATTACAAAGGCTTTGACTGGAATGTTTTATTTGAGAGAGACACACATAGACTCAGATATGACCATACAGCTTTAAGGAATTAAGACTGTCTTTATGGAGCCAAAGAAGATCCTTGGGAAAAGATCCTGATATATACAGGATTCCAAATAACCTTACCAGTTAAGTAAAAATTGTCACTTCCTGGCAGGTGCAGGAATCTCAAGATACTTTGGAGACCTTGTGAGGAGAGAAATTTACCCAAATCTGTTGGTATTACAGGTGAATATGATGGCAAGTCTTTGACATGGCTTCCTGGCTTCAAGAAGCCTTTTAAAATTTCAATCTTAGATTCCTTATGAAAAGTTCCAGTAAAGCAGATTTAAAAGAGCCTATATGATCAGTCGCTATTCCTGTTAACACTTATCTAAATAATCAGGCCACATTTACCAAAATTACTCTCCAAACTAATGTTTCCAGTCTTCATTGCATTCTTGTATTGGAATCATTGAGGATTAAAACTACCCTTTAACTATACACTTGATGATGTTGTCAGAGACATTTCAAATTGCAAAAGAGGGTTCAACCCTGACATCTAGAAATCTTCACCTGGCTCCCCTCTGGACTTGGTGGCTTATTGTGATCCAGATTGCAACTAGTTATACTAATCATTGTTTTAATTTGTTCTCTCTTTTTTGTTTTTAACAGTTCACACTTTGTATCTCTTGCTGCTATACTATGATACCCTCCACAGGAATAATGAGAGTTTGATGTCTGGAGATGATTGACCACCCTTATATGATTCCTCCTAATGAAGATCGATGAATTTCTACCATTTCAAATGTTGCCTAAGACCCACTTCCTAGATGGCCCCTTGTTCCTCAAGTGTGGATGTAAACTCTCTAAAAGCATATTTCTCTCACAACCACCTCTTTCTCTCTTCCTTGGGACATGTCTCTCTGGGAATGAGCCTTCCCAGTGCCAAGGGAGTTGATGCTGATGCCAAATAACCAAATGATTAATAATCAATGCTTTCTAAAGAAAGATATCAATCAAAAGGGAGAAATGTAAAAGGAAAATCAAAGTGAAGTCAGTATTGATAAGAGAGCTCTCTCAAATGAAGTCAGGAGGACCATTAAAGAAGTGTGACTTATGCACCTCTCAACATGGATGAAATCTAACCTTTTGACTTAATGAAGTCACTCAGAACATCTGCCAGAAATTCGTGACAGTCTATCTCCTATTGAACCCCTACCTTAAAATAACTCATGATTCCTTAAGGACAAATATTTTCTAACTCACATCAGGATCAATCACAATTCTTGCCAGGCAACATTTAACAATCTCATGGCTTTTTGTCTTTATAAGCCCCTGACTGTTTCTCTTCCTTGAAACACTCTTTTGGGTTTACACACATCTGTGTCTTCTGAACTGCTATTCTTAAGTCCCCAAACATATTTTTTCTTGTTTGCATTATTTTCTCCTGCATTATTTTGTTGTTGTTGACATGCATCAGGATGTAATATGGATTTTTTACAGTGGATTCTGGTCTAGATGAGAAAGCCACTGCTCTAAATATTACATTATTATATTTCCTGTTTTTATATTTCTATTTTCAGGTAGGAAACTATACTTTTTGAAAAAAACTAATTTTTTCTATTCCTATTATAATTTTGCATACACCTATGTTTTTTCTTAAGTAATTCAACACGACCTATCCATGGTTTCATCTATTTTATTTCAAAACTGACATGGATAGAAATGAACATCAATCTTCTCAACATGATATTTCCCCAATATTCACCTGATCTTTCTTTTGCTATGATCCTGAGTTTTTCCAATTCAAGAATGTTTAATTTCTTAAGAATTAAGGAATTCTTAATTTCTTATTATTCATTATTTTGTTACCCATAATAATGGGTTTTATCACTCAAAGATAACTCCTCTTTGAGTGAAACCTGTACCATTCCAGACATGCTTTCCATTGTGCTTGAATTTATCCTCTTCTGTCTAACTTTAAGGCTACAAAATCTGTGTATCCTGTATATGTTTTTAAGCACAAAAATAACATACAATGTACTGATTAGAAACACACAAACTGCACAAGTCAATTTAACTTTAAAATTTGTCCTCATCATTTACAAGCTGTATGAAACATGGAAAGTTAATTAATTTGTCTGTACTTCATTTTTCTCATCTGTAAAATGGGGCTGGCTATAGTAAACTTCATGATAATGAAGAATAAATGAGTTATTAGTGGTAGAGCAGTTAGTGCAGTGTCTAGTACACAATAACAGTTAGTAGTATTTAACTATTATTAGAATTTATTGCAGTGATTTTTTTCCCTTGAGGGAGCCATGCAAAGTAATTTTGTAGTAATAAAACACTGACTTGTGATGACCTACTTAGTTTATCCATGTTAAACATTTGCCAAGAAAACTTCTGGACATCAGCTGGAGTCTCAATAAAAGAAATTGGAGGGCAGCAGACAGTAGAAATCCACTATACAAACAGAAAATCATTTACCAAGATGATTCTGATAATCCAACAAAAAATATTCAATATGAGCATTAAAAGCAAACAAAACAAAACAAAATCAATAATTATAGCCTCAGAATTGAAATTAAAAAAGACATGAGAATATTGGGAAAACTGCTATTTTCTTGGATTGGAGGATTTAATATTAAAAACACTTTCCAAAATATATATAATGTAATTCAAAATGAAATACAGACTTTTAAAACGTAACATCCATATACAATAAAAAGGTGAAAGAGCTGATAATTATTTTTAAGTGAGAATAAAACAAGGACAGTTGTTATAGTATGACTATATAATAAATATTACTTAAATGACAATTAAATATTAAAGAATATGTTAACATTACAATAAATAAAATTATGTGGCTTTGAATCATAGACATATCATTGAAATAGAAGAAGTAGTCCTGAAACCTTATGAAGTTCACATAAAAACTTAACAAAATAGTGGAGCCAACACTATTTGGAGGAGTATAAATTAAATTTTCATAAATGATGTGGTAAAATTGGTCAACTATTTCAGGGAAAATTTTAGAGTATTTTTCTCTGTAGGAAACAAACTGTAGGGAGAATTAAGAAATCAAAATTAAATAGAAATAGCTATTTGAATTAAAATAAAATATTGATATTGATTTGACTTTCATATAGTAGGCTTTTAAAGAAAAATCTGAACATGTTGAATTAGTCAAAAGGAAAAGACTGAGGGATTTGACTGCATACAAATAGTCAGCTTAAAAATATGGTTTAAAACCACTAAGAGACACCACTACACACTCATGAAATGATTCAAGATATGGAGCAACTGTTCTCTTACTTATTGCCAAGGAAGTATAACTGGCACAGCCACTTTGGAAAACATTTTAACATTAGCCACTGAAGGTGAAGATACACAGACCTTAAGACACAACAATTCTAATGAAGAGCCCCAACAGAAATGTGGGCATATGAACTCAAGTCATTGGCATGATTTTTCATAGAAATTTTACCCATGATATCTGCATACAGCAGCATATATGAGTCTACAAAAATAATGTTAGCAAACAAAACAAGATAAATCTCTTTTACTTCTCATTTCATCATGGAGTCTGGTTCCTGGAAGACCTGCATTAATGCTTTTGGAAGCAAAAGTGAGCAGACAGCTAGTAAGATATTTTTTTTTGAAAATGGATCACTCATCTTCCAGCTTGAAAGGTTGGAAACAAATTTCCTAATTCTATAAAATATGCTGAAATATTACCTTGGGAAAATACCCCCAGGAGCAGAGAACTTCCTTCCTGATGCAGTGATTCAGGCATTTAAAGGGTGTGGAGGGAACAAGTTACATTGATATCCTGCAGAGGAATAATGAAGAACTGAGGACATTTAATCCCTTAAAGACAAAATGTGAGATCCAGAGGGCATTTCTGGTATTTTACAAAGAGTTGTAGTATTGTACAATTCTAAGGAGTATTGAATGCCTTGGCAAGACTGATCTCTTCTGCTATAAGGCTAGAGCCCAAGTTGGAAAAAATCTTAGGTTATAAGCATAGAGAGAGGGTAGAGTAGAAGACTGTTTCGAAAAGCTGCAACATTGAGTTTGGTCTTTAAAACTGCATACAATTTCAACTGTAAACAAATAGAAAAACACTTTTTTTTAATTAAGCCTCAAGGATATTAATAAGCAAAGGTGAAAATTCAACATATATTTAAGGACAGGTTGAATCATCTATTATGACAAATATTGCTTAGAAGGTGAAAAAGTTAAAATGCAGTCAGAGAATACACTGGCCTACAAGATGCCAAGGCACAAAACAGAAAATTAGGAGCCCTTGAAATTATTTTGCAGTCATGAATATATGTCAAATATGACCAAGAACAGCAGTAGTCCTCTTTATATTCTCCTCCCAATCCATACTCAATAAAAGAGTGCTTTGGGGCTTCCCTGGTGGCGCAGTGGTTGAGAGTCTGCCTGCCGATGCAGGGGACACGGGTTCGTGCCCCGGTCGGGGAAGACCCCACATGCCGCAGAGCGGCTAGGCCCGTGAGCCATGGCCGCTGAGCCTGCATGCCTGGAGCCTGTGCTCCGCAACGGGAGAGGCCACAACAGTGAGAGGCCTGCGTACCACAAAAAAAAAAAAAAAAAAAAAAAGAAGTGAGGACAATCTCACTTCTGAAAAATAATTAAATATTCCACATACCAGAAAAATCCATGCTAACCAATTTGTTTTAACCTAAGAATTCAAGAATGGATTTGTAGACTAGTTATATACCTCCTTAATATCCATTCCTCTCTTCTTGCTTGCTAATAAAAATGTTATTTATTTAGTAAGTAGTTTCTCCTTTAAATTTCACTTTCATGTCTTTCCGTGCAAGGATGCCATTTGATGCAGTTGTATCCAATGAAATGTTATCAAATCCACTGGAGCATCTGAGAGGAAAACTGTTTCTCTCTCAAGGAAAGGGATAGAGGTTTCAAAGTCACCCTTTTCCATCTCTTCATTTCCTGAATGATGGCATGATGCCTGAAGCTCTAGTACCTTCCCTGGAACTATTAGGTAAAAGCATGAAAATGAAACACAGTAAGCTAAAAATGGCACAGTGAAAAGGTGAAAAAAGCCTGGATCCCCGACTCCATGTTTAAGAAATGAATCACTTTCATCTACTAGCCATCTCTTGGTTTATTCTTATGTGAGAAAAAAAATTGCTTAAGTTGCTAATTTTGTTTTCTGGTTATTTGCAACTGACAGCACTCCTGACTGATATATTTTTTAACATGAATAAATGTTGTTCACCACATTAATAGACCTAATGGTTGAAACACAGGTGGTCATCTCAATAGATGTAGAAAAGATGTTTAAAAAAACAACACCTTTCTATAATAAAAAAATGCAAAGTAGGATCAAATGAAACTTTTAAAATCTGAAAAAGAACAGATTTTTCAGATTTTTTTAACATCTTTATTGGAGTATAATTGCTTTGCAATGTTGTGTTAGTTTCTGCTGTATAACAAAGTGAATTAGCTATATGTATACATATATCCCCATATCCCCTCCCTCTTGTGTCTCCCTCCTACCCTTCCTATCCCAGCCCTCTAGGTGGTCACAAAGCACTGAGCTGATCTCCCTGTGCCTTGTAGCTGCTTCCCACTAGCTATCTATTTTACATGTGGAAGTGTCTATATGCCAATGCTACTCTCTCACTTCGTCCTAGCTTACCCTTCCCCCTCCCCATGTCCTGAAGTCCATTCTCTACGTCTGTGTCTTTATTCCTGTCCTGCCCCTAGGTTCATCAGAACCACTTTTTTTTTTTTTTAGATTCCATATACATGTGTTAGCATACGGTATTTGATTTTGTCTTTCTGACTTACTTCACTCTGTATGACAGACTCTAGGTCCATCCACCTCACTACAAATAACTCAATTTCATTTCTTCTTATGGCTGAGTAATATTCCATTGTATATATGTGCCACATCTTCTTTATACATTCATCTGTTGATGAACACTTAGGTTGCTTCCATGTCCTGGTTATTGTAAAGAGTGATGCTGTGAACATTGTGGTACATGACTCTTTTTAAATTATGGTTTTCTCAGGGTATATGATAAAAACATCTACTTGAAACTTGAAGCTAACATAATTAGTGCCAGAATATTTGAAGCATTAGCTTTAAACTCATAAAGTAGATTTAAACAAAACATAATACATGCAGCAAAACTAGACTCTGCCAAAATTATAATATTAATTTATAAATATAGATGGGTGCTAAATGGGGTTTTTATTATTTTTGTCAAAGTTTTGGCTGTCAAAGTGCTGAAAGAGCAAGAGTATTGGAGAAGCACACCAGTATTCTAAAGAAATGTACAGCTAGATACTAATATGCAGGACTTACTTAAATGTAACTTTCCTTAAATCAATTAAAAAGCAGCCTACCACCTCCCCTCATTCCTTAGAAGAGATTCTATATTATGCATGAACATAACTATTTGTTCTTAGTTCTCCCTAGGGTCCAGGTGGAAAATTTTTCTGGAGCTTCCCGAAATGACAGGAAGTTGCTTTCATTCCCAGTGATCATCATGGCAAGAAGCAGCACCCTGTTACACAACAGTAGGGTCATTCCCTCAACTGGTTCAGTGAACAGCCAATCCCATAAGCTATAAAGTAAATACACTCTAGCAAGAACTCATGTGTTTCTTGTGGGTTAAGCAAATGCCATGGCATGTAACTGGCATCATTTAATGCTATCTCACCAAGGAGAGCTAGCTGCCTGAGCTGACTCCAACTGGAGGGAGTTTTCCAGAGGGCCGAAGCTAAATGCGAGTTACAAGAACTAACCAGAGAGTTAATATTAGGGAATAACAGTGTGTACATCTGCACAGGGAAAATTTTGTAGAATCCATTAACACTGCCCTTGGAAGAGAGAGCATTTGGGTGCTTGCCACACTAGGAGACATTGACAGGAAATCTGCAAATAATCCAACCTAGATATAAAGAATTTTGCCCTCTTCCTCTAAACATTATCTTTTTCTCTCAATTTAGGAGGACCCAGAATATCAGGAGAGGAGAAGCAGACAACAAAACAAAACCTACAGACAAACAAAACCCAGGGTTTTAACACATCCTCCACTGTGAGTTCACTAGCTAATGATTAGACCTCAACTAAAGGGGAGAGAAGAAGCCTTGAATTAGATATGTTTGAAGTTTTGATTTAGATCTGCAATTTAAATCCTTTAAGAAAAAGGTAATTATCAAAAAGCAAACTTTTATTTTTTACTGAATGTTACCCCAAAGCACAAAGACTCTCCTGTGTTCTTATCATCCAGGGACAGAGAAAAGAGATTTGACATAACTCCATGGGAATTAATGGAGGGAGAAAAAATAAAGCAAGTTTTGTTTGCATTCCACTGAGTTCAGAAATTTCAAAATCTGGGCAAATTTTAAGAAACTCCAAATATTTTTAGTGACATTGAACATTTTAACATGTTCATCTGTTTGGTGTAATAAATAATATTAGATTCAATTTATACGTACTCTGATGAAACCAGAATCTAATTTCCATAGTCATAATCAGGATGAGAGATAAAACAGTACATGTTTGTGTGATTCTTAGTCCATGTTTCTGTCTTCTAGTCTTCTAAATATATTTAACAAGACTTCTATTCTGTCTGGTTTCTTATCTCATGTCCTCTACATGAATTAAAGGATCAAATCTTTACTTTGGGTCAAGACTTGGTGAATTAGGCCATCTATGTTCACCCTAAAATTTACTGGTATCATGAGTGAATGTGGGGGACATTGGATACTAGTAATAAACATATGTCAGGGGATTGAAATTTTCTTTCATATCTCATCTTTTTAATCGTGTGAGATTAGAGGTTTGAAGTTGTTCAGACCTGAACTAGATGGATAGAGCAGACATTAAAGGAATTTTCTCTCTATCATGTGTATTTATGTATTCCAGAGGGAGAATAAAAAATTCTTACTTTTATAGCAATGTGGATTTTAAGAACAGTATGATTAAATAAGCAAGATAAACAGAGCCTCATGAAGCCCACCATTGAAGCTGAGATTACAAAGTTGAAAGCCATGCTTGCTGTTCTCAGAGTAAAGAAAAAATAAAGAGAAAGAAGAAGACAACGGAGGAGGGAAAGAAGTGGGTAGAGGAGAAGGCGATCACAGATTGGCATTCTGATCATCCTAACCAAATGCTTATGAATGACACAGCAGAGTTGTACTTATAAAATCAAATTTGCTTCTGGTTTCTGAGAGTAACATGTTCAACTAAAAGTGTTTAAAGACATAATAAAATATTAAGAGTCCATCCACTTTTATAAAAGATTTTAAAATTTCTTTATCCTACTTCTAAAATTTTATCCATCTGGTCAAATATAGAATCAAAACCAGGGAATTACTTTCACTCTTGAGGTTTATTTCAGATACTTTCTGAGTTTTGATCCCATTTAGAGCCTTCCCTCTCAGTTACTAGCTCTTTTTGAGAAGAGCCTGTGGTGCTGTGGTGAAAGCTGCAAAGACCCCTCTAAGTGGAAGAAATGAGTATTAGCCAAATGTCAAGAACAAAGCTTATTATGCTTAGATTATGACTGTATATAAGTTAGTCCCACTCATGTACATTGGCTGTTCAGATTTATGAGCTGAAATGTTTACCTGTTGATATCAACTCTGCCCTGGTTGGTTTTTATTCTTGGATATTTGCAGAGTTCCCACTTTCAAGTACATTTAGAAAAAGCAGTCCCCATCAGGACATCTGGCATTGTCCTTTTAATGTCACTTTATTCAGTCTTTGACTGCCAGTTTGTTTTTCTTTCTAACTTGTTCAGTTTAGGACAGCCCTATCATGGCTTTACCATCTCTTTGTGGTGTTCCTCCACTATGAAAAATAATGTACAACACAATAAAATCACCTTTATCACACACTCCAAAAATCAGATGCTATGTAAAACAGACAAATAACCAACAAAATGCATAATATTCTGTTATTTATTAATATTTAAGTTTAATTTCCAAGGACAAATGAATGTATTCTTGGTAACTATGTTCACTTGTGAATCCTGAATTTTTGAAACTCCTTTGATAACAACAAAAAAAATTCATTTAATATAAATTTTGCTTCACTCTGGAAAAAAGGCAGAGATTATGACATTTTGAATTGTTTAAAAGGACACATTTTTTGTTGGAATGAACTTTATATCTTTTGTCTCTTTGAATAATTTTATTTCCTTAATCCCTATGTAACCCTTTCTATTTGGAAGTTGTTCACTAGAGTGGTGGAGATGTCATTCATCTCTTGTCTGATTCAGATTTAGTTATTAATGTGACTTACACTTATTAAAGAGCACTCTACTTCCATCATCAATGACTGTTGTAGTTTTAGTACTGTCCTATTAAAAGGTAGACTCTAAAATCCTTTTGATCATCCTCCAACAGTGTTCAAATTACTTCATACTTGACTATCCACCTCTTAAAAAATGAACTATGCATTCAAATCCATCATCTAATATTTATCTGAAAATGTGTAGTCTAAATATAATAACAGGTTACTAGTGGGTCTAAAATGCCATCTTACTTCAAAACGGAAGACATGTGACTCATCTTTGGTTAATTACTTTCAGAATTCAAGAACAGAGATGCATCAGGCTATCTTCCAGCTCATTATGTGAAGTCAGGAAAGTATGTAAAAGGGTTTTTTGTTTGTGAAAAATAAAGTGACAAAAAGATGTCTGGTTTTCAACCAGAAAAAAACATCAAAATGCTCAAGACATGGTTTTCACTGATTTAAAAATGAAACCCAAAGTATTATATTTTAGATTTCAGTATGTATTTCAAAAATCAAGTTAAATTTATTCTTATTTATGATCATTTTACCTATAAAATATGAGCTATACCCTTGCACACTAAGTACTATATTGAAAGATTATTATTTTTTTATTGAAAGAATTCACTTATGATTTTTTTTTTTTTTTTTTTTTTTTGCAGTACGCGGGCCTCTCACTGTTGTGGCCTCTCCCGTTGTGGAGCACAGGCTCCAGATGCACAGGCTCAGCGGCCCTGGCTCACAGGCCCAGCCGCTCTGCGGCACGTGGGGTCTTCCCAGACCGGGGCACGAACCCGTGTCCTCTGCATCGGCAGGCAGACTCTCAACCACTACGCCACCAGGGAAGCCCCCACTTATGATTTTTAATTAACTCTAGGAGGACTATTACAGATTTTGCAGTCTGTTTCTCAGTTCAAAGTAATAGCTCCTCAATCAAAAGTTTTGTTACTTTACATGTTTGAATATTACATTCTTGATCAGTAGACAATAAGATCCAATAAATATGTAATATTTTAGAATGGTGATGTTGTGTTACACTATAGGGACTTAACATTAAGTAGGTGGTTTTAATAATATTAAAGGGAAAGAGAAATGTTTTCTTCTAGCCTAATTTCTTTGTGATATTCATATTAAAAAATCTCCTTGGCTCTTGTGGCAAGACATCTCATATTTATCAGCTGTCTTCTTTAGGTCATAAAGTAAAACAGAGAATTCTTGCAGTGTTCCTAGTCTAAGGAAAATCTAGTCATAAACCAAACTATGCTGAAATGTCTGCTGTATTAGGATCTTAGAATGTTTGACAAATGTATGATTGCCTTAACTGTGTATGTTGTTCAGCCAAATCTCAACAAGTATAGTTTCATTACACTGAAAACCCTGACTATAAGCATTGTCTTGCTATAGAGCACATATTTATACAAAAAATTATGTAACCAAGTGTCAGTGAAGCATAGATACTATAATAAAATTAAGTATCATCAATCACAAAATAGACCTTTACACCAAAGTCCTGTATTATCTCTTAGTAATATTAGAGGTCAGTGATGTGGAGACATCTGCAAAGCCCATAATATGCTTGTTATCTTTGTTCCCAAACTTGGAGTTAAAATATCCACAGTGTTCCCATACCATGGATAAGTTTTAGAAATACATCAAAAATTCCAAAGTTTAAATGGAGGATACAATGGGAGAACAAAAGAACAGATATATCTTTGTCCAAAGCAATTCTATTCTTTTAGGGATGGTGGATCTCTATGTCAAGCACCAACTTGGTAGTGAGAAGAATTATGAAGATGAAGCATCCATCTTTCCAGCCAGACAAGCTGAATCAACATTTTAGATTATTGGAGTATCGTTTTTAAATACGGTAGCACTCACAGCTTAAAATTTGATGCAAAACATTGCCATACTGTCTATGTTCGTGAAATGGTGAAATTGCATATTTCCAAAGTGCTGATTTAACATGTTAATAACATACTAACTTTCTTTATACCAAGAGTTTTTCAACCTAATTCCAAGGATCAGTCTCAGGGTGTTTCTGAACTTTTTTGAATTCTTGCAAAATTCTGATGGGATAAGCTTGTGTATATTTTGTTTGGTGGGGGGAGTGGGAAGGTTGGTTAGAAGATCTATATTTTCTATTAGAGTCTTAAATGGATTTTGAGCCATCCGAAGCTGAAAACCACTGCTATGTTTCATTCTGTTCTGGTACTTGGCTGCTTTCTCTCCTTGCACTCTTCCCTCTACCTTCTTAATGCAGTTTATTGTGCCCTATGTATATATTCTGAATAGTTGGAATGAAAAGTTCAGTTTTAATTGTTTCTGCTCCATGATGTAATCTAACAGTTATCTGTGTAAGTCCTAATAGAGCAACACCATAATAAAATATACTTCCATGGAGCTTTGTTAAATATGTCTGCAATAGTATACTACTTGTTTCTATAACCATTTTCTATTTTTCATTACACGGATATAAGAAAATTGCCATTCTAATAATTACAGTGAACTCAAATGTCTCCAGAGCAAGACGAGATGTAATTCATAGGTACAATTTCTTTTTTCATTAGACTCCTTAAAAATTAACTGTTTCTCCCCGACCATCCTCATCACACAAGTTTATTGTGATGTGACTTCAAATGTTCCTGGTGTTTTGTAAGTACAAAATCCATGGGAGAGAGTAGTACTGAATATCATTTGCATAGTTAGTTGAATATATTACTAACAATATATTTTTAAATTGCCATTACCCTTTTATAACTTTATTGTTATTTTTGCTCTCCTTATCCTAGTAAAGAAATTGGGAAAAGAAATTAAAAGTATACTTTTTAAGAATTCTCTTGAAGCCCAGTTCATGTTCAATACAGTTGCCAAGATACTCTACTAAGTTCACATCATTATTACAAAGGTTTTTGTAACACTTGTCTTCTTAAAATAATAATTAAAATGCCAGTAATATGGACTTAAATATTTTTAATTATTTATTCTGAGATAATTTTAGATTTGCAAAAGATTTATAAAACCAGTACAAAGAAGTCTGGTATATACATTACCGGGCTTCCCCTTACGTTAATATGTTACATGATCATCCAATTGTTAAAACAAGGAACATAACTTTGGTGCATTTATATTAACTAAACTACAGATTTATTTGGATTTCACCAGTTTTCCCACTAATAGCCCTTTTTTGTTCTTGGCTCCAATCTAGCCTTGTATTTATTTATTTATCCTATGTGCTTTCAATCTATGACAGTCCCTTAGTGTTTTCTTATCTTTCATGACCTTGAAACTTTTAATTAGTATTGGTCAGTTATTTTATAAAATGTCTATCAATTCGCACCTCCCTTATATTTTCTCATTATTATGCTGACATCATGCATTATTGAGAAAGATACTATGGAGGTAATATGCCTTTCCTTCTGCATCACATCAGTGGATACATAATGTTAATATGTATTACAGTACAGGGATGTTAATTTCAATTACTTGGTTAAAATGATATTTGCTAAGGTTCTACAATTAAAATCATTATGTTTCCCATTGTACTTACTAAATATTTGGAAAAAATTCTTTGAGTCTATGTAGGTATTTTGTTCTCCCTTACACTTTTGCCCACCAATTTCATTATCCATGGGTAGATGTTGTCTGCAATGGTAGTGTTTTAATAGTGGTTTTCTATTTTATCCACTTCTTCTACAATTATTAGTTAGAATTATTTTGTAAAAAAGAGGTGTTCCTTTTCCCTTATTATTTCTTTATTCAGTTTTCTTTATATCAGCATGGAATCATGTATGATTGCTATATTCTTTGAACTATTTTTCATTTTGTTTTTGTCATTAATGTTGTTCAGCTTGAGCAACAAAACTTCTATCAGCTTGGTCTTTCAGTTTGGCTCATGTACCCTTTTGGCATGATGCTACCCTTTTTTTGTTTCCTTGTTTGTTTGCTTTGAGCACTTCCTCAACTTCTAGCACCACAAGATACTCCAGGATCATTGTATAATCTCCCTACCAAAGCCCTAAAATCATCCATGTCTCCATGAAGTTCTGATTCCTTTTGTTAAAAATGCTATTAGAAACCAAGAACTGGGTGGTAAGTGTACTTGTTGCTAGTGGGGTGTCACTGTTTTTAATAGCCCTTAGTGAACAGTGACAGGAAATATATGCATGTATATTAAATACATACATTCACACACACACATACACATACATAATTCATTCTCACACCACAGGGTTCATTCTAAACTTTCATCTATTTTATTTATAACTTCTTGAGAAACCTGGTTGTCATTATTAACAGCATATTTACTTATTTTTTCAACCATTGTATACAAATAAAGTAGCTTAAAAATTGCTAATACATTACCAACTAGAATATAGTGTTGTGTAGCTTATTTTACCTTTACCCACATGATATTCAATCAAAATACTATTTTCCAAAGTTGCCATGAAGAGCTTCTTTCTTCCCCATCCACTTTTGTGTAGTTATGTGATTCACTTGTAATACAGTTTGGTTCATTTGTCACAATCTGCATGCCATCTTTCCTCCATAGGCTGACTGATATATTTTCAATATTTACATACAGTAATAATTACCCTTTGTGGTGTACATTCTTGTTTGTTTCAACAAATACATACAGCAATATATCTGCCACCAAAAATCCACACAGAGGAGTTCCATCACCCTCAAAATCTTCTTGCAATAGCTTTTTATAATTAAGCCCCTCCACATTTCTCCAAACTCTGCCACCACTGACCTGTTTTTAGTCCCTATATTTTATTTTCTCCAGAGTCTTCTATCATCTCCTAAGGACATATTTCTTCCAATATGATTTGGAAATCATTACTGGCTACAACAAATTCCCAGATTAATTTTGGAAATAGTTACCCATTTCCCATGATGAATAGTATCACATCAACTCTGCACATACTTATAGAAATATAATAGAATGACTCTAGGGTATAGGCTGCACACAATGAATTCTACTATAGCAGCTAGAAAGTTTGCATCAGCCTAAGGGTATCACCCTACTTGAGAAGTAACCTGATTGGATATTTCCCATCACACTTTTCTCAGGGTTTCTTTTTCTCATCACCTTTGGTTGTACATGTGAACCTACCACACTCAGTCATGCTCCTGCTGCCAGGTCAGTTGTGGCCAGGTTGTAGAATATCTGCCACTTGTGAATGGATATTTTGGCATAGTGACCAAGAAGTCCATGTTATTTTAAATAATCTGGTTTAGCTATAGAAAATATTTGCTTACTTGACTAGGGTTTCAGATATTGGCTAGATAAAAGAGAGTCATTAAAAAAAATCCTTCAAAAGCTTAGAAGGATATTTTTTTCTGTTCTTTGCCATAAGGCCCAGAAGACTACTGTTGATACCCTCTGAAGCCTTAATAATTTTTTTTATGATAGAAGAGATATTTCAGTAACCAGAGAATTTAAAGTAAGATTATTAAATTTGGGACCAACATACAAATATCACCCATAGTAGAAGGGTGGCTTGGAGATACAGATTATCTTTCATCATCCCATATTAATAGAAACCAGAAACAGACTCCTTTTGTCATTCTTGACAGATAATAATAATTATAGTGATTTATTCTCTGGTTCTAATTTTGGGAGGGAAATCTGATTTCTTATAATTCTCTGTATAATATCATCAGTTCTCATAACAACTCTGAAATTTGTGTTATTCCACTTTGTATATTCACTTTCTTGCCCAAAGTTACAACAGCAGAGTTGGATTTTGACTACAAGTTTTTCTAATTTGAAAATCCATGACTTTTTTCACTTATATCTACTTTTTACTGTATATCTTTTACAACAAGATTATTGATATTCTATGACTCGGGTGATATCTTAGAACATTACAATACTCTATCCATCAAATGGGTTTAGCATTGTCTCCCAGGGAATCTGGTGTTTGTATATATCACAGCCAACATTTATGCGCATGTGATTGTGCATTCCATTCACAAGTCGATAGAGTCAATCTGCTTGCATCCAGATGTCCATTGTCAACTTTCTTCTGAGAGACTTCAACTGCCTTAGCCCTCTCTCCAATACTTAATTACTCAATAAACACAGCCAATTTGAAATTTGCCTTTGGCCTTTTCAGGTCTTCATTTCCTCTAGGTTATTAAGCTCTAGGAGGACAATCACAAATGTAAAGGGCATCAGACATATCTAGGGTACATACTATCAACATGATTTTTTTATTTCGACCTTGATAACATAGCTAAGGTAGTATATGTCAGGTTTCTCCACTGTAAAGGTACTCTTTTTCCTTTCTTCTTAAACTGTACTCTTTAGAAGAAAGTCATTGTGCACAGCTCACACTTAAGAAGTGAGAAATTATTCCAAATATTTGGGATTTTTCTGCAAAGGAAATTTGTCTCTTCTCTATATTTATTAATTTATTCAATCATTGTTGCTATCCATGTGGACTCAGATGTTTATTTTATACCTTGTATTGTGGTCCAATACTGCTTTATTTTATTTCCTAAAATGTTTCAGCTTTGGACACTGAGAGCTTTTTCAGTTGGTTCCTCTGTCCCTTTGACATAGTCCCATCAGTGTGTATATTTATTTTATTTTTAAAAGATATTGTTAGTGTTCACTCTATGATCTTATTTTTGGAAAATTAATGAAAGTTATATGCATGTATAATTGGAATACATCACTATTAATAGTTGTTATGCTGTCTCAGGATAATGGTGATATCAGTGATTTTCTTTTTCTCTTTCTGCATACCTGATTATTTTTATTATGTATTACTCATGTATAAAAATCAATAATCTTGTATAATTAGAAAAGGAATAAACATAAGCTAAAATCAATAATAACTTCTTTGTAAATGAGTGAAGCATGTGTCTCCTGATGGTCAGAACATAGAGCCAGTTTTGAAGAGTTGCAGCTGCCCTCTACTGGTCACCATTTCTAACCCTTTGAAGAAAAGGTCAGTGTCCTTTTAGAAATGCAAGCCTGCCATTTTCTGGGCAATGACAGTTCTGATATCTCAGGAGTTAAAAAATATTCGTGTTTCTGCTACAGAATCTATAGGCAGATTGAGCTCAAGTACATATCTGAGGGGTCACTATGTGAACTTAAAAAAATACCTCCTATAAATGTGAAGTTCATGCTGTGGACTGTGTACAGAAATGGATATATGTGAGAACAGGCCCAGAAGAATATCACACATGCTGACTTGCCAATATTGTACCTCTTGAGTCTGATCTAAAGAAAATATCTTCTTGAATGAGAATATTTGGTCCATGACCTCTCTCCTGAGAATGTAGCCATGTCTGTTACAAAGCTACAAATGCCAAGGTTTTTCACTGGAAAAAATCTAAAGGGGAAAAAAAAAAAACAGCTTATTTTATGTACTACTCAATTAAGTTTAAACTGTCTAGTGTGAATTTGTGAGAAAGGTTAAAAGTTTAATACGTGATTTAGCCAAGAGGGAAATTCATGTCTTGGGTAAATAATTATCAAGCACATTTTCTCCCATGGACAAGGTGCCCCTAAGAAGCTGCTTGTAACACAGCTGCAAACACCAGTAAATCTCTCTGATACTTGTATCAGAGCCTGCATTAGTGACTAGGACTGGCAACAGACAGAAAACAGAATAAGTAAATCATTTGATTGGTGTGAGGCAGAAAAAAATGCAGTGGAGTTAGAACATTTGGGAGGGTTAGAGTAAGGGTAGAAACAGGTTGTTGTATTACATAGAGGAGCCAGCACAATCCTCTTTGAGAAAGTGATATTTGAGTAAAATATGAATGAATGAAGGAAGGAAGGAATAAATATATGACCTTTAAAAATCTTTTATTTTCATTTAAGTGTGTCATCTTTTATATAAAAACTGTAGTTAATTCTAATTACTCTTAGACTAAGATGCATAACTTTTAATGAGCCCTCTAAGGCTCTGTGTGTTCCAGCCTTGGCTTGGTTCTCCAGCCACATCTTTCACCAGCCCTCTCTGTGTTTACTTTGTTACAATCACATTGCTTTTAGATTTTTTTTTTTTACCATATATTACCTTTGATCACCAAGCTCGTTCCCACCTTCAAATCCAAACATCTTCTATTTTTTCTGTGATTCTCCCCTCCCCACTATACTGCCCTCTGCCCCATACTCACCCATAGGTTCTCAATTTAAATGTCATTTCCTCAAATAAGTATTTTCCTGATCACCTCACCTCCCTCTAACAACTTCCTATGTTTCTCCTAATACTTATCACACTTACTTTGAAATACTTACCTATTTGTTGAATGTTAACCTCCTCCCACCCAGATGGCCACCCTCCACCACTGGGCTGTAAGCTCCCTGAGATCAGGGGCTGTGTCTTTATTGCTGCCAGTCTTTCCAGCACCAAATATAGTTGGTTCATAATAGTTGCTTAATAAATATTTGTTAAACTAATGAATAAATTAAGTTCTTTGAATAATTTTTGTTTGTTTGTTTTTTTCCTATGTAGGTAACCTTGATTATCTGAAATATTAGAAGGAAACTCATGCAGGCATCCTGTTACAGGATAAAATTTTCTTGTTCCTTCTCTGTTATCAGCCAAATTTGAGTCTTGGAGACAAGAAGTAAGACATGACAGAGGCAGAGATTCTTGATGTGAGAAGTTTGTCTATACTTTCTTGGAAGTTTTATTTAAATCTGTTTCATATAGTTATGGGATTGCAGAAAAGCTAAATGTAGCAGTTTTGGTTACAGCAGTGATTCGTTTGGCATCGATCTCAAAGTAGAAAAAAGAAACAGAAGGAGATCAATCGGGAGAGTCCCAGTACAGCTCATCTTCTGTGTTGCTAGAAGAGGCAAGTTTCTAAATTATTTTGAAAAGCCACAGAGGTTCTTTAAATGAAAGGATAGGTGCCTAGGCTGGTGCTTAGAAAATCCATTTAGAGAGACATATTTATTTAGGGCAGTTGTGTGTTCTCAATGCTAACTACACATTAGACTCACTAAGATAATTTTTATACAAGGCACATATCCAGGCCACACCTTACACCAATTGTATCAGAATTTCTAATGGTGAGATCTAGGCATTGATAGTTTAAAAAAAATTCCCCAGGTATCCATGATGTACAGACTACTTTGAGGAACATCAATGTAAGTAAAGGCAATTTACTCTATTAATATATAAATATCTCTAGATGGATACATTTACATAAATTAAACAGTACACATATATTAAAACTTTGGTTTAAACAAAATAAATATAAGTATAATAAATATTTATAAGTACATATCAGTGTAAATTAAACTAAATGTCAAATTCTTTCTAGCTTGTCTGGTCAATGAGAAGAGATTTTCACTAAGAGCAGAGAGAGCACTAGTTGGAAAGAGAAGGTTCTGGAATTCTCTCTCAGTTGGGAAGGGAATGACTGGGAAGAGTTGGGTGAATGTCTAGAAGTTAGATATCCAGAACAGGATGGGGGCAGAACACAGATGGATGCATATAGAAAATCTTGAAAGTAAAGTTGACAAGTGTGCTTCAACCTTCCACAACTGCACATAGGCAAGTCCTAAACCCCAAAGGGAATGGGCCTCTCAAAGGTCCAGTGGCTGGGGAAAAGAATACAGTCCGCAAAAGGTCTGAAAGAGCAGGAACTAAAAACTGTAGGAAAATCTGTTTGGGAGAAGCAGTCACTACAGCCATGATTGTCAAACTAGATAAAAGAATCTTCAATTTTTAATATAACCAGAGTTACTGTGCCTCTTACAGGTAATATGGATGGAAATAAGCACCTGCACATATGCAAGACTGTGAAGCTTGTTTTAGTAAATCTATTCCTGTCTTAGTTTTACATTCTTGAGACATATTTTCATCAGTTTAATTATTTGACTTTCTCACATGATTGACTTTTACCTAAATATGTTGCTTACTCCTAATCCAGATTTTGACCAAAAATTATATCCATAAAGACTTTTCACTAAGTCCAAATGTTAAAAAATTATTTCTTGACTTGAAGCATCCCATATATTGTTCATATCAGTAATTACAAGTAAGCAAAGGAACTTAAGAACATGCCTAATATATGAGAAACAAAGAGGGTAATGCATCTCCTATATTCAGGAATCAAAACTTGAAGTTGAAATTGTCTAACCACAGTGCATAACTATTCATTCTGGATGAATAAGACCTAGTTCTGTTGTACTTGGCACGCTTGGGAGCACCCATGTATAGCTCTTAATCTTGAGGAAATACTCTGGTGGATAACAAGTGACTTCTTCCTCATGCTAGTTCAACTGAGTTAATCCAACTTTGGCTCCATAACTGCAGTTGACGATGAGACCCGACAAGATCTCTTTGATATCTTCTGCTACTCAGTGTGGTGTCAAAAAGGAACCTATGTTTTAAAGAAGGAACAAAAGTGATAACTCCATGGAGGTTAGACTCTCTAGTTGTCCAAAAATCTGATTGCAGAGGTTAGACTGCCACAGAGCCTCTCAAGTAGATGTTTCTAAATATGAGAAGCAGCAGTGATTCTTGATTTCAATCACAAATGGTGTTTCTTCCCCTTATCCAAGACTGGATTTCAGTACAGCTGAAGGACTCACTAAAGGTTTGTTTATTTATTTTGATAGTGCAATGTTAAAGTGAACCAGAATTTGGAGAGGAGGATAATGGTACTTTGAATTCTAGAGAAAATTATTCTCAAGACTTTAGTTTTACTCAAATCTCTACCTGCTTCTGAACTTATTTCTTGGCAGAAATGATAGCAAGAAGAAGGAAGAAAGGAAATTAGAAAAATTGTATGTGTGTGACATGTGGGAGAAGGGTCATGTGATATAAGTAATGTAATTGGTAACTTCTAGGAACATTTGAGAGTTTATGGGTGTTCAGAATCCTTGCTATGCCAGGCAGAAAGTTTTTCATTCTATGCATGATCTGTTGGACAGGTTACAACTGTGGAATCTGTATCTCATCCTTCAAAAGTATATCCTTAAAGGAGATGTTGCTGAAAGCAATGTAAGAAGGCCCACCATTTGGTTGCATAAAGATCAAAATTTAGCAAGTACATTAGAATTTCATTCAGGTACTTCAACCATGACCAAAATGCTATGAAGATTTCTTATAACTGGTGGCTGAAAAATGAAAGGATCATTGCAAATTCAATGCCAACATTAGAATTTAATCTTGTCTAATTCTATGTAAAAGACTAGTTTCCCCAGTTTGGGTTTTGTGTTTGGGATTCCAAAGGCCACATCCAGACTTGATGATTCATTAGAAGGACTCAGAGGACTCAGAAATTGTTATACTAATGTTTATGGTTTATTATAATAAAAAGATACAAAGTAAAACCAGCAAAGGGAAAAGTCAAAGGGTGAAGTCAAGGAGAAATCAGGTGAAAGATTTCATGTGATGCCTCTTTGTGGAATCACAGAAGACATACTTTATTTCCACAACAATGGTGCTTGACAACATGCATGGAGTTTTGGCAATCAGGGAAGCTAACCTAAATTTTTCTGTCCAGGGTTTTTATTGGGGTTCAATCTTGTAGACCTAAAGTTCTCATATCAAGCTTCACAACTCAGAGAAAAAAAACAGGTATTCACCATAAATCACACTGACCTCATAAACTGTCTACTCAAACAGGTAGAGCATGGTACAAGACCTTAGGCATGCAAAAACATCCTTATCAAACAAAGCATTCCAAGAGCTCAGTGCTCAGAGTCCAGGAGATTTCCTAGAGTTTGTCCTGAAAATAAGCCTTTATTTGAATGTACAGGGACTGGCCAGGGGAGACTCAATCTAAGATATTACCATAAGATTTTGAAGCACAAGCTTTAGTTGTCTCAGTTGGTACAGATACTCAAGTTGATGGAATCAGGTAGAAGCCTCTTATTATTATTCATAGAAGCTGTGATAAACCTGGAAAATCTAGTAATTTCTTTTAAATCTTTAGAAAAGTATCAAGGGAAGCTGAACATCAAATACACTCTCATCATGAAATATTTTTTTCATGTATATTCCAAGGACCTTTAGCTCCTAGAATAAATATGGCACAGGGCATGGACATATCTACCAGGTGTATTTTCCAGTTGTACTTCCAATTTGAGGCAGTTTTTTTTTGTTGTTGTTGTTGTTTTTGTTTTTGTTTTTTGCTGTATGCGGGCCTCTCACTGTTGTGGTCTCTCCCGTTGTGGAGCATAGGCTCCGGACATGCAGGCTCAGTGGCCATGGCTCATGGGCCCAGCCGCTCCATGGCATGTGGGACCAGGGAAGCCCCTGAGGCAACTCTTTAACTGAGAAATATATCATCTGCTTTGACACTGTCCCTCAAAATATATATTCATCAATCAGGACTCATAGTGGAAATGCCCAAGACCCACTAAAAATTATGAGTTACCTATTGGGTCAAATCTCACATAACAAACTGATGAGGAAGACAGTTGGAAGCTAAACTTAGGGATACCAGCAACCAAATACTTAAACATCATCAGATCTCTGTCTCTCTCCATCTCTCATTTCTACCTCTCACTGGCTGTCAGCTTGATTCTTTTCTCCATAAGATTTCTCCACTGAGCAGGTAGTATGGGAAGCCAAGAAAAGGATTCTTATTGACTCATATGCTTAACCTTGGACCAATAATTCTCATCAGAGAACAACATTTTTTAAAAGATGACTCTACCATTAATTTATTTAACTCCAACCACAGTGGGGTAGGGAGTTGTACTGATTTGAATGGTGGCCTCCCAGGATCCATGAATGTTACCTTATTTGGAGAAATTGTATTTGCATATGTAATTAAGTAAAGGAACTTAAAATGAGGATATCTTCTTGAATTATATAGGTGGCTCCAAAATCTAAAAATCCAATGGCAAGTATCCTTGTAGGGGACACACAGGGGAGACACACAAGTAGAAGATGAGAAGGCAGTTGGAGGACAGACACAGAGATTGGACTGATGTGGTCACAAGTCAAGAAACAACCAGAAGCTGGAAGAGACAAAGAACAGAGTTTCCCCTAGAACATACAAAGGAAATACAGTTTGTACAACACTTTGTTTCAGACTTATGGCCTCCAAAACTGTGAGAAAAAATAATTCTGTTATTTTAAGCCACTAAGCATGTGGCCATTTGTTACAACAGCCATAAGAAACTAATAAAGTGTTTTTTGTTTTGTTTAGCTCTGTTTTTTTTTTAATTTTTGAATAACTAGATTTACAGGAGAGTTTCATAGAACAGAGAGTTTCTATTTATTCTTCACCTACTTCCCTTATGTTGACATCTTACATTAATCAAAACTAAGAAATAAACATTGGTACAACACTATTAATTAAACTACAGTCTTTATTTGGATTTCACCACGTTTTTGTTTGTTTCATTAATGTCTTTCTTTTTTTCTGTTTTAAGATCCACTACAGGATACTATGTTGTATTTAGTCATCATGGATCCTATTCTCTTCCAATCTATGATGGTTGTGTCCACCACAGCTGTGAATCAGAAAGGAGAAAAGGTTAAGGACAATGGAAAAAATAATAGGTGGAGATGAAGTCTGTGTATTATAGAGGTAGCAGTTCCAGAAGACACTGATGACCAAAGGAAACGTGGGCATGGATGCTAGAGACTACTACTATGAACTGAATGTTTGAGTCCTCCACAGATTTATATGTTGAACCCCTAATCCTCAAGTGTAATGGCATATGAAGATGGAGCCTTTAAGAGGTAATAAGGTCATGAGGGTGGAGGCTTTATGATGGAATTAGTGATCTTATAAGTAGAGACAAGAGAGCTCTCTCTCTTTATATCACGTTCTCACTGTCTCTCTCTCTCTCTATCTCCCTGCCATGTGAAGATACAGTGAGAGGCTAGCTATCTGTGAACTGGGAGGAAGGTCATTAGCAAAAACCCAAGCATGCTGACACCCTGATCTCAGACATCTTGCTGCCAGAATTATGAAAAATAAATATTTATTATTTAAGCCACCCATGGTACATTAATTTCTTATAGCAGCCCAAATTGACTAAGCCATGCACTATCTGATTAGAAGGGCCTTTGCTGGGTTCTAAGGAAGAAGTTTCTTGTTAAAGGTACTCCAGTAATAAGATCTAGTAAACTGTGTAAAATTTCATTCAAAGTAATGACTTGGGCTGAGTTGGTAACTAGACCTGCTGGACCAATTCTGGTTCATAGAGCATGAATCTGGAGAGTTATCTTGCATATGGCAAGCCCTACTGTCTTCTATAAGGATTGAGCAGTTGACTAGAAGTTGCCCCTTATTTATTATCCTTGGGTGGTGGTACTTTCTAAGGTATTTGCTCAATCCTGCCTGTTCTGCCCAGGCCTCTTCTACTTGTTCAATGTAGAGTCTCATCAGTGTCCATGCTTCATCTAATAACACCACTGGCTATCTCAGCCCCTCTATGGCATGGGTTAGACAGAGCACTGTATCATTTTTTACCCACTGTGGTGGAAGATGTAGGAACTCCAGTGCCCAGTGCAAAGCTTCCTGAACTCAGGGAGACTCTGGCCTCCCCATTTACTCTCAGGGGAACTAGGTAACACAATGCAGCAGTGTTGGGCTTTCAGACTATTGGGATAAAATATGGTCACTGAGAGTCAGGAGAAATGGAGGAACCAACATATAATTTCTTCACATTTACTCACATCCTCCCTCATCCTCAAAGAGTCATCTTGGGGAAAATATTTCAATTTGCCTTTCCACTGACTGAGCAACACTCAGCAAACATCTGCATTTCTTGCGGCCAGCTTAGTAACATGCCACCTTGAATGTGATTTTTTTTTCCCTCAAACCTTTGTAACCTAGAATTGCACCCCTGCCCACAGTGTTACCACATAAACTGTTTCTGCCTCTATTTTCTAGGGGTGCTTTAAGTCATCACCCTTCTACCATTGCACAAACACAAATGCCCTGCCAAGTCACACACTCATTTCACTGCTTTCAGCAGGAGCAGATGTTTGTGTCCAACTATGTTGATTCCTTCCTTTAGTCTATCTTGGAAGCAGCTAAGAATTTCTGCTCTTGAGCCCTTCGTCCAGTTGGGTGAACACATCAAGATGCAGCTGTTGCACTAGGAGCTACAATTCTGCAGTCCTGACAACTGGCACATTCCATCATGCAATAAGAATTCTCAGGATGTGAAATCCAAATACCAGCTACAGGCACAGCTTAATATCCCAACAGTGGTGTGGGTGGCATAAATAAAAGTGTTTATTTTATTTCTCCTGAGAAATGAAAATGGTACCTCTGTACAGTCTTTTGCCAAAAGTGGATTGTTGATTTTCCACAAAGACTTGGAGCTACACAAAAGATCCTGAGAATTCTGCTGAATTAATTCTAAGTAAGTGAGAAGAAAACAATTAATAACATGTTGAAGAATTGAATAGTGTTCCCCCAAAATTCAAGTTCATCAGAATCTCATGTGATCTTATTGGGAAAAAACATACTTTCAAATGTAATTAGTTAAGGATCTTGTGATGAAATCATTCTGTGCTTAGCATGAGCCCTAAATCCAAAGACTGATGACTTCATAAGACGAGGAGAGGACACAGAAACACAGGGATTTGGGATGGAGACTGCGAGAAGTTGGAGACAGAGATTAAAGTTATGCTACCACAGCCAAGGAATGTCAGGACCCACCAGAATCTGGAACAGGCAAGGCAGGATTCTCTCTTAAAGCTTTTGGAAGGGGTATGGTCCTGCCAACACCTTGATTTCAGACTTCTGCCCTCCACAACAGTGAGAGAATACATTTCTGTTCTTTTAATCCACTCATTTTATGGTACTTTTTAATGGCAGATCTAAGACACTAACACAGAACACAATGAGAAAGCCCAAAGCAGCAGAAAATGCTGATTGGCTAAGAGAACTAACATGCAGGAATGGAGGTAAGGAATGAAAACAAACAGCAAGAAGCCTAATGCCAAGTCATGTCTTTGCCTCACTCCACAGCTTTAACCTACCTACTAGAGGCTAATAGTCTTCCCATCTGGGTTTGTGGGTCACACACTCAAAGAGTAGAGCATTTCTTGATGCTAAATATGTAAAATTGTGTAACATAGGGGAAGTGATATATTCTTCCATGGTCTCATGTACCAGTCTTGGAACTAATGCTTTAAATAACCTTCCTATCAATCTACTAGAAGTCAGTGTATTGATAAATAATTGGTTAAAATAAATATACTAAGAGTCTAGAGGAATCATAAGATTTTTCTTGATGATTCCTTTGATTAATTGACATCACTGAGTAATGAACACCTTTAAATTTTTCTCTTACATGATGAGTTTAAAAAAGTTTATCATAATTTAAGGATTGAAAGATAGCATTACTAGTAATAGATCAACTGGTAAATCAAATTTTATATCATTTTAAGGATCATAGGTAGAGTGATTAATCTTTGAAACCAGTAGGTAATACTAAAACCCATAAGTTTTAAGCAATGGTCTAGCTCTAAAATCTTTTCTTTAATTGGTTTTCTTCTCTTTATGACTTTTTATAACATCTTCTTTTCTATAGTTCTGCAATCTCCAGTGTGAGAAAAACTGTAAATATAGAACATACTTATCAATTGGAAATTTTGCACTCTATTACTGATTAACTCTGTAGAATAACACCTCATACAGTTTAACTTTTCCTGGCTATTGAAAATTATTCATATTCCCCCTAAAGTTCTTGGAGTTCTTGGAATGTTACAGTAGATACAATCAGTCATCCTCAACCTAACAACGGACTTGTTGGTATCATTGAATGACATCAGTTTCTTTCATTAGGATATACTAATTTTCCTAAGAAGGCTCCTATGAAGAAGGCTCTGTATAGCTAGAATATTTCATCAGTGAGTCAAATTGTCTCCTGGGTAAAAACACCAACAAAACAAAACAAGCTTACACAAGTGGAAAACTCCACATTGTTAAAGAATGAATGGCAGAACCTCAAATGTGTGAATAATGTTTCATTCACAGCTGTTGTGGTTTTTGTCTAGTTGGTAAAATATGTAAGTTTAGCCTTCACTTACCTATTCCAGCTTGAGCAAAATGCTTTAACATCTGGAACCTTCATTGTATGACTTCAAGGTTGTTTAATTTTCAATTGATATTAACCCTCCATCTCACAGTCATAAAGAAGATGAGATAGGCAGCTGATTAAAACCAATAGATCTTTAATCAAAAATTTCCCTAAATCCTTTAATTTTTTGTAACACATGTCTACTTATGGTCTTTGTAACTATTATTATACATTACCTGATACTGCCTAAGAACCATTTCTTGATAATGGGGTATTTTGAAGTGAGTAACTTTCAGAATTTTGTGTTCTGTTATTCATGTGTAGAAATAAATTTATTTGCAAATAATCATTCCCACACAATCAAAATGGCTGTTCAGGCCCATTCCAAACCAAGTGAAATGCTGACACACTTTGAAGGAGTCGGCTGATCAAACATGTTGACTTTATAATTTTTACCTGGCTTTAATAGCAAATTCTAACCTTGGCAAAATTAGATTTACCTCGCTTTGGTGAAATTTTCTCACCACAGGATATATAACTGCGATTATCTTGAATCCCATTATGTTTCTTCTGCAATTAGGCTACATATACTGGAAAAAGAACTAGTTTCTCTGTATGGTTTATTTAAAAAATAGTAAAAAGTGTGTGTGTGTGTGTGTGCATGTGTGTGTGTTTTCCAAAGATTGAGTAGAAATACATAGTGTTCTAACACCTGAAATACAAAAATGACAATAAATAGACACAGGAGCATCAACCAATAAAACAATTCTTTAGCAGTGTGACTATTTCTTTATTCCTTGGAGAATTCTTTCTTTCCAAGCCACTCCTATCACATTTTCTTTCCACCTCCCTTTGAGAATCATGAGATGTCTTTGGTCATAGATCCTTCCTTCGAAAATGATATAATTCTTCAGGAATGACTTTTAAAGTGGTTTTTCCCCACTGAATAATCTGTTGAATCATTAAGAAAGGTTAAGCATTTAAAATTTTTTGTCTCATGATTTCCACACTGAAAGTATCAATGAGAAATTACTTATTGTCAAAAGGAATGTGATTTTGACTAAAATAACATTAACTTGAAGAAAAGAGAGTAGAATCAATATAAAAAATACATTTTAATAAAAGAAAACTTAGATGTAGAATATAAACAAATGTTCTTTAAATAAGAATTTAGCCAAAATTCATATATTGATCATGCTTTTAAGAGAAAGTTAAGATTAAACAACTAGCATTTAAAAATCTGTCTTTCAAATCAGAGTTCCTGATTTTTTTTCTAAAATTTAATGCCAAACTTATACAACTTCATCTTACATCTAATAGGTGAACATAAAATGTAAACGTTTTATAATAAATGGAAAGGTAAATGTAAAAACAAGCATTAGCACCAATTATCTTAATGAAATTACCTTTACCTGGATCTAATTGCACTGAACATTTTGAAAGTCACAGTATACATTTAAATTGTACTGAATATAAAATCCGCCTAGTCAACAAATATAATCCTCAGTTCTCTGCTACAGACACCTCATGGCATAAGAGAGACACAGGAGAGTTAAAATAAGTATAATGTGTTGATGGAGGATTGGGTTAGAGAAGAAAAGAAAAACTTTACTGCACAGATGGAACTAAAAAGTAAATACAGACATACTCCGTTTTCTTGTTTTACTGTGCTTTGCTTTATTGCACTTCGCAGATATTGCATTTTTTTTACAAATTGAAAGTTTGTGCCAACACTGCATCTACCAAGTCTATCTATGCTATTTTTCTAACAGCATTTGCTCACTTCATATCTCTTAGTTACATTTTGGTAATTCTTCCAATATTTCAGGTCTTTAAAATTATTATATTTGTTTTGATGATCTATGATCATAATCTTTGATGTTATTATTGCCATTGTTTTGGGAAAGCCATGAATCCCACACATGTGAGACAGGTGAACTTATGGACAAATGTTGTGTGTGTTTTGACTGCTAAACCGACCAGTCATTCTCTGCCTCTCCCCCTCTCCTCAGGTTCCTTATTCCTTGAGACACAACAATATTGAAATTAACCCAATTAATAACTCTACAACATCCTCTGAGTGTTCAAGTGAAAGAAAGAGTCATGTATCTCTTACTTTAAATCAAAAGCTAGAAATGATTAAACTTAGTGAGGAAGGCATGTTGAAAGCTGAGATAGGACAAGAGCTAGGCCTCTTGTGCCAAACAGTTAGTCAAGTTGTAAATGCAAAAAAAAAAAAAAATTCTAGAAGGAAATTAAAATACTATTCCAGTGAACACACGAATAATAAGAAAGAAAAACAGTATTACTGCTGATTTGGAGGAAGTTTGAGTAGTCTGGGTAGAAGGTCAAACCAGCCACAACATTGCCTTAAACCAAAGCCTAATACAGAGAAAGTGCTAACTCTCTTCAATTCTATGAAGGCTGAGAGAGGAGAGGAGGCTGCAAAAGAAAACTTGAATTTAATAAAGGTTAGTTCATGAGGTTTAAGAAAAGAATCCATCTCCATTAAATCAAAGTGCAAGGTGAAGCAGCAGAGGCTGATGTAGAAGCTAAGCAAGTTATCCAGAAGATCTAGTTAAGACCATTAATGAAGGTGCCTACACTAAACAACAGCTTGTCAATGCAAATGAAACAGGCTTCTACTGGAAGAAGATACCATCTAAGACTTTCATAGCTAGAAAGGAGAAGCAAATGCTTGAGTTGAAAGCTTCAAAAGACAAGATGGCTCTCTTATTAGGGGCTAATATAGCTGGTGACAGTAAGTTGAATCCAGTGCTCATTTACCATTCCCCAAATCTTAGAGCCCTTAAGAATTATGCCAAATCTATTCTGTCTGTGTTCTGTAAATGAAACTACAAAGCCTGGATGATAGCACATCTGTTTACAACATGGTTTACTAAATATTTTAAGCTCACTGTTGAGATCTACTGCTCAGAAAAAAAGATTGCTTTCAAAATATTACTGCTCATTGACAATGCACCTCATTACTCAAGAGATCTAATTGAGATATACAATGAGATTAGTGTTCTTTTCATGCTTGTTAACACAACATCCATTCTGCAGCTCAGTGATCAAGGAATAATTTTGACTTTCAAGTCTTATTATGTAAGAAATATGTTTTGTAAGGCTAAAGCTGCCATAGATAGTGTTTTTTTGGGGGGGCGGGATCTGGGCAAAGTAATTTGAAAACCTTCTGGAAAGAATTCACCATTTTAGATAACATTAAAAACATTTTTGATTCATGGCAAGAGGTCAAAATATCAAAGTTAATGGGAGTTTGGAAAAAGTTGATTACAACCCTCATGGATGGGTTTGTGGAGTTTAAGACTTCTGTGAAATAAGTAACCCCAGATGTGGTGAAAATAGCAATATAATTAGAATTAGAAGTGAAACCTGAAGATATGACTGAATTGCTACAATTTTATGATAAAACTTTAAGGGATTAGGAGCTTCTATGTATGAGCAAAGAAAGTGGTTTCTTGAGATAGAAACTACTCCTGGTGAAGATCCTGTGAAACAGTTGAAATGACAACAAAAGATATGGATATTGCTACTGAATGTAAGTCCATGTGCCCGACACACAGTGAGGCCAAACAATACTGAAACATCAGAGTTTGGAGAAGCTTATTATGGGGTCATGTAAGGAGACAAGTGGCTCATGTCTTAAAAAGTCCGAACTCCTCACTCCTCGAAGGCTTTCAACAAAACCCTTTAAAAGGCAAGGTGAGGGAGGAATATGGTTAGTTGTTGCAAACTTCTTGGTGTCAGATTCTCTGTTCTTGCCACTGTCCACATAGTTCAGGTCATGGTCAGGTTACATGTTCCTGTAAACCTCCAACAAGAGAAATGTTGCTTTCTGTTTAGGTTAGGTCACAATCAGGTCATGATGTTTCTGTATATTTCAAGCTATAGGCAACATTCTTTTACAAAAGGTACAGACCCAGCATGAGTAAGCACAGGCAACAGAGCACAAAGGTTAAAATAAGGTTAAAGTAAAGGGAACAGATATAATATGGAGTCAGATTTGTTTTTCCCTATTATATTGCATAAATTTAGCTGGTAAAGCAGCAACAGAGTTTGAGAGGATTGACTCCAGTTTTAAAATAAGTTCTACTGTGGGTAAAATGCTATCAAACAGCATTGCATGTCACAAATGAATCATTCATGAAATAAAGAGGCAATCAATGTGGCAAATTTTATTGTTGTCTTATTTTAAGAAACTGCCACAGACACCTCAGCCTTCAGTAAACACAACCCTGATCAGTCAGCAGCCATCAACATGGAGGAAAGATCCTCCATACACAAAAAGTTACAACTTGATAAAGGATATGATGAAGGCTACCATTTTTTAGTAATAAAGTATTTTTTAATTAAGGTATGTACATTGTTTTTTTTAGACATAAAGCTATCGCAAACTTAATAGACTATAGTATCATGTGAGCATAACTTTCATATGTATTGGCAAACCAAAAAATTTGTGTGACTCATTTTATTGCAATATTCACTTTATTGCAGTGGCCTAGAACCAAACCCACAGTATCTCCGAGGTATGCTTGTAGAAGGTGGTTAAGTGAAGAAAGGAAGAAAGGGATGTTGAAACAGCAGAATAAAATATTCAAAGGCCTGGGATCATGAAACAATATAGAGTATTTTGTGAAGGCAATAAGGGGATGGAGATGAAGATGGAGATGAAGTTGGGAGTGGAGATGGAGGGGGTGTGTATTCCAACATGGACATAAAACCTTTTCTTAAGAGCCACAAACTCAATTGACCATAGTTTTAGCAGAGAAGCCCAATGTCTTATGAGAACAAATTTAAACACTCTTTTGGGTGGGAGGGGATGTTTTCCTCCTTCCTGGTCATTCCTTCCTCATGAAGGGTGTTCCAACAGTGAGACATCTGGTTTTTCACAACCCCTCAGTTATATTTCCCCCGATGGGATTATTTGACAAGTTTTTGTTTAGGATTAGCAAGCTTCACTCTGTTTTGCCATTTTTTTTCTGTTTTGAGAGCCAGTCTGTCCACAGATAGCACAGGTAATAGTTGCTCAAGGCCGTTGAATGAACTCTGGTGATTGCTATAGGTTGAGACCTTTAATCTAAGCCAATACTGCCTGATACTGGCTGGGTAAGTCTGTCTGATTCTGGACGCCTTCAAGAAATTTGATTACAAAGAAAAGAAAGGGGGACAGGAGAGACTGTAATAAGAAACAGAGGGTAGGTTAATAAAAAGGTTATTTATTAGACTTTTATTTTTCAGTTGGAAGATTTTTGAGCATGTTTAGTGTTTGAAATAAGTCATCAGGAAGAAAAAGATTAAAATTTCAAAGATAAGTTCAGTGAAGAACAAAATTACATAAGGAGAAAGGAGAATGGATCCACGTGTACATATGAAAGAGTTCTACTAAGTATAGGAGCTACTGAGGTAACCATAGAAGTAGGAGAAATGGAAATGGAGGGACGCTGTATCTTATGACATCTGTTTTCACCTTGGAATGTAAAGCAAAGTTGTTTCCTAAGACATGAAAGTTGTGTAATAGAGCTGAGAAGTAAAGTAAGTAGTAAAAATTTGACATAGTGTCTAAAAGTGGTGTCTTAAAATGTTGGTTTTCTCTATTGCTATCACTACTTGTAAGACAAACATTTTTTTTTCTTTTTTCCTTTGAGTAATTATATTTTCTTAAAGGAATATGTACTAACACAACTATGAGTTAATTAACTACAATTAAATAAACCATTTGTCTTTCCTTGTAGAATTCTGTTTCTATATAGTCTACACATCTTTTTTCCTCTAGATTTAATTGACTTTTAATTACTTCATCAAAATGACTGTTTGGAGCACTTAAACGATTGAGAAGGTAAAAAAAGATCCAGTTGATAAGTTACATCTGCTTTAGTGTACATGTATATGTATTTTCAGAAACATCTTAAGACCATACACACATATTTTAATGAAATGAAACTAAATATTTCTGACAGGAATCACACATTTATCTGATATTAAACGTTTACAACATTCATTAGGGAAATATGACCTGTTCTCTACCTAAGAATATACTATTCTTAATTTATAGAGGAAATTTCACATATGAAAGTTTCACCTCCTGATTCACACTGCTCAACTTGTAAGTGGCATTTTACTTAGCAGTGTTAGTTATGAGTCATCTATATCAAATAGCTATTAGTTATAAGGTGTTTTATACATTCCTACTTCATGTAAAAAGTAGAAGTGGAGTTAGAATGCATTCAGTGTATGTGCTTCTCCTTTTTAAGTATATAACTGTTAGTCAGTCATCAGTGAAACTAAGTCTGTGACACATCTTTAATGGTATGTCTTTAGAGCGAGGCAGCATGGAAACTTTGAGAAAGTAATATTTTCAATGAAGTCAATTCTTTAGGATTCTTTTCTACTCCAATACTTACCTTTTATAGTCAGCCTAACTTTCAAAATATAGCTTAGATTCTATATACGCATACACATAGCCATCTAAACATGGGTAAATTGTAAAAATCAGAACATACATTTAAACGATATAAATGCACTTAGGTCTGAGGTTCTTAAACCTTCAATACCAAATAGTTTTTAAACACTATATATGAGATTATATTTCTTTATATAGATGTATATACATATATATGTAAATATATTTAAGGTAAAAAAAAATTAAGTTTTCTTGAAAGAATATATTCTAGATATATGCATTTTAATACCAAAACATAAAATACCATTGATTTATGATATAGATTATTACAAATAATAATTATATTTTCCAATCTTTAATATATTTGCCATTCTATTTTGAATATTTTTTCTTTTAATTGATTTCTTGTGAAGAATGATTTAGTAGACACATATTCTTTGAACCACTTAGCATCCTTTCTCCCACCAGGTAGTAACACTTGGATTTACTTCTCAGTGCTCATGATTGGATAGAACTGATTGCTATCCACGTTTTGGAGTAGGCTAATTACTTAAGCCTGAACAGAGGATTACATCTACCTTAACTTCAAAGCCAATGAAATGGGATCTTGAAGGTACCAAGTAGAGATATACACTGAACTTACACTTGTGGTAGTTATCTTCAAGTGAACATTTCTGTTGAGATAAATTTTACTTTTATTGTTAACATTTCCTTCTTTATTTTATGAATTAATATTATTTGACCTAATTTTAATTGGGGTATCCATATGTTTATTATTAACAAGGTATCTTTATTTCTTGAGCTTCATTTTTATAGATGGAAGGCTTTTAAGCTTGAATAACATTCCTGACTTTTCTCTATAATTGTCATTCACTCCTCTCCATGGAAAAAGAAATGACTTAATTAATTGGTAAGTTTGGGGGAAGAAACTGAGCATACCTCTACCAACACCTTTCCTTCTCTTTTTTCATAACCAGCCTATCTATGGGGCACAAATTTGCATTTTTTCTCTTGTCTTGCATTAATCTTAGTGAGGAGAGCTCTGTCCCTGTGGCAGAAACCCATAATTGTCTTAGTTTTGCCTGTGATTGGAGCAGACTCTGTGTAATATAGTGAGAAGCTTAAATATTTCTTCAGGTTCTTAAATCACATCTCCAATCCAGCTTCTCTCAATAATAAACTTTATTTCAAACTATATCATCTTATAGCTGTCAATTCATGGGCCTTGATTTGGGAAGGAGAAGAAATAGATAGTATTAACATCCTCATTGAATCCTACACAATTATGACCACTCCAGCTAGTTAATATCTTATAGATTGGATATGTCCTACTGTAGTGTATGCATAATGCACTTCCCTCCACTGTATGGCTTTTTCATCCCGAATAAGAAGCTTCCTGCATTGCAGGTATTTGATTATTATTACCACCTTGAAGAATTCTTCTACTATCCCTATAATACTGGGTTACACCCCTCTCTTGCTTGCAGAAGCAGTACTACATTGGAGAATTTGTCCTACAACATTTTCATTTGCTCATTAATTGTCTGTGTCTATTACTAGCTCTGGAGCTTTTTCTTGGTACCAGTGTTCTTACTGAACATTGTAACACCAACAAACAATTATATAAATAGGCTTAGAACAATTATGTGAGGCATGTATTGAAAAGAATGATTGAAAAAATAGATTGATAAATAGTTGAATACACTTGTGGTCTATAAAGTACTTTTCCATACATTATCATTTTGAGTCTTTCTAACAGTTCAAAGAGTAAAATGTGTGACATTCTCTTTGCAAACATAAGGATATTACATTTGTAATTTTTAAAAGTATGACACCATGTATTTTAATAACAATGTGTACTGTAAATATATTTCAGTTAGCTTTTGGTGTATAGAAAAGTACTCTTAAAGTCAGTGGTAAAACAAAAAGTGTGTGTGTTGATGATTCTGTAAGTGTGCAGTTACGGTAGGGCTCAGCTGAGGCATTTCAACTTTGCTTCATGTGAGTCAACTGGGTTCACTCATACATTTGTGGTCAGGGGGAAGGTTGGTTGGGGGCTGGTTGGTCCAGGATGGCCTTGCTTACATGTCTGGAAATTACCTCATGCTATCAGCAAGGCCACTCCATTTCTCTTTCAAGGCCAACTTGGACTGGTGACTGGCTTCTAACAGTGACAGAATGGTAATTGCAAGGTTTCTTGAGCTTGCCATTGAAATCCTACAACATTATTTCTACCACATATTAGTCAAAAAGTATGACTGACTTCAAGAAAGTGAAGAATTAAACCCTATTATTTTATTGGAGGAACAGCAAAGTCATGTGGTAAAAGGGTATGAATACAGAGATTAAAAAACATAAATTGTGGCCACTTTTTGCATCTACCATAAAATATTTATTTTAGGAGGAAAGGATAAGAGAGACTAATATTTATTAAGTGACTATTATATTCTAGGTATTTTACATATCTTACTTCATTTATTAATCATCGTAGAAACTCTATGTGAAATGTAGTATCCCTAATTTATAGTTAAGAATATTGAAAAACCAGAAAGTTAATTAACATATCCCATTGTCCATAGCTGATAACTGATAGAACTGACCTTCAAAAACTCAAATCTGCATGATTTCAGAGAATTATGTCATTCCACAGAAAAGAAAGTATAAGTAAAATTAACAAATAATGTATTAGAACTAGAAATGTTGGGATGAGAATAGCTTACTTAGAATAATACTTTCTCTGATTATATGGGTAACAAATCACTAGAAAACTTAATTTTTAAGAAAATATTTGTTTAGCTCATAAATTTATGTACCTGCAATTTGGACTGTGCTCGGCTATGTAGTTACTCTGGTGTTCTTAGCTGGGCTTCCTTATATCTGCAGATAGCTGACATAATTGGCTAGGTAGCTTTGCCTCTCATGATTGGCTAGCTATTGGCTGAGGTCTGAAAAATGATAGAAAAAGTTTATTAGTGGAGGCTGATACAGCAGAGAAAAGACTACTAAAGGAGACTATGACACCAAAACATCTAGCAAAATTATCTTGTGAACCCTGCCAAGATAATTTCCAGGTAGAATGTTGAAAGTGTCATTAGATTTCCTTTGTTTTCTTTGATAAGATATGAAGAAGGAGAGATCTGCTAAAATAAATATTTAGTTTGTGTTCAGAATTAGAGAGAAATGGAAATTAGAAAGACAAATTGGACTGAAAGCAAAATTTCTTCTTATCCTTAGTCTCAAAAATGGATACGAGACTCAAAATGAGATTTGGGACCAAAGCTTATTCAAATATGTCTCTGAGACTATTTTTAAGGCCTGGCATTCATGGTAACACAAAAAACAACACATGTTTATGAATAAATTTAACCAAGGAGGTGAAAGATCTGTACACTGAAAACTACAAGAGTTGGTGAAAGAAACTGAAGAAAACACAAACAAATGGAAAGATATCTGGTGTTCATGAATAAGAAGAATTGATTTTGTTAAAATGTCCATTCTACCCAAAGATATCTATAAATTCAATGTAATCCCTATCAAAATCCCAATGGTATTTTTCATATAAGTAGAAAAAAAAATCCTAAAATTTGTATGGAGTCAAAAAAGACCCTGAATAGCCAAAGCAATACTGAGAAAGAAGACTGAAACTGAAGGCAGCATGCTTCCTGATTTCAAGCTCTTCTACAAAGCTATAGTAAAACAAACAAACAAACAAATACAAAAAAACAATATGGTACTTTCATAAAAACAGACACTTTGACCAATGGAACATAATTGAAAACCCACAATAAACCCTCCCTTGACAAGAGAGCCAAGAATACTAGATAGGGAAAGGATAGTCTCTTTATTAAAAGGTGCTGGGAAAACTGGATAGACACAGGCAGAAAAATAAAATTGGACCCCTGTCATACACCACTTTCAGAAATTAGCTAAAAATGAATTAAAGACCTAAACATAAGAACTGAAACCATAAAACTCCTAGAACAAAACCTAGGGGAAAATCTCCTTGACATTGGTCTTGGCAATGATATTTTGGATATGACACTGAAAGCACAAGAAAAGCAAAAATTAATAAGGATGACTACATCAAACTAAAGAACTTCTGCACAGCAAAAGAAATAATAAACAAAATAAGAAGGCAACCTATGGGATGGGAGAAAATTTTTGTAAGTCATATATCTGATAAGGGGTTCATATTCAAAATATATAGATTCATAAAACTCAAGAGCAAAAAATCAATTAAAAAATAGCCAAAAGGAATGAATAGACGTTTTTCCAAAGAAGACATCCAAATGGCCAATAAGTACATGAAAAGATGCTCAACATTGCTAATCATCAGGAAAATGCAAATCAAACACAATAAGATATCACCTCACTTCTGTTAGAATAACTATCATTAAAAAGACAAGTGATAAATGTTAGTGAGGATATGGAAAAATTGAATCCTTTTGAACATTTTGTGGAATATGAATTAATAAGCCACTATGGAAAACAATATACAGTTTTCTCAATATACAGTTTTCTCAATTAAAAATAGAACTACTATATGATCCAGCAATCCCACAACTGGGTATATAGCCAAAGGGAATGAAAACAGGACCCTGAAGAGGTATCTGCATTCCCATGTTCATTGCAGCATTATTCATCATAGTCAAGATACAGAAACAACTTAAGTGTTCATCAACAACTGAAGATATATATATATATATATATATATATATATATATATATACAAAATAGAATATTATTCGGGCAAAAAAAAGAACGAAATCCTGCCATTTCTGATATGGATGGACCTTGAGGGCATTATGCTAAGTGAAATAGTCAGACAAAGACAAATGTATGATATCACTTATATGTGGAATCTAAAAAAAGGAGAATGGTAGTTATCAGGGACTGGGTGGGGGCAGAGAAGTGGGAAGATGTTAGTCAAAGGGTACAAAATTTCAGTTATAAGACAAGTCTGGAAATCTAATGTACAACAGGGTGATTACAGTTAATAATAGTGTACTATATACTTTAAAGTTGCTAAGAGAGTAGATCTTAAATGTTCTCACTACAAAAATAAAATAGTAATTCTGTGACCCAATGGAGGTATTAACAAAAGCTCTGGTGGTAATCGTTTTGCAATATATAAGTATATCAAATCAACACATTGTACACCTTAAACTCATACAATGTTATATGTCAATTATATCTTAATAAAGCTGGAAGGGGTGTCTGTGATTAAAATAAAGACACTTGGAATGTGAAGGAATAAATGGGCCAACTGGGATGTTTCAATAGGCAACAGACAAATTGGCAATTGTCTCTACAAGTTTCAGTCATCTCGGCTTTCTTGAGTGTCAGCCATGAATAGGAAGTGTAAAACTCTAATAATCAACACCAACTTCTAACTCAGAGATTCCATGTCATTCTTATTTGCATGTGTATATTTTCATGAACATGCAAATTTCTTGAGTGGCTCATTTTCAATGTACTAATAGGAGCAAAGTGGCACTAGCTATTGATTTTGGAGCATTATTCCCTGCAGACATTATACCAATTCTCTGGGGCTGGTGAAAACCTCAGATACTAGCAACTCTGGAGATGGGCCACCACTCTCTCTTAGTATATTCCTGATGCTCTTAGCCAGACAACCAATGACCTCTGAGGTGAAGCTCTTTCTGACCTTCTGTTGGCCACTTCCATTGGACATCAGGCCATTCTAGACATATTTGGATACAGTGGTATCTAGTATCTGTCAAATTACAAGGTGAGTAAAGAATATTCAGCATTAATGAACTGGGCTTCTGAGCAAAAGAATGAGGCTATGACCATGAATCAGGGCAGTTAAAGAACATGGCAGGTGTTGGGTGTCTCCAGTTGCAGAGGCAGACAGTCAATTTTGAGTCTTTTTGAGAGAAGAGGAGATACAAAGGAAGGTGAAACTCTGGCTATAATGGCAAAGCTAGTACTAAAAGTCAGAGAGAAATACAACAGTGATGGCTGTATCTTCTGCTGAAGCTGCTGTCATTAAAGCAAAGGGAGTCCCTTCAATGGGAATATTTAAAGTAACGGGTTGTATTTAAATACACCTATGAGAATTAAACCTTTAGGATTTACCAATCCTTAACATTTTTTTCAAGACGTTAAGAAGAGACTAATGAAGCATAATCCCAATGCTAAAGGAGAATAATCCCAATTCACAAGAGCATGGCTTCAACTGCTGCCTGAAGTTTGATCATGGTATATGAACACAGAGCATCCTATAATTGTACCCTCCACCTCATGCAAAAAAAAAAAAATCTCATATGTCACAACCCTCTAAAATATGTATTTTTACATATTGAAAGAAGAACTACTTGTATGTCTTTAAAAACAATGATTTTGTGTGTATTTATTTTTAGAAATTTTGAAATTATACTTTAATCGTCAACAAAATTAGGATTAAGAAGTGACATAAAATAATTAGGTTTAGGTAGGATAATCTACATTTCTCAATATGGTTAGTTACAAGAAATAAAAGGTAAGTAATTCCATATATATATATATATATATATATATATATATATATCTTTAAAATTATTCTAAACACTAGCAAGCAAAGGGGAGAGCAAAAATTCATGGTAAAATCATCAGATTACCAGAAAGATTTACTTTTAAAATTTAAATGATTTATGGCAGCATATTATCAAAACTTCGCTTTTATTAAGATCAAGATATTGCTTAGTATGATGTAATTTGATCTTTGATGAAACAGAAGTGTAATTCTTAAATATTTTCCTATATAAATTAAAACATTGTTTTCTATTTTGCTGCATGTATACAATTTTGCATTCAAATTTACTGCAATGAGACATAAAAACAATAGTAAATAAGTGATTCAAAATAAATCACATGCAAAATATGCTGTATTGATGCTTCTATGAGTTAATTTGTCTTGAAGTTGACTGTAGAACTTCGTGGTTTGGTTCCCATTCAGTAAATATTCTCAGTGTTTACATAATGCCAACTAAAATAAAATATGCCATGGAATTTTCTACAGGGATTGAAAATTTAAATTAAATCCTTCAGTCCAAAAGGAAACTATTTTTTTAAATTCCCTTGAAAAAAATGTATGCTTAAAATATATAAAATATAAATAATCGGGTACACAAAATTTTCATCCAGTAGAAGCCTTCTTTTTGATTTAAGGGTATTTATAAAAATGAAAACTATCCAGAGAACAAATTTCTCCCTTCATATCCAGAATAATGTTTAATTATCTGTGAAATTTGTAATTCTTGGAAATGTATATGCTGCCTTTTAAACCATAATCATAATGGATTATATTATGAATACTATGTCATCATATTTTTTTCTTCATGTTTACTTTTATTTTCTTTAGGAAACCACAATACAATAATTATGGATTTTTTGGAATTTTCACAGGTACTATTGTGTCTTCAGTGTTTGGTAATTCTCAAAAATAAAAATATCTACATTAAGAAATATTCACTGACAAATGGTAGATTCCTGGATATGAAATGGTCCATGAGAAAGTCTGTCATCATATTGCATGTCACATCCTGTCAGAGCTAGAGCCACGTGAAGAATCACTGAAATGATGTTGAAAAACTTCCCAGACACCAGAACTTACAACACTTGAAATTTGAACTATTTGAACTAAGTCCTAGTTGTTTATGGACTCTTTGATCACCATCATACTGAAGCAACACTTAGTGCTTAGTGATGAAAACCACATTAATTTTCAGTAATTGGAGCATATGGTGACAAGGGGAAAACAGTTTAGATGCAGTGCTCAGTAAGAACTCCTTTTTTCAAAGCTACATTTTCAAATTTCATAATTACAAAAAGGCATTTAGTGAAAAGTTTTCCTCCTACTCTGCCCCAATTCCCTTCTTTAATGGTAATGTTTCCAACTTCTCATATACTCTTTCATAATATATCTATGGATATACAAGTAAATTTATATATACACTTAGTTTCTTTAGCTTTTTGTTTTTTTTCAAAAATTGCAGCATATATATAGTTTTTGGCACCTTGGTTTTTTTTTGTTTGTTTGTTTTGTTTTGTTTTTTTGCCTCTTATGCAAATTTATTTCATAAAGTGGATTTAACAACAATGATTCAACAGGGAGATTATTTCTAAAAAGCCTAAAAATGAACTCTAGAATTTTGAAAATACAAGATTTTTAATAATATTCCAGTTGTTTACAAAATTGCAAACAATGTTCCAAGCAATAGTAAGCATACTCTTCATAGGCTCTTCTAAGATGGTCAGGTAGTAGAGTTTTCTTATAGCAGAATGTACTGAAAACCTAACATTGTATGTACAAATATATAATATACAAACTTAAAGTAAAAAATAGAGCACGAATAACCATCTGATCAGAGATTTGTTTGCAGGAATAAGTAAATATGGTATAGTCAATAAAGTGTAAAATATCCGTAGTGGCACCTTGTTTTTTTTGGTTTTTTGTTTTTTAAGTTCTCTAATCAATATAACTCAGGTATCCTTCCACTTTAACACAGAAAGATATTTTTGTTCTTTTTTTTCTTTACAGATAACTAAATCTTATTTAATCTTGCTTAAAAGATAATCTTAATTATTTAAATACATACATCATATTTATCTAGTCAGATAACATTCCATGTGTGAAATTCACTAATTTAAAGTTTCTTTTGATGGATACTTGCTGTATAAATCTTTGCTATACTGAAAAACAAAGCAAAACACAAACCCTACAATGAATAACCACTATATGCATTATTGCACATGTGTGAGCATACACTTGTAAGGTAAATCCTAAAAATGGCATTGATCTTCCCCAGGCCATGTGCATCTCTACTTCCAGTAGCTATTACCAAACTGCTCTCTGAATAGGTTTTACCAAATAACACTACTGTAATCCAGTTACATAAGTGCCTGCCTCTCAATCTCTTAGCACCTGAGTGTGTTATAAGGTTATTTTTTTATCTTGGCCAAGCAAAAAAGGGGAAAACTGGCAGTATTCATTACCTTTTCCTCTATGTTAATCAGTGTGATTGATGCTGAACCTATGTAAAGTGACTTGGCACCTGAGGTGAGCCTTAACAAAGACAAAAAGAAAGAAGGAAGGAAGGAAGGAAAGAAAGAAAGAACAAAAGAATGAAAGAAAGAAAGAAAAAGGAAGGAAGGAAGGAGGAAAGAAAGCAAAAGGAAAGGAAAGGGAAGGGAAAAGAGGAAGGAAAGGGGAGAAGAAGAGAAGGAAGAAAGAAAGTAGAGAGTGATGGAGAAAAAAAGAAATGAAAGAAGCTGAAAGAATGGAGGGAGGGAGAGAGGAAAGCCATGTCATAGGTTATACTCCAAGAGGAGTGAATGAATCAGCAAGGTTCAGCTGAAGCCGTGAATGCAGAGTACATGTTTAGTTGATTGGTTTCAGACAGTAGAGTTTAAACTGAAAGCAGTAGATCATTTAGAATTTTTCTCAGCAGAGACATTCCATGATAAGATTAGGATTTAAGAACAATTGGTAAGACAAAATGATAGGTAGTAAAGGGGCCAGTGGGATGCGTTAGGTGGATAGTTGCAATCATTGTATCTTAAGGTGATGTGTGTGGTGAGAGCTGAAAAAACAAACATCAGATAAAATAACTTGATGATTGTATACAGGAGATGAAGGAATGGATGATGACTTCAAGATTTTTAGTCACATTATTTTATATGAACAGACCAATCAAAAACACTGAAATTGAAACTGTGATTCAAACTCTTCCAACAAACAAAAACCCAGGACCAGATGGCTTCACAGTCAAATTCAATCAAACATTTAGACAAGAGCTAACACCTATCCATCTCAAACTCTTCCAAAATATAGCAGAGGGAGGAAGACTCCAAACTCATTCTACGAGGCCACCATCACTCTGATATCAAAACCAGACAAAGATGTCACAAAGAAAGAAAACTATAGGCCAATATCACTGATGAACATAGATGCAAAAATCCTCAGCAAAATACTAGCAAATAAAATCCAACTGCACATTAAAAGGATCATACACCATGATCAAGTGGGATTTATCCCAGGAATGCAAGGATTCTTCAATATATGCAAATCAATCAATGTGATAAACCATATTAACAAATTGAAGGAGAAAGACCATATGATCATCTCAATAGATTCAGAGAAAGTTTTCAACAACTTTCAACACACATTTATGATAAAACCCTCCAGAAAGTAGGCATAGAGGGCACTTACCTCAACATAATAAAGGCCGTATATGACAAAACCACAGGCAACATCATTCTCAATGGTGAAAAACTGAAACCATTTCCACTAAGATCAGGAACAAGACAAGGTTGCCCACTCTCACCACTATTATTCAACATAATTTTGGAAGTTTTAGCCACAGCAATCAGAGAAGAAGAAATAAAATGAATCCAAATTGGAAAAGAAGTAAAACTCACTGCTTGCAGATGACATGACACGATATTATACATAGAAAATCCTAAAGATGCTACCAGAAAACTACGAGAGCTAATCAATTAATTTGGTAAAGTAGCAGTATACAAAATTCATGCATAGAAATCTCTTGCATTCCTATACACTAATGATGAAAAATCTGAAAGAGAAATTAAGGAAACACTCCCATTTACTCCCATTATTGCATTTACTGCAATAAAAAGAATAAAATACCTAGGAATAAATATACCTAAGGAGCCAAAGACTTGTATGCATAAAACTCTAAGACTCTGATGAGAGAAATTAAAGATGATACAGTTACACACATTGTCTTCATTATTAATAAAAGTAAACATAAGAGTTCAAAAGTGAAGGGTGTTGTAGCTACTGTTCACAGAAAACTAAAAACATTCATAGAAATTACTTTGGAATAGGATAGCTTGGAGAGGTTTCTCTACGAATCATCATCAAAAGTTTGGGAGCACTTTTGAATTCATAACCAAGCCAACATCTTCGTCATGTAAAAATAGAGAAAAAGGACTTACAGAAAGCAAGATGAATGTGTATTTTCTTAGTGTTTTTAATGTTTGTTAAACATATAGTAGAGAAGTGGTGGGATTTATTTTGAGGTGGGTATGAGTAGAAAACTCAAAGGTTCTTACATTTTTGCCCAGCACCTGCATAAATGATACATTTAATGTAACAGGCTCAGGTGTGAATGGTGAAGAAACCCACAGTGCAAAGAAAATAAAAGACAATTTTCTAGTAAACCCTGTTGTTTTAAAAATGAATTTTGTATATAATATTGCTTGCAAACTATGAGTAATAAAACAAAGACAAGACCAAAAAGAAAAAAAAAAAAAAGATTTTTAGTCACATTATTTCAACACTCCTAGAAAAAAAATGTTTCTGTTTTTATGAAAGCACAGGGAACATGTGATATGATTGACCAAAAGATGTTTTTCTTTCTTTGTCAATATAATTGAAAGAAGAAACTTATGCATAACAATTTATCCAAAATAGTAAATACAGCCAGCCAAGGGACTGACTGGGTATATTCAGTGATAAATTCAGGGAAGTGCTTAGGGGGTCTTTAACCCCCCTCCACCCTAATTATCTCCATCAGTAACTTCCTTCCACAACTAAACCTACAACCAACCTATGGGGAGCAATGAAGTCATTATACACACACGGCTTTAAGATAACCTGCCCAACTCTTCCTGTAACGAAATACAGGAAGACCGTGACCCTGACTGACCCTGAGTCTCTGATATAGAAATTCTAGAGACGTCATTGACCAGACTCTCTTTATATATATATGATTTGCTTCATCTTATTTAACTTTCATGTATATGTACAATTTTTATGTAAGGTCCATGAGAAGAGGGGTGTTTCCTTCTTCTTTTGTGCATTACTTTTTCCCAGTACCTAAATAGTGCTAAGCACATCAAAGATACACATGAAATCTAAATATTTAAACATTTAAATAGCTGTTAAATGGATCTCTGTATGTTGGACATCTAATTGCACAGTAGGACTGGGAGTAAGGGTCTGGTGCAAACTGAACAACTCCATTTCTCTTTGGAGAAGAATGTTTGATCCATTTCTCGTAATGTCACTGAAGCAGCCAAGTAATCTCATTGGTGAAACTGTTGTCCCCACAGATTGAGTCATCTGAGTATGATTTTTATGTTTTTTATGTTTTTTTTGTTTTATTGGTTTTTTTGTTTTTGCTTTTGTTTTTTGTGGTATGCGGGCCTCTCACTGTTGTGGCCTCTCCCGTTGCGGAGCACAGGCTCCGGACACACAGGCTCAGCGGCCATGGCTCACGGGCCCAGCCGCTCCACGACATGTGGGATCTTCCCGCACCGGGGCACGAACCCGTGTCCCCTGAATCGACAGGCAGACTCTCAACCACTGCGCCACCAGGGAAGCCCCTTGTGTTTTTTTTCAGTGTAAGTTTGCAGGATGGTTATTTTTATGTGTTGAATGTTAGTAGCCCAGTGGTTTGAGTCACTTTAAAAACATTTAATTTTGTTTTTCTCTCATAACTTCTGAGCCCACCCAAGTGCACTGCAATCCATCAAGGCAGGAAACTGAATTTTGTGCGCCAGAGTTTTTGGAATTGAGTTAGCTGTACCTGAATCCAAGTTGATCATTCTTTAAACTCCCAGAGCTTAACTGTTTATCTATAGCATATTAAACTCTTAGGTATAAATATTCACAGCCTGTTCACTGGCTTGGCTCTAATTTTAACTTGGAGTTAGTACTGTTTCAATTGGGATTAATGGAAAAGCAAAAATATTTGTCAGAAAACTGCCGAGAGTGTTAAGTTTAATTTCATGACTTCTACTGCAGAAAAAGTTAATTTTTCCAGGCTTTGTGAACCCTAAATTTCACCCATGGTTATTAGGCACAACATTTCCTCAAGTTATCTTTCTTGCTTCCCTTCTTTTGGCAAGACTTACCTTGCTGTGAATTTCCTCAATGTGGGCAGAAAGGTTAAAGCAATAAGAACGTGACGTCCCTGACTTTCCTAGGAACCCGAGTTCTGAAGGCACTCATGTTGATGTGGCAGCCTAACTCTCTAGGGCTTACAGGAAAACTGCATTCTGTTCAGGAAGCTGCTATGAGCCAGCGGCTACGAACTTTTGGCCCAACCACAGAGAATCAGGAACTTCTGAGTTAGAGCTCAAACTCAATTGAACCTCATTGAGTGACCTCAGGCAAGTTACTTCACATTTGCCTATCCCTCATTTTCCAGCTGTAAAATGGGAAAGAATAATATTTCCTCATTCAAGTTAAGCAGTTTGTAAGTTGCTCCTATTGTACTCTGGGCTAGTGTTCTTGTATGCTTGTCTCTTTGCTTTGGTTTTTAATAACAACTTTAAGAGCAGAATGGGATTGATATTTTATTTTCTAAAGGTTACCAAACAAAAATTTCAATAATTGAAGATGAACTAAATTAAATCATGTATATAGAAATCCACATGAATAATCTTTTTTGAGCTATGCTGTAACACTCATTAGAAACCTCCCTGACAGTTTTAACATGACTTCAATGAGGACAGGATTTTGGGGGTTACTTTTTTACCTTTACTATATCCCCATAATTTAGAAAAACACCTTCCATATAATAGATGCTCAATAAATATTTACTGAATAAATGAATAATCAAATAAGTGAAAAATTAAATAATGGTCCAAGAATATTATAGACAAGAATATTATAAACAAGATTTTGATTTTATTTGATTTTACTATATACGGTATATAGTATATATACTATATACTATATTTATATTTTTTAAATAAACAAGAATTATAAAAACATCAGAACATAAAAAGATACAGAAATTGAAGCTATAGATTAATGATACTATAGAATTTTTTATTCTTTGTTTGGCTACATAAATTCAAAGCTATCTTGTAACAATCTAAGGAGTCTGCAGAATTTGTGTTACAGGATTCCTGCTCTGTATACTTTTATATCCTAAAGATTCATAAAGCATTTATTAATACTTTTTCATGACATGTATTGATTCAGATACATTACAAAAGCAGAAAATTTATTTGACAAAAGTGCAAAAGAAAGTTATTATTTAATTAGAATAGGTATTTTTGGAATGTGAAAAGGATGGGAAATTTCGTATAAAGGAACGTTGAAAAATTAGGTATTGACAAAATGCCAAAATATTTTTCTAAAATTACATTTGGGGGCAAAATCCCTTTTTATTTATAAAATTTGCCTTAACATTTAAAAATAATTTAACATTTACCCGGTTGACTCCAGAATTTTCACTTTTTAATTAATTTCTGTTGTATCATAAGGTCATTTAAAAAGTGAATAAAGTGATAATCACTAGTTGCATCTGTATTGCTGTAAATGGCATCATTTCATTCTTTTCTATGGCTGAGTAGTATTCCATTGTACATATGTACCACATCTTCTTTATCCATTCATCTGTTGATGGACATTTAGGTTCTTTCCATGTTTTGGCTATTGTGAATAGTGCTGCTATGAACATAGGGATTTATGTATCTTTTTGGATTATAGTTTTGTCCAGGTATATTCCCAGGAGTCGGATTGCTGGATCATATGGTAGTTCTATTTTTAGTTTCCTGAGGAACCTCCATACTGTTTTCCATAGTGGTTGTACCAACTTACATTCCTACCAACAGTGTAGGAGTGTTCCCTGTTCTACAGACCCTCTACAGCATTTGTTATTTGTAGATTTTTTAATGATGGCCATTCTGACCAGTGTGAGGTGGTACCTCACTGTAGTTTTGATTTACGTTTCTCTAATAATTAGTGATGTTGAGCATCTTTTCATGTGCCTACTGGCCATCTGTATGTCTTTAGAGAAATGTCTATTAAGGTTTTCTGCCCACTTTTTGGTAGGGTTGTTTGTTTTCTTTTTGTTATTGAGTTGTATGAGCTGTTTGTATATTTTTGAGATTAAGCCCTTGTCTGTCACATCATTTGCGAATATTTTCTCCCATTCCATATGTTGTTCTTTTCATTTTTTTTTATGGTTTCCTTTGCTGTGCAAAAGGTTGTTAGTTTGATTAGGTCCCATTTGTTTATTTTTGTTTTTATTTATATTGCCTTGGGAGACTGACCTAAGAAAACCTTGGTACAATTTACATCCGAGATTGTCATACTAAGTGAAGTAAGTCAGAAAGAGAAAGACAGATACCATATGCTATCACTTATATGTGGAATGTAAAATATGGCACAAATGAACCTATTTACAAAACAGAAACAGATTCATAGACATAGTGAACACACTTGTGGTTGCCAAGGTAGAGGGAAGAGGGGGAGGGATGAACTGAGAGTTTGGGATTGGTAGATGCAAACTATTACATTTAGAATGGATAAACAACAAGGTCCTAATGTATAGCACAGGGAACTACATTCAATATCCTGTGATAAACCATAATGGAAAAGAATATAAAAGAAGAATATCTATATGTGTATAACTGAGTCACTTGCTGTACATCAGAGACTGGCACAACATTGTAAATCAACTATACTTCAATTAAAAAAAAAAAGAAAACAAGTGAATAAAGTGAATAAGTGGGAGAAGGGTCTCAAGCTAGAGACTGACTAAATAAGGAAAAGAAAGGAAGCTGGAAGGAAGAGATCTACAAAATATATGAACAATTAAATACAGTTTTTTAGCTTTTACTTTATAATTATCTTTTATGGCTTTAAAATAATAACCAACACAGTGTAGTAGTAGAGTTCAGGTTGAAATAAGAAGAGAATTGCTTATCTTTTTTTTTTTTTTTTTTTTTTTTTGCGGTACGCGGGCCTCTCACTGTTGTGGCCTCTCCCGCTGTGGAGCACAGGCTCCAGATGCACAGGCTCAGCGACCATGGCCCACGGGCCCAGCCGCTCTGTGGCATGTGGGATCCTCTCAGACCAGGGCATGAACCCACGTCCCCTGCATCGGCAGGCAGACTCTCAACCACTGTGCCACCAGGGAAGCCCCAGCTTATCTTTTTACTTGAAAAATAAAAAAGTGCTTGTCAACTAAATACTTAATTCTTTTCCTGTGGGACTTTAAGAATTGCATTAGCAATAACTCATTTACAAAAAAAAAAAAAAAATCGAACCAAGTGAGGTGGGGCTTTAGGTTACATGAACTTGCCATAATTCTTCTTAATGAGAACAAAAGAAATACCCTCTTTGATGTAGATATGCTTTAAAGACATACTAGCAGTGATTGTTGTTGACATTTTGCCCTGAATATAAATGACTTTCGAAAAATACTCAGGTTCCTATTAAACTTCTTTTCTGTGTTCTTTAACATTCTTCTGAACACAGTGGTAGAAAGCCTCTAATCAGTGCGAGTAGCTTTAACAGCCCTCATATCCAGTTAATCTGTTGAATAATAAGCAAGAACATTTAGAAACAGTGAATTCTTTCATAAGTTTCCTATTGCTGCTGTGACAACTAACCTCAAAACTAGATCATTAAACAACACCAGTTTATGATCTCACAATTCTGAGGGTCAGAAGTCTGGGTGGGCTCACTGGGTCCTCTACTCTAAATCCACAAGGCCAAAATCAAGATGTTGGTAAGGCAGGGATTTTATCTGGAAGCTCTGTAGGAGAATCCACTTCCAAGCTTGTTTTAGTTCCAGACAGAACACAGTTCCTGTGCTTGTGGGATTGAGGTCCCCGTCTCCTTGTTGGCTGTCATATGGGTCCTGAATTTGGTTTCTAGAAGCTTCTCTCTCATCTTTGCATGGACGTCTACTTCTCAGAATCAGGGACACGACATCACTTTGTTTTCACACTTTGAACTTGTCTATCTTCTTTATCTCTTTCTCCAGCCAGAGAAAGTTCTTTACTTTTTAGGGCTCATATGATTAAACTGAACTCACCTGGATAATCCAGGATAATCTTCTTATGTAGAAGTCACTGATCTCAATTATATCTACAGATTTTTGTGTGTGTGTGTGACTTAATATAATATTTTCACAGGTTTATGGAGTGGATATCTTTAGAAAGCCATTCTGCCTGTCACATTCCCAAATCTACTAATTGGTAGGAATGTTAGAATAAGTGGACAAAAAAAAAAAAAAAAACACACACACAAAATTTGTCATAACCTAGAGATAACAAAATTGGAATATTTATAAAAAATCATGAGATACAAAAGACATTTTAGAAACAGGAAATGCTGGAGCTAATAGTTTACTTTGGGAGACTTGGCTTGGTTTGTGAGGATAGAGCCTCTAACCGAGGAATCAAGAAAGATGTAGGTCATACAAGTAATCTGCATAGAACAATAAAAATTTATAGCTAACCTCAAAGGAGTTATAAAAAATGAAGTTTAGATTCTGGAGACTTTACAACAAGGAATTAGAGGTAACGAAGAGTCAGCGTGGAACAGGATTCCATGGTGACTAGAATTAGTGATTGCCAATCATTTATTAGAAGCTAAGCATAATAATACTAGAAATTCACATTGGTATATTGCTTTAGAATTTTAAAAGTGCTTTCAGCCACAAATATTTTTGTATGGTACAGCTCATAATTTTCTGGGATTTTATTTTTGTGTCTTAGCCAAAACACTGAACACAAAATACATGTGTTCGGCCATTTTCAAGTTTCTGAGGAATTAAGAAATATATTTATTTTATCAAGAGAATTAGTGTACCTTTCAATAAGTACACCAAAATACCTCAAGTCTAGAAAAATTACATAGCTAACTGCCTGATAAAAAAATGTGAAGAAATTTGGGTAAGAATTTGCCCATCTGTTTCAATGTCTAGAAGGTCCTCTTTGGGAATTTTAAATTCTGTAGGCATCTTGGTAGTTGAACCTCACCTTGGCAGTCAAGAAAGCATTTCTGTGTTCATATCTTATTTAGAGATATTTTTCTTTAAGGTTATCCTTCTAATCTTACTGTATCATTATGGTACTGTCCTGGCTTCCCAAATGGATTTGACATTCTTGTGTCCTAAAAGATGATTTATAAGCATGGTTAAAATAATTCAGCTCTCCATAGTCTGCTCACCTCTAAATAAACTTAAAATCCTAAGCAACCTACCCTGTAATGTAGAGGTTGAGACCCAAGGCTTGATTTCATTCTCCTTTCCAAGCTGCAGATATTCAGCTGAGTTCATCCTGATACAATCAGATTTTAAAAAATCATCTTTGATCTGAGTAAGAAACTTGAAAATTAGAAAGGATAAAATGTTCCTTCAAACAAATTCTAACCAGCCCAGACCATTGTTTAACTTAATTGAGTAGATTCTAATCCTCATTCACCAAATAGTTATTTTCTTTGTTTTTGCTTCCCTCCTTCACGAATTTGAATCCAGCTTGTTGGTTCCAGTCTTGGAGATAGTTTGCTTTTGTTGCTGATACTGGTTGTGGTAGTGGCCTGGTTGATTTTTAAGTGCATCATAGTGAGAAACCTGTGATGCTCCCAATTTTCCATGACTGTTTGGAAACAACACCTTCACTTTTCTCCCTGTTATTCTCTCCCTTCTTGCTGCTTCCTGAATAAACCAAGCTCATTTCAACTTTAAGACCTTGTTTCCTTCTTCCTGAAATACACAGTCCCCGATCCTCACATGACTGCTTTGATGTCCTCAGAATCAATTTAGCTGTCACCTCCTAGGAGTTCTATCCTGCCTACCAAATATAAAGTATATTCACTATTCAGTGTCACTTCATTCCAGCTTAGAACTAGTCATGTGTCTCATTCATTTTTAAAAAATTTCCTATTTATTTATTTTATATCTCCTCCTATAGTAATACTAATGAATGGGTAGATAAATAGGTGGGTATATATAATTGCAGCCTTCAATTTCTTTTTTTTTTTTTTTTCTGTACATGGGCTTCTCACTGTTGTGGCCTCTCCCATTGCGGAGCACAGGCTCCGGACGCGCAGGCTCAACGGCCATGGCTCACGGGCCCAACCGCTCCGCGGCATGTGGGATCCTCCCAGACCGGGGCACGAACCCGTGTCCCCTGCATCGGCAGGCGGACTCTCAACCACTGCGCCACCAGGGAAGCCCGCCTTCAATTTCTGAACGTTGTTCAAGACAAGATGATATGGCTAACGTAGAATCATACTTCTACCTATCAATGCATTACAACAAAAGCTCAAAACAAAATATTTATGGCTTAGTTGTATAGATATGATAACAACAATATCCTAAGACAGTAAGTTCTCTGGCTCCTTCCAAAGCCCATAGCTTGTTTCCCACCCACTGAATTCTTCAATTGCCCTGTAAGATCTTTATCAAGATCCAGTAACATCCCGTGTTACTACCCTGTGTTGTGACATTTTTGACCTACTACTTTTTCATCAACAGCTTATATTGGAAAGAAGCTGAGGTCTCTAGGCTGATGCATCAGTGAGTCCCTGGCCAGAGTGTTAACTCTCCTCTAGTGTTTCAAATATCATGTTTTTCATGTAAGTTATCCACTATATATACTGTCATGTTTTCCAAGAAATACTCTATAGTGGCTACAGTTCAGGGCAAAGTTGATGTGAGAGCAATTTCTGAGAAGAGGGTTCACCTTTTGAACTTTTCACAAACATCCATCTGAAAAGAGTTACAGAAGCCCTGGGAGCAAACAAGCTGACATTTTTGCATTGCTCATCACCTCATGGAAGCTCCAGCAGACGGCCACCCTGTAAGTCACAGGCATGAGTTTTCTGGGGTCACTGCCAGAACATCACCTTTCTGGCATCTTCTGTCATTTTTATAACTTCTGCATATATTTTTGATTGATATTTAGGAAATTAAGTTGTCCTCAATGTTATCCTCTTATTTAGCAGATATGTGATATGTCCTTGGAAAGTTAGAGATACCTTTTGAGATTTTAAGGAAGAGATCCAGTATATTAAGAATCCTGGAAACCATTTCCAAAGCCTCAGATAGTAGAGGGAAAGGGTGCAACCACTGGCTACACACTAGTTCCTATTAGGGTGTATGAGATAGTGTGGGAGTTTGACTTTCTGTTTCAGAGCTAAACATCTTTTCAAAATCCTTTGAAGTATCCAGGGAGTTTTTCCTCCTAAGTGATTATTCTATAAAGGTAACAGAGTGATTCAGCCAAATCTATGCTTTTTCATTTGGATAAACTTTGATGGCCTCTACTGAAGAATTTGAGATTCCAATGTTTTGGACTCTCTGTCCAGCTGCTATATAATGGAAATTTACTTTTCGAATATATTCTGAGAATATAAGTCCTTCCAAGTACTTCTGTAACAAGTGTCTCTATAAAACTGAGTAACGTTTGCGGCATTGAAAAGCATTAGAAATTCATATCGTTGGCATATTGCAATAATAGAGGGAAGATCTGCATTGCCTCTTAATTGTAGTTATTTTCTAAAATAAATTTGAGCCTCAGATGTGTTTACTTAAGGTTGTACTGGAGCTAATATCCTTCCTTTTGTGGTAAGAATTACTTGAACACTGTCGGGGTGTGTTTTTTTTTTTTTTTTTTTTTCTTTTCAAAGGAAGTACATTCTAACCATTGCTTAATATCTGGCAGTCATTTAAGCAAAAGAAAGAAATATTTAATATTCTTTGCATCATTTTCCATCCAAATAATAATATCAAAATACACAGACCCTGGTTACGAAAATATAGAAATTGCAGTAACAGCCAATTAGTTCCCAGAAAGTTTTACAGTTTCATAAAATTTTGCACAATAATAGGCATTGGAAAAATCTGATACAAACACAAGTCATAGCAAGGCTAATAGGTCAAATGAACCTAAACTCTCTTCCTGTTTCCAAGAAAGAAAGTACACAGTCTAAAACAGCATTCACAGAAAAAGGACAACAAAAGCAACAAAAATCAATATACAGTAAATACACAGTAACTGTGAAATAAGGATGTTATCACATTTATATTTACATTAATGAATTGTTGATTGCCCCAAATATTTCAGCATCCCATGTATCTCTGGCCTTAGGTAGGATGCAATAGGGGAAATTCAGATTGTTTTCCAAATTGTTTCAATGCAGCTTTCTACTTGCTTCCAGGACTGATCTATGGTTTCTACAGTGTCATGCCTTAGAAATGGACACCTGTTGGCAATACACTTTCCTTCTGACTCTGTGTTGTGGAGATGAATAGGAAAAGGGAAATTTTAGGATTGAGAAGCTGTTTTGTTTCAAAAGTTTTCTTCCTTAGAGTAACTTTGAGGATTTAAATAAGTACATTGTAAAGTTAAATAATATATGTCCTGCTTACAGAATACTCTGTAAATATGTTATATTAATATTAATGGCTAGATCTGTATTTTTCAGTGGTTGTATTTCTAGCCCCCAACAATAAGATGTAGTCATAAGTCCCTTCTAACATGTTTAGTGATAGTCATCAGTTTTAAAATAACTTGTCATGAATGACAACCCTCTTGATCACTTCACACCTAATATTTTGCATCTTAGTTCTTGGTCAAGCATTGTCAGTTTAGTGTGAATGAAATAAATAGCTGGTTTAAGATCTTTCTCAGTTGGATCCAAGTTAACTCCTTCTCTTATCCCCTCTCTTTTATTCAACACAAATGCACCATTTGTTTTCTATTGAGATTCTGACTAAGACAATATTGGGACAAAAGTAGAATTATGCTGTACACAATTATCTTTTAAATAATAATGTAAATATCTTCATTTCTGAAAATATTCTCTAATTAGACATTCTATTTTTTCTATCTTTTTAATCTTCATTCAGACAAAAATCTCAAAAGCAAATGAAATACAAATGTCCCAGGCCTTATTCATCTTTGACTATGCACTTCTTTGTAGTACCAGATATGTTGACAAGAGACCACTAATTTGAACAGATAAATCATGAGTTATCAAAGAGCCTATATATCAAAAATCATATATCCCTTATACATATGGGATCCAAAATGGTGGTCTGACATGTACCCAAACCCCAGACTCTTAGCTACTGGGAAAAAACTGAAAGCAACAATTTATATGTGTTAAAACTTCAATATCTTTGTCTTACAGGTATATGAAAAGATTTCAATATTTTGTCCCCAGAGAAGGTAGTTGTGGCCATTTGACTTGATTTGGCCCATGAAATAAGAGCAAAGGTGACACGTTACTGCATCTGGAAGTAGCAGTGAGCCTGTTGGCAATTCATCACGTGGCCTCCCATCTCCAGTGCTTCAGAGACCATGGAAGCACATATCAAAATGAAGCTTCCATCATCCTGGGACCCTGAGTAACTTGAAAGGTATAGGCCCTCTGTTAAAACAGTATGAATATTCAGGATTTGTAAAGAATACATTTGCTGCGTCAATTTACTGAGATTGGGAAATGTGTTTGTTATTTCAACACAATGTTGCCTATCCTGATGGGTTATAACTACCATCACCACCAAATGTCCATTGGTTATTTCCTTTTTCTCTCCAGCTCGATATACCTCTGGCCATAAAACTGGTACAGATGTCACCAGCTATTATGTGATCCATATTCTACACATGGAGCATGAATATCCAATTGTTGCTAGGTTCTATGCAAAGGAAGAAGGGATGGCCTTCTTCCAAACATTGCCTCACATGGACAGCCAAGAACTCTGTTTAATTTGCAGTTTCACATCATCTATCTATAATAACTTCAGTAGCTCTGGTCATTGCTCTTGCCCTGCATATTTTGAAACTTTTAGTCCTGTCTTCAATAAGCTAAATTCCAATTATGAGACTAAGTAAGGAAAATATGTTATATAATCTCTCTCACTCACCTATGCTATTCTTGTCCCTCATACACACACACATGCACACTCACACATACACACACAAATCTCTCTTTTGGTCACTTACAAAACAAATATTCCCATGCTAATCAATGAATGTAAACAGAGGGTAAGGGTCAGAGTGGGCATACAGGGTATTCACACTAGTAGGCTCTGAGCCACAACTTACCCATCCCAAAACACCATGTTCCAACAATAAAATAGATAATCTGGGTCCTGGGGCCTCTCCTCTTCTTCCTGTTCTGCCAGAAACTTGATAGGACTATAAAATCCAACAGACTATAAAAGCTTTTAACCTGAATGAGGTTAAATATCTCATTAATATCTCATTGCAGATGGGAATTATTATTTAGATTTATCAATCTTTTACTTTTAAATTATTTACAATTTTTGCCCTTCTATGCAATGTTAATGTACTTTAGGGGTTACCCCAGCTGTATGTTAATATCCCAGGTCACACAAAGTTATAATTTTCACAATAAGCATAAACATGAAATTATCTGAGTGGAATGGAAATTCTGATTCTCTGTCAATAGCTTACTTATCATTTTTTTAAATTTCTTTTACAGCATAATATATTTTATTCATTAAAAATAAGTGAAGGGGTTTCCCTGGTGGTGCAGTGGTTGGGAGTCTACCTGCCGATACTGGGGACACGGGTTCGTGTCCCAGTATGGGAGGATCCCACGTGTTGTGGAGCGTCTGGGCCCATGGGCCGTGGCCACTGGGACTGCACGTCCAGAGCATCGGGAGGGGCCACGGCAGTGAGAGACCTGCGTACTGCAAAAAAAAAAAAAAAAAAAAAAGAGTGAAGGCCTAGTGGAATAGCATAAACTGACTCTCCTTACTTCATACATAATGACATAAGACATAGATTAGTCAAGATGACTGTCTTTGGATAGTAAAGCAAATCTATGATACCTAAGGGGGCTTTGATCTAATTTCCCAAACACTTTGAAATTTATTGCACATAGCTCTTATTTTAGGTGAAATATTATATGTTTTCATACACTCTTAGGTGGATGTGTGTTTATATGAGTATGTGGAACATGTTCAGAGAAGATAATAATCCACCTGGGTAGAGAGAGGAGGTTATACTTATTCTTTATAGTAACCAGTAAATTCCTATTGAGGGGGTGGGTGTGATATGGGGGAGGGAGCTAGACAGAACCAGTAGGAAAGCATTGTCTTAATTACTTTCCCTGAAAATGGCTCCAGGAGCCCTTCTGATCCTAGCATCTTTGAGAACATATGTTTCTCTCCATCTGCTTATACCTTTCCAGTAACTCTTTCCTAGAAGAAGTTTAGGCTGCTGTTTTTTTTTTTTTTTTTTTTTTTTTTTTTTTGCTCTTTTCCCATCTGCTTCCTATGGTCCAGAAACATCTTAGTTTTTCTTCTTTTTTCTTGACACAGTTTCTTGTTTTAACACTATTATTGAATAATTTAGAATGCAATATTTTTCTGGCATACTTAAGCAGAAGTATGTGTGTTCAATCTGTCATCCAAATCCAGTCTGAAGCCCATTTTGAAAAGATTCTGTAAACCTTTCAGCAAAAACAATTATATTTTAAATCTACAGAATTTCCACCTACTGAATTTATGAAAATATATCTGGGGCTAATAGTATTAATAAAATAGACATTTGATTTTTTTAAAATATTGTACTGATACAAATAAACTGACTTTTTAGATTCAGGGAATTTATTCAAGGTCTTTAATTTTTATAAAATGTGCTGTTTTGCATATTTTACTGAATAAATTAATATTTGCTATACTTCACTAATTCAAATATTTGTAGAGGTTATACAATGTGACATAATGTGTCATGCCTGAGATATAGAAACTTGAGTGTGAAATAGACACATAAATAATGCTAGGTAATATTTATTGAACACTTGCCATGTCAAAGCATTGTGCTAACCATTTTGTGAGCTCTTTCTTATTTAATATTTATAGCTACTCTTTGAAATATTACTATCTTTATTTTGCATTTAAAAATTGTAATATTTTAGTGTAACAAGTCTTAAAATGTTTATACACAAAGGACAGTAGTAATAAAAGTGAGCGAAACAAAGTTATCATAAAGAAACACAAGAGACCTGGGCCTTATAGAATAAGGATTTGCCAACTAAAAGATGAGTGAGAATAAAAGCTATTTCAGAGGAAAAGGAAAGGGAATCATCTTTACAGAGATCCAAATGCTTATTAATATTTCAATGCAGTTGGATTAAAGGGTGCCAAAAAATCACCAGAAGTGAAGGTGGCCATGATCAGAGCATGGATTCGAACCATACGTTAAACATGAGGAAGAAGCCATATAAAGTATTTATTATGGTAGTAACTCTATCAGACTTGGATTTTAGAATAAAAATTTTAGTGATTTATACACAACTTATTACAGTTCATCTTAAAATTTCTTTTGCTTTTGTTTTTTGGTGAAGGGATAGGCATTTTTAAAGTTCATATCATGTTTAGATATTTTAATAGTTTCCTTAGTTATGCTGTATCATGTGATTCCCAACAAGTCAATAGAATAAATAGGAATAGGCTCATTTTAGAGATTAAGAAAGTGAGACACAGAAAGGATAAAAAAATTGCCCACAACCAAATGGTTTATAAGTGGTGGGTCCAGGATATGAAACTTTCAGACACTAAAACTTGGCTACCACTTATTAGAAGCCAATGGAGGTCAGAGCCCTCTGCAACATATTTCTAGGATGTAGTTACGTATAGTTAGTTTTCACTGGATATTTGATAAATGAATAAAAATCTAGTAGAATGTACAAAATATAATTTATTTGATGGTTAAATAAATTCTTGGCAAGTAAAATAATCAGCTACAATTTATTGGCTATTATTTATAGCTTACTTTAAGCCATAAAATCCTATAAAGAGGCAGAAAAAACATCCTCAAAAGTATTCTAAGATTATCCATATTTGACAGTAAATAATTTTACTGTTGGAACAAGGATGACTCAGAGCATTTATGTGCTTAAATGGCTTTTTGATTTTCAAACGTTTAGGTCTTGAATTTTGTCCCATCATTTGTTTTTGTTTACACTTCCTTTTATCATTGTATTTACCATTTAAATCTCATGTTTTATAGTGACCTTCTATTACCGCCTGCCCATTAGATGTAGAAAAGCTTTAACATTGCCAGATGATTTCCCTATGTTTGTATAATCAAGTGTTTGTGAGTTTTGTGGTGATCACCTGCAAGTGGTGATCATCTGGTGAAGCACTTCAGAATGAAAGGATTTCATTTGCAATAACCATCTGAGTGGCCTGGTTGCTTTCTCTTCTCCAAGATACACAGGCTAAGCATAAAAATGTCTGGATGTGCAGGCTCAGCAGCCATGGCTCATGGACCCAGCCACTCCGCAGCATGTGGGATCCTCCCGGACCGGGGCACGAACCTCCTTCCCCTGCATCAGCAGGCGGACTGCCAACCACTGTGCCACCAGGGAAGCCCTGTAAATGTATTTAAAAGCAATCATGGAATGCTTTAATTTTTGCATCTAATATTTGCTCTGGAGGAGTAAGCCAAAGACCAGAGTGGTGCTAGAAGAATCCCTGGAAAATGTGAACACAAGAATGCTGTCTTATAGAGTCATGTTGGCCATTATTGGTCAAGGTCACTGAGAGCAATGCGTGAATAAGAAATAATTTTCAGAGCCCCAGTTTGCAATACCCCCATGCCCAATACTCATGTTCTGAGACCACTTTAGTTACCAGCAAACTCACCTTAAAAGTCAACCCCTCAGTGTTTTTTAACCTTTGTGACTGTAACAGTTTGTAGGAATTTTGTTTGTCTTGTTATATATTTTTGATTATACCACTGTCACTACCAACCCTGGCACCAAAAATACTACCAATATTCACCAAGAACCATCACACAATAGCCATCCCCACTACCACACTTCCTCCACCACTAACATCATTACCCCAAGAATGGCAGCAGTACTAATACCTTTATTATAACTACCACCACCACCACCATCACAACAGACATAACCAACAACAATGAGAAAATAACTTGCTATATTTCTCCAAGAACAGCAATATTTGTTGAGAATGTCAAGATTCCTTTTTTTCTGCCTTCTGCCCTACCATCACCAAATGTGAAAAATTTAGTCTTTGTTTCATTAGGCTATTAAAATAGCAAGTGAGATGGTAAGACATAAGGAGAACCATTGGAGAACATTTATTCCTGAATGAAACAGAGCTGTTTTTCACTCCTACTGATCTGATTTTTATAGAAAAATTACAACTTCTACTCTTTGTGAGACCAGGAGGTTTAATTGGCAGCCACAAAACAGCACTCAGCCTAACTTTTAAGCAAAAAAATAAATATTACACATATCAACCTAGTTCAGATAGCAATATAAGAATGTGACGTATGTTTAATAAAAATCATTAGGTTTTGTTTCGAGAAACTTAGTGACATACAGCAGAGGGTCATTAGCATCCTAAGGGAATTCATCGACATCATTAAACAGCATTTTGGGGGTAGCATTAAATGTTGGGACTCATTTTATTTTAATTAAGACATAAGATGTATCAAAAAGGAAAATGACATTAATGATAAGCAGAAATGCCAAGTGGTTGACTAGTTAAAAATGACACTGGGGCTTCACTGGTGGTGCAGTTGTTGAGAGTCCGCCTGCCGTTGCAGGGGACATGAGTTCATGCCCTGGTCCAGGAAGATCCCACATGCCATGGAGTGGCTGGGCCCATGAGCCATGGCCACTGAGCCTGCGTGTCCGGAGCCTGTGCTCCGCAACGGGAGAGGTCACAACAGTGAGAAGCCCGTGTACCACAAAAAAGAAAAGAAAAGAAAAGAAAAGAAATAACACTGAACAAATACAGTTATGAATGTCAGTTGCCCTGAAATTTTAAAGTCTTAAATCTTAGTTTAAGAATGAAATACATAATTTAATATTTTTACTTTTATAATATACTTTAGTTTTTAGAAATCTTTTAGATATATGGAAAAAAAATGATTATATAGATTTTGCATAACCCAGCAGCCAGATTCCCCTATTATTATTATTTTATATTTTTATTATTTTATATTATTATGGCATGTTTGTTAAAATAAAAAAAAAAACAATGCTGGTACATAATTATTACTAGAATCTATACTTTATTTAGATTTCCTTAGCTGTTATTGAAAGTCCTCTATCCATTTCAGGATCCTGTTCAAGTTACCATATTAGATTTAGCTCTCATGTCTCCTTAAAATCCTGTTGGCTGTGACAGTTTCTCACACTTCCCTTGTCTTGATCATCTTGGTAGGTTTTTTTTGTTTTTGTTTTTGTTTTTATTTTTGTTTTTGTCTTGGCTGTGCCAGGTGGCTTTCAGGATCTTAGTCCCCGACGAGGAATCAAATCCATGCCCCCTGCAGTGGAAACACAGAGTCCTAACAACTGGACCACCAGGGAATTCCCAATGATCTTCGTCGTTTTGAGGAATACTTTTCAGGTATGTAGCTGGAACCCCCTCTAGTGTAGTTTGATTTTTTTTTTTTCTTAATTAGACTGGGGTTAGGAATGTCTCAGTGTAAGATAATAGAGGTGTAGTGCCACTTTCACCCCAACATATCAAAGGTACACACTATCAACACTACCTATCAGTATTGATATTGCCCTTGATCACCTGGCTGAGGTGGTGTTGGTCAGGTGTATCCATTGTAAAGTTATCCCCTTCCCCTTTCCATACTTTACCTTTTGGAAGGAAGTCACTATGTACAGCCTTTATTTAAGAAATGTGGTATTATGCTACACTTCCATGAGGCAGTGCATCAACAGCAATTATTTGAAATTCTTCATATGAGAGATTTTTCTCTTCTGTCTCATTTATTTAGCCAGTCATTTATGTATAGCACTACGGACTCATGGATATTATTTTATACTTTGGATTATAATCCAATACTACTTTATTTATTTTATTGTTCAAATTGTTCTGTCTTTGTCCATTGGGAGATCTTTCAGTTGATTCCTGTGTCTCTTTAACATAACTTCATCATTGTGATATGTGTCTGTTGTGTGTATTTTGAGTACTTCTTACTTTCTGGAACTACAAAATACTCTGGACTGATCTTGTGTATTTCCTGCTGCAGTTCTAAAATCAGTCATTTATCTAAGGAGCCCTGGTTTCTTTTACTGGAGATTAGTATTACAAATGAAGATCTGGGAGCAAGGTGTGCTCATTGCTACTGGGGTGACTTTACTTCTAGGTGGTCTCAGCTGACAGACAGGGATATATATGTATACATAGTAATCTGTGTGTATACACATATCTGTAAATAGTTCTACATGTAAACTTCCATAGTAAGCTAAACATGAGTTCATACTGATGTATTCAAATGCAATCCATTACCAAATGGATCATTCTAGTCTCTTTCCTTTGGTTATCTGTAACCTTCCCCTCCAACAAAGAGAAATCTGGATTCCACTCTCTCCATCTATTTACTTAATTGCTCAGTGCTAGTATACATGCACAGTGGTTTCATAATTTCTAATGCATACCACAATGGGAAACATCTGTATCAACTAGATTATAGTGCATATATGCAGTCCCCTGTTCTTTTTAGTCTTATAGATTTCACTCATTTCCAGTGTTTCTTATGACAGAATATTTCCCACAACCACATTCATTGACATTGTTTCAGAGATTTGTAATACAATTAGATTATTTTGTCACAGTCAGTATTTTATCCTGGGATCCCATGATATCCTAAATCATTTTTAAAATTTGCAAACATTAAGGGTCACTCTTTGTCTGTAAAGTTTTATGGGTCTTAACAAATTCATGGTGTTTTGTATCCACATTAGAGTATCAAACAGAATAGTTACACTGCCCTGAAAACTCCCTCATGCTTTACCTAAACATGATTCTCTCCTGCCTCTTAAGCTGTAGACTTATTCATATTCTATAAGCATGAAATACATTGTTCTTCTTATTATTTTAAACAGTTAATTTTTATACAGTTAAGAATAGAAATAGTTAAAAATTATTTTACTCATTTATTTTCTGACATTCTTCCTTTCATTATATAGATTTTAATATCTGACCTATGTATTTTTCATTCTCCCTGAAGAATTTTCTTTTGATATTTCCTTTAGGACAGGTCTGTTGATGAATACCTTAAGTTTTTGTTTTTCTGAGAAAGTCTTTGTTTCTCCTTTAATCCTGAAGTATAATTTTGCTTGATAAAGAATTCTATATTGGTAGCTTTTTTTTTTAAATAAACTTGTCACTCCACTCTTCTTGTGTGCTTTCTCATGAGAAGTCCGATATAGTTTTTATCTTTGTTCCTCTATAAGTAAGGTGTTGTTTTTCTGTCTTTTAAAATATTTTATCTTTGATTTTCTTCAATTCAAATACTTTATGCCTAGTGTAGATTTTTCAGTATTTAGCCTGCTTGATATTCTCTGAGCTTCCTGCAGCTATTGTTTAGTATTTGTCATTAATTTTGGAAAATACTTGGCCTAATATTTCAAATATTTCTCCTGTTTCATTCTATTTTTTTCTCCTTTTGATATTCTAATTACACACAAGATACACCTTTTAAATAGTCCCATGGTTCTTAGATGTTCTGTCTTTTTTTTTTTTTTCTTATTCATTTTCCTCTCTGCATTTCAGTTTGGGAAGTTTCTATTGTCATATATTTCAGATCACTAATTTTTTCCTCAGCTGTGTCCAGTCTACTGATGGGAGGATCAAAGGGATTCTTCAAACCTGTTGCAGTGTTTTTGATTTCTAACATTTCCTCTTAATTTTTTCTTAGCGTTTCCATCTGTTTGATTATATTACCCATCTGTTCTTCCCTGTTGTCAATTTTTTCCATTAGAGTTCATAACATGATAATCATAGCTATTTTAAATTCTCTGTCTGATAATTTCAACATCTGTTTCATATCTGTCTGTTTCCGATGTTTGCCTTGTCTCTTCAGACTGTGTTTTTTTTTTTTTTTTTTTTGGCTTTTAGCATGCTTTGCAACTTTGTTGAAATCTGGACTTGATGTATTGAGTAAATAGGTCTTTGGTGCAATGGTTTATGTTAATCTGGCTGGGAGTTCTGTTTTGTTTATTGTTTGATGCCAGTGTAGGTGGCAAAGGCTTCAAATTCCTCTAGTGTCTTAGGTTTTTGTCTCTCATGTTGTCTTTGGAATTTGCTAAGAGAACTTCTTAGAAAGAGTCTGCGTCCTGCAGCTTTGTCATCGGTAATCCGCTATTATTAACCTGGAGCCCTGCTGGTGTTGGAGTAGGGTGTGTTCTATAATCTTATGTTTAAATCTCATATTTAACTTGACTTGCAACCTTGAACTGTGACTTTAACTATTGTTTCTTAGCTCCCCCTCCCTCGACCCCACCCTTAGGTGAAACAGGAAGGTCAGAAGGGCTGGAGTCAGGCATGTGTACCTCCATAGCTCAGACAAGGCTCTAGTAAAATCCTCTTCAGTGGAAAGTTGGCTTTGTTATGAAGAATGTCTTGGGTGTATTTCTAATGGTTCCTATCCCTTCTCCCTATCAGATCCACATACAATTTTTCTTGACAGTTCACCATAAGAGTCTGGTAAGACTTTTAGAAGTAGAACCCATAAAAGTCCAAAGAGTGTGGTCCATGAGGTTTTCTCACTTTTATGATAGTCTACAGTCAGCATCCAGCAATTTGTCAAAATTCCGATTCAAGTGTCCCTAACAGTTTTTGGCTTGAGCAGTGTCTACTGCAGGTTAGGAGACCTCACTATGACTCTCAAATTTGCTATCTCTTTAGATTACAAGGTGGTGTTTTGTCCTGTAATCTTAGTTCTATAATATGTCCCCCAAAATCATTATTTTTTAGTTTACTCAGCTTTTTCTTATTATAATTATGCAGTGGAGACTTCCAAGCTCCTTACATTTTAGACCTAGCAAGAGAACACCCTAACTTTTTAACAGTATCCATTTTGATGACAAATGCTTTAGAGAAGACATCAAGATATTACATGCTTTAAGATATTTCCATTATAACAGTTTTATACAAGTTGATGTTAATAATAATAATATTGGTTAAACTTAAGACTACAGTTAAAACTTCATAATAGTCAAGTAGACACAAGACTTTTTAAAATGAAACTTAGAATATATTCACATTTGTTACATTAACATGTATTATGCTAAGATGTGTTGTCCTCAATTTTTTTTTAAATATCAAATCAAATGCCATACAAAATTTATTATAAATAGATTTCCTACTAAAATATTATAAAGATGGAATTCATGAATCTACTAAAATATGTTTTCTTTTTTTTCATATGTTTAGTCCTAAATAAGTGACTTGCTTAACTTTTATTTGATGATAATGGGGACATTTTTGGCTAATCTTTGTACTATTACTTTCCTTTTGAGAGATATTAGAAAATTATATCTTTAGGCATACCTCATTTTATTGTGCTTTGCTTTATTGTGCTTCACAGATATTGCATTTTTACACATCATGTCTCTGTGTCACAGTTTGGTAATTCTTATAATATTTCAAACCTTTTTCATTATTACTGTTATATTTGTTGATCTGTGGTCAGTGATATTTGATGTCACTATTGTAATTGTTTTGGAGCATTGCAAATTGCAACCATATAAAATGGAGAACTTAGTCAATTATTGAAATGACAACAAAGGATTTAAAATATTACATCAACTTAGTTGATAAAACAGCAGCAGGGTTTAAGAGAAGTGACTCCAATTTTGAAAGAAGCTCTACTGTGGGAAAAATGGTATCAAACAGCTTTGCATGCTACAGAGAAATCATTCGTGAAAGTGTTACTGAGTCCAAACTCGTACTGCTTGCCACAGGATGGGTGAATAAATCAAGAGACGAGTTGTTGGGACAAGGTATAACGACTTTATTCCGAAAGCCAGCAGACTGAGTAGATGGCAGACTAGTGTCTCAAAGTACCATTTTACCTGAGTTAGAATTCAGGCTTCTTTTATATTAAAAGTGGGTGGGTGGGAGGCTGTGACTGTTTGTTGCAGACTTCTTGGTGCCGGCCGGACAAGAGGGTATGTGATAATCTTTTGTTCTTGCAGCTGTCCACTTAGGTCTAGTAGCGATGTTCCTGTAAACTTTCAACTCGACCAATGTCATTTTCTGTTTTGCAACTTTTTATCTCTATGTGGATGAAAAGTGTTATGGCTTTAAATGTCCAGCCTAGAGGCAGAGACTTGACAAAGGGCTATATGTATATTTCAGGCTATAAGCACCATTCTATTAGACAGAGGTGCAGAACCAGCATGACAAAGCACAGAGAACAGAGAACAAAGTTTAGAGCTAAAGGAATAATAACTCCAACATGGAGTCAGGTTTGTTCTTCTCTGTTAAAAAAGAAAAAGTTAAATGATGCAGCAAACTTCATTGCTTATTTTAAGAAATTTCCACAACTTTCAGCAATCACCACACTGATCAGTCAGCAGCCATCAACACTGAGACAACATCCTCCAACAACAAAAAGATTACTACTCCCAGAAGGCTCAGATGATGGTTAGCGTTTTTTAACAGTAAATTTTTGATTAACTTATGTACATTTTTAAGACATAATCCTATTGCACACTTAGTAGGATATAGTATAGTGTAAATGTAACTTTTATATACACTGGCACTAAAACATTCACTTGACTCTATTTATTTATTCATTTTATTGTGGTGGTCTGGATCCACTCCCGCAATATTCCCAACATATGCCTGTGTATATATATATATATGCGTATATATATATATATATATATATATATATATATATATATATATATATATATGTATGTGTGTGTGTGTATTGTATTATCAGAAAATGTAATACTTAATTTTGTTGCACTAAAGGTAGACTGAATACATTTATCTAATTAAGAAATTAGAAAAGTGTTTTATATATCTAGATCAGAGGTCAGCAAAATCGTGGCTTATGGACCAAAACCAACCCACAGACTTTCTTTCTTTTTTTTTTGTAAATAAAGCTTTATTGGAACACAGTCACCTCATTTATTTACATATTGTCTATGGCTGCTTTCAAGTGTAAAATAACAGAGTTTAGTTGCAATAGAGACCTTATGGACCACAATGCTAGAATATTTATTATCTTTCTTTGCAGAAAATATTTGCCTATCTAGATGTATCCTGATTTAACACAATATGATATCAGAATTTAACACTTTGCCATAGAATAAATTCTAATTAATTAATAATTGAAGTTTAATGGAAAAAGACTTGAAATTTCTGAGAACATATTTATTTTGCTAAAAAGTATATAATTATACTGTAGTCTTTAAGTAATTTATGTTTTCCTCAATCTAGGAAATACTGGCACATAGAATCTGGTTTTATGGTATGTTAAATTATTTTTACCATTGCACATAAATAATTAATCAAAATAGATGTAACAAAAACAGAGAAAAAAGTGCTCATGTCAGTTAATTAAAGATACCTGGTGTTTTATATTAAAATACATGAAATAAAACATTTGAGTACCTTCCTTAACATTAAATATGTATTAAGCAGACTGAATATTTTTTTTTTCAAATATGGTGTGCCAAGAGAGTTTGATTTAAGAACTTTGGTGTTACTTTATTAAATATCTATTTTTTCACTATATTTAATAGATGGAGAAGAATGTTATTGGTATGTTTATTTTATTTATTGGTATGATTTCTTTCCAAGCACCAGAAAGATAAATAAACAAATTGAAAGGGGACTTTGGAATACTGCTTTCCACATAAAGTTAAAAAATTAAGTGTGGCTCAAATCCTGAGCTCATGGGTCATTTAGTGTTTATCCTCATTTGTAACAAGCTTGCATGTGACATTAGCGATCTGCACTTGTCATGCAGTTTGATTTTTTATTTAGGTTGGTGGATGCTCTGAAAATTTATTGATTGAAAGAGGGAAGCAGTTAATAGTCAGTATATGGTCAAGTCATAAACAACACTCTTTTATGGAGACAAAAGTTCACTAGTCTGGCCTTACTCTAAAAAATACTCAAACAACCCAAGGAATTTTAAAAAGAGCAAAATTCCAATCCCGACTCAGTCTCCCTTGAATATGCATACCTGTCTTCCTGAAATTCATAATTTTAACTCATATAAGAGTTTTCAAAAAAGATAGGCAAGAATATTAGGGGGTTCAATTATAACCCACTTCAATTCCTTTTTTGTTGTTGATAAAAGCTAATATATGTTGTTTTACTCAACACAAAAATAGCAACTTACTTTCAAAAATTCCACTATCTAAAAGAGTATGAACACTCAAAAACTAACTTTGGTACAAATATTTCATATTGTTAAATGCAGTTTCTGTTCTCCACCTATCTACGTCAACTTAAAGCACTGCATATTGGCATAGGGGCTGCTTTTTGAGTTTGAGGCAAACACAATCTGTGTGAATTGGGACCCACACATCCTTTTCATCCAAAGCTCCCTGGAGGCCCCAGCAATAATCTCTCTCAGATACCCCCTAACTCCCCATTGTCCAAACCCCTAAAGAATTTGGTGAAACCAACTTTTTAGATTGCATATCCCACCCACCAAAACATACTGTAAAAGCAACAGCCTACAGAAAGCAACAACCTTGCTGTGGCAATTTATAATAATCCTCTGTATAATACTTAGGAGTCTTTAATTTTGATGTAATGGAAAATGTAACTCAAATTAGTTCAAACAATAAAGTGGGTTTACTGCCTCACCTATCAGGAGAGTTCAAATGCTCATGTTTTATTTGATTTTGTTGCTTTGCTACCTCATCAGGAAGCAGGATTCTTTAATTAGTCTACTTTGCCTTCTATAATGAGCTTTGTTTATCCTAAGGCTGACTTTCTTCTGGGAAAGAAGATAACCACAGCAGTATACACATTTGTAGCGTGCACCACTTCGAAAGATACAGACAGAGCATGCTATTCTAAAAATATATTCTCTAGTCTAATTTGTTGAGCTTTGATGAGTCCCATGGATACTTATTAATATTAGGTCAGTTAGCTCAGCTTCGGCACCCGTGTTCCCTCATAAATTACAGATTGTGTGAAGGATTCATGGACACTAAAAAAAAGTGTAGTTACACAGAGACAGTGTTATGAATGTCAAGGAAGTAATGAAAATGTCCCTGACACACTAAATTATCAAATGACAATCCTAACCATCTGTAAATTCTAATTATACTTCTTAATCTTGTTAGTGTCTATTTAAAAAAATAACTCTGTCAAAGGCATCATCTTCTGGAAGTTAAAACATTATGCACCTTCAGTTACTAAGAACATCTCACAACTATTCATAGAAGACTCATTTTAGTCTATATATTTATCTGTATGTCTTTCTTCAGAATGTAGAAGAGAAACCAGGAAGAAATGGTCCAATTCAATTAAACAAAACAGATGCATAGGAATCATCCACTTGTATTCAGGTTAACCTACCAATCTACTAAAGAAGAGAACAGTAGTGTAATTCCCTATACCTACCATGAGCTACATTAACTCTATACCAAATATTGAAATAACAGAAAGCACAATGATCTCAAATATCAATTTTCAAAAATTAGGGACAAATCAACCTTCCATATTGATGATGGTAGACCTGGAATTAATTAAAAGAATTTGCAATGATGGAGTGATATTTATCTCTATTTAAAAAATAGTAGCTTTTTTGTTTATCCTTAAAACAAAGCAACTAGAAGTCCCTAACCAGGTTTTTAATTTTTTTCCCTTATTCACATATTTCCTTCTGAAAAATAAAAACCTATATTTGAATGAAGCCCATGGTAATGTTTAAAGTTACCTTGTTCTTTGTGTACATCATTTACCTAAAAATATGTATAACACATTATAAAGCAACTATACTCCAGTAAAAATTAATTTAAAAATATATATATATATATATATATATATATATATATATATATATATATATATATATATATATATATATATACTGTAAGCTTTCTATTTGACAAGCATTACATTTTTTACCAAGGTGGGGTAAAAAAAGGAAAAAAAAAAAAACAAATGAAATCATTCCTGAAGGAGCACACTGATTAATGGAGCTATGCCAATGGAAAATTAGAAGGAGAAGAGATAATTCCTATCCTGGAGCGCTGTAGGAGAAGGAGGGAGGGCAACTAAGTCAGCTTTGGATACTTAGGGATGAGCACATAGAGGATTTATCCTTTACTTGAGAATAAATGTATGAATTAGATTTAACTTTATAGGGAAACAGAAAGAAGAGATTGTAAGAAGATGGGACATGTACATGTGTGGTTCCACATCTAACCACAGAAAGTTAGAACTGGAAAATGGTTAACTTGAGTTAAAGAGAGTATACACCAGATTACAAAATGCTTTAAATACTGCGAAAGGTGTTTAGATTTTTTTAACCAGTAAGACTGTTCAACTTTAGAATAGAATTGATAAATTTTCATGTTAAAAAAGTCCGTCTTTAGCACTATGAAGGAGAGATTGGCTTAGGGTGAGCAGAGAGCATGCTGCTCAGGACTTAAAGGAAAATCAAGCCAAAGAGGCAATTAGAAAAATCTAGGCTAATAGAATAAGCACATAACCTAGGGCAAGAATTATTGGATGAGTGAGAAACACTTTTAGAAGAAAGTTGTTTTAATGTGAAGGAAGGGGAAGAAATTTATAAAGACATCAGGTTATGTTTCGAGCTATTAGAAAGCTACATGCAGACATGGCGAGAAGGGCAGAGTTTTATTCACGGCTTTATTCTTTTCTTTGCTTTTTCCTTAAGCATTGATACAATCAGGTAAGGTCCTGGAGCTCTGGTTATTTCTAGTGAAATCTCATCAATTCCTATCCTCCAAACACACAGCTTCATTACCACTATATCTCTAAAAATATAAAAGACTAATTCCATCACACCTTAATTATCTTTTTGTATTCCTGCCCCAAGACGCTCAAGATTTCTAAGGTCCTCTTTACCTGGAAACTTATATCTCACCCATAGATGTGGACTGCTTCATATCTGACACACTAGTTCCTCCTGATGTTCAGACTTAGCAAGCCTCTATCTCCTCAAGATTTTATTGAATATTATCTTCACCTTTTTGCACTAATTGAAATATTTCTCCTTCCTATGGAAATATATTTCTTAGAGCAGTTTCCCTTTTTTCTCTCACAGTTTTTATAAGACTGGACATAGATGCTAGGTAAGTGTCCTACTTGGTCTTGATAATATCTTCCACCCTATTGTCACTGCCTTCTTTCTACCAAATTTCCACTTTAAAAACTCATATACAGAAACAGATTCACAGATACAGAGAACAAACTAGTAGTTACCAGTGGAAAAAGGGGTGAGGTGGGGATGGGGACAAGGGAACGGAAGGGGATTAAGAGGTACAAACTACTAGGTATAAAATAATTAAGACACAAGGATTTAATGTACAACACAGGGAATATAACCAATATTTTATAGTAACATTAAATTAAGGATAATCTATAAAAATATCACATCACTATGTAGTACACCTGAAATTTATATAACATTGTAAATCAGCATAGTTCAATTAAAAAAAAAACTAATATACTGTCTAGATATAATATCATTCTGTGTCACATACCACAGTTCTTACTCTAATTATTTACAGATTATGGTTCACATTGTCTCTCATTCCATGAAGATGTCTCCACCTGCTTTATTTTCAAGCTCTTCAACATGGTTCATTTTATAATTTCTTTTGCTATCAGTATCCACTTAGAAAATTCTTCCATTCTGTGAGCCTCTCAGTTTTTTTACTTCTTCTATAATTACTTTGTTCTCTACTCCAATTCCACTCCCTTGTCTGGAACATATCATCACAAAAAACAGTTTCCAAAATCTCAGACTAAAGAGTCTACTCTCTAATTGCCACCTTCTTTATTCCTTGTTATATCCCAGATTACCTCATCTCACATGCTTTTTAGTGATGGTCGTTGATTCTTTTCCAAACCCTTCATATCCTCTTCATTTTTTTCCCCTTCTTACGGAGCTTGGATTTCATTATAATCACTTCCTTTTATTTTCTTCTAAGTTTATTTATTTATTTATTTTTCTTTTTAGCCATGCTGTGAGGCATGCAGGATCTTAGTTCCTCGACCAGGGATCAAACCTACACCCCCTGCAGTGGAAGTGCAGAGTCAACTGCTGGACATCCAGGGAAGTCCCATCACTTCCCTTTATTGATTGATTGATTGATTGATTGATTGATTTAACTACTTTATTGGAGCATATTTGCTTTACAGTGGTGTGTTATTTTCTGCTGTATGACAAAGTGAATCAACTATACATATATGTATATACAATATGTATATACGTATATCCCCATATCTCTTCCATCTTTCATCTCCCTCCCACCCTCCCTATCCCACCCCTCTAGGTGGTCTCATAACACCGAGCTGATCTCCCTGTGCTGTGCAGCTGCTTCCCACTAGCTATCTATTTTACATTTGGTAGTGTATATATGTCCATGCCACTCTCTCACTTCATCTCAGCTTACACTTCCCCTGGCCTGTGTCCTCAAGTTCATTCTCTATGTCTGCATCTTTATTCCTGTATTGCCCCTAGGTTCTTCAAAACCATATATATATATTTAGATTCCATATATATGTGTTAGCATACGGTATTTGTTTTTCTCTTTCTGACTTACTTCACTTTGTATGACAGTCTCTAGGTCCATCCACCTCACTACAAATAACTCAATTTTGCTTTTTTATGACTGAGTAATATTCCATTATATGTGTGTGCCACATCTTCTTTATCCATTTACCTGTTGATGGATGGTTAGATTGCTTCCATGTCCTGGTTAATAGCACTGCAGTGAACATTTCCATCACTTCCTTTTATACACCTTCAGCTTACTTACCAAACTTCTTTATTACATTTTCTTGAAGAAGAAAAAAAAAAAAAAAAAAAAAACTGGTCAAATCTAACATTATATCTAGTCAATGGTCACTTCCAAAAAATGCCTGTTGCTGCAAAATACACCAACTGGATTCATGTTAATTCATGACCATTAATTTCAAGAACATCCTTAGTGTTTCAGGGCAGTCCTGTGACATTCCCCTACTGGGTTCACCCAGAACCCCTTACTGTGCTAAACGACTATTGGGCAACCTCTCTGTTCTAGTATTCCTTCCCTCCTCCCTGTTTCTCACTAACATGCTCACATGATGACATTGTAACTGGTTTCTTGGTGAAATATGTGAACGCAGAAGTAAAATTCTATAGGTGCACACCATCACATCCACTAACTCACTGCAGTTTTGGTGTTTTCTCTTATTCCTGTGAAAGAATATTTCATATTCTTTTCTATTACTGACCATACCACTTATGTGATAGAGATCATCCACTCTTACCTATTCAAGAACACCACTTCTGCCCCTTCCCTTTCCTGCATCTCTACTTTTTATCCTGTTAATCTAATCATTCTCTTAACCATTAAATCATTGTAGTGCTTCACACATCTTCAAAACAAAGCACAACAAAATCATTCTCTTTACCCTATGTATATTACTGACTATGCTTTATTTCACTACTCCTTTTAATTACAAAACTTCTAAAAAAAGGTACTCATTAACTGATGGATTTTTTCCTTCTATTTTTTCTTTAACATATTCCAAACTGGCTAGCACTCCACATTGTACTGTAACCATCTTAATACAGATATAATGTGGACACTGGTGAATTTCTTGTTTCCAACAACTAGAAATGCTCAGAGTTTACCTTACTCAAAATGTGAATTGCATTTCTAACATTAACCCGTATTTCCTCCTTCTTGAAAAACCTCTTTAACTTGGCTTCCAGGAAACAATTCTTTCTTTATTCTCCAACATTTCACTGTCCTTTTACTGCCACATTCTCATCTTTCTAACATCCAGGTGTTGGTGTGTCTCAGAATTCAGACAGACATCTGACATTCCCTATTTATAATCACCTCCTCAGTGTTTATTTCATACCATGAATCTTAACATCGTATGAATCTTAACATCTAAGTTCTTTCTCTCTTATTTATTACATACAAATAGGATCTCTCCTGTGAATGTCAAACCCATATTTAACTCTCTATGGGACACTTGTACTTGGTTGTCTAATAGATACCTCAAGTTTATCCTCTACAAAATCAAACTCTGAATGGACGTTCCCTCTCAAACTTGTACACCTTATAATCTTCCCCTTATCATACTCTATTTTCTCAGTTACTCAAGTCATTCTTCTACTCCATTCCAATTAGAACGTGGACTCTGACTTTTTTGCTCATGGCTCTTTTATAACAAAAATAATATTTGATGTATAGAAGATCTTCAATAAATAACTACTGAATGAATGGATAAAATAATGAAAATAAGAGGCGGGAGATGAATTTGGCTTTGGATTTTTTTAAATTATTATTGGTGTATAGTTGCTTTATAATGTTGTATGAGTTTCTACTGTACAACAAAGTGAACCAGCTATACGTATACATATATCTGCTCTCTTTTGGATTTCCTTCCCATGTGATTAGAGCATCCTGTAAAGTGAAAATTTTATAGGCAATTTAATATTAAAGTCATTGTGATGCAGATAGTAGCTCAAACAAATAAAATGATAGGACTTATTTAGGGAAAGTGTGACAATTGAGGAGAGGAAAAAAATCTAAGGACAAAATTTTATGGAATGACAACTTTCAAGTCTTGGGGAGAGATAATAGTGCTTGAAAAAAGAGAAATAAATGATTAGAGACACAGGATGAATATAAGTGTGATTTAAATCAGAGGAAATAAGAAAGTGATTGCAAAATTGTCCAAGAGACTAAGTTAGATAAGAACTTGAATTGACAAAAAGAGGGTCCTTGGGGAGATATTTAAGGCAGGTTTAGAGGAATTGTTAGAGTGCAAGCCAAGTTACAGCACATGGAAGATTCGATGGGAAAGAAGGAGGTAGAAACTCTGAGCACAGATTGTAGCTCTATTACTCTTGGCTGTTAGAGGAAGAAGAGGATCTGAAATGGGGCAGGGAGTAAGAGACTGCAATTTTCTCTATTAATATGAGAGAAAGTCTACATGTGCCAGGAAAAGGAGACAATAATTAAGGAACATTTGAAGAAATACAAGAAGATAATGTATAGAATGATGCTCTGGAAAAGAGAGAATATCTACAATTCTAGTATCAATACAATGAATATCAATAAGAATATTTAGTTTATTGAAATTTACCAAATGTTCTCTTATTATCCATTTTCTTTATGGAACTGTTAGTCCTGAGTATTATTAAAAAGCAAGTCACTTCCTTAAAGGACCTCCTCTACTAAAAGGTGTAAATAAGGTGATGTGGGAAAAAAAGACATAAAGTATATTAAAAACATTGTCTTTGTCATGAGAGATAACTAGCAGAAGAAGGGCAGGTACCATTTTCTTGTTGCAGTCTGCACGTTCTCTGCCTATGAGAAAACTAAGGGGGAGCAAAACTCTTATTAAAAGTCTCACACTTTGTATCTGTTCATTCTTGGTTGGAGCAATAGTGAAGTTTCTGACTCTCCTCCCCATTAGCTTTCCATGACTAAAGAAAGATATCCCCGGGGAAAGGAAACTTTAGAATCAGCTGAGAATTCAGCTTCACGCTGGTGGATTGTAGTTACCAGAGTGCATCATTGAGGGCACATAGAATTCAATTTAATCCACAAAAAGACTAATGATAGAAAACACAAAAAAATTGGAAAGTTTTACTTGCAAACAACAAATGACCTCTTGGCAAAGAGAAAACTTACCTCGTTGGTCACAGCAAGAAAGGTTCTATAGATTGAAATGTTGGTTCAATAACTAAGCACTGAAGTCACTTCTTTTGGCTTGAAGCAGAAATAGAACTCCAAAGGAGAGGAAAGGCAGGTTTCCCCGTAACATTTGCAGGACCTGGGCAATAGTGCAAATGGTGGTTCTCATACCAAGTAAATATTTAATATATTTGCTCACCAATTATTCCCTAGGTCAGTTAATCTTAACCCTGGCCTCACACTTAAAATCTTCTGAAGAGTATTTAAAAATACCTATGCCTGAACCTTTTGACCCACTGATACTTAGATTTGTTGTAGATGAATTCTTAGGTCTTTGTATTTTATTATCAGCTTCTCAGATAGTGCTAATGTGCCTTCAGGGTAAAAAATATTCTGGTAGAATAATTAGAAAGTCTTCTGTCCCATGATCTATTGATAAGATGAAACTTATCTAAATTCAGACTGTGGAATATTAGCGCACCAAAAACCTCTCATCGAGCTTCTGTCTTTGGCCAGAGGTACTTTTGGTTACTTTTAAACTTTGTAAAAAGTGACGTCAGATGAAGAGTGCAAATCTGTGAGGGGAATAAAGAAACCTAAATACATGTCCAAGGAGGTAGTTTTTTAAAACATCAAGAGGCTCATGAAAACATTTTGAAAGACACTTGCAGATTGTAATCTTTTTGACCAGTCTGCATGCAATTTGGTTCATGTACACTAGGGATGACAAAGATGAATACTAAATGGTGCTAAATTTTCCTGAACAACTAAGTAATCCACCTGAATAACATGAATGTTTTGAATAGATCATTCCATGCTGAGATTTAAGTTTATTTATCCTAACATGGAGAATCATCTGTATTTCTTATTCAGGATAAGCATTCAACAGTGTAGTAAAGAAAATATCCTGTAGCTAGTGCTTGCCTCAGCCATTTTTTTCAAAATGTAGTAGTGAAACTTGTAATTTTTTAAAGATGCATTGTAATCAACCAATTCAATATATTTTGAGTAACTGGTGTATAGAAAGAAGGATGCTAGGGAAAGACATACAGCATAAACATTAATGCATGTTAAAGAACAGTATATGAGTTAAAGAAGGTAAGTCAATAGGAAACAAAACAAAAATTACAATACATTTCATGACTGACACACGTGTTCTAAAAGGCTATATTACAAATATAGATGAAGAAAAGTGTAAGAGTGTAATAGAGATTTTAGTAAGTTTTAAAATATGGATATGATATTGCAGAAAGGAGAGAGAATGGCCAAGAGAATGACAATGTGTAAGTTTTGAAAAGACAATGAAAAAAATCTATAAATTCACTAGAAGAAGTTACAGAGATCAGTTATCAAGAAATTAGGTTTTTCTATAGAAGACTCTTAGGGGGCAGAGGAGCAGATAAATGGTCAATGACATCAGAAGTAAGAGGAAGATCATACAATATATTGAAAGGAAGCAAAGAAATTTATCTGTCCATGTGTGTTTTAAGCTCTAAAAAGTCATTGAACCATTTTGAGAAGGGAATAACTACTGCAAGTAGTAGGTTTTAAATAAAAACTTAGAGCAGAGGAGATACACAGATTTTACCATAAAATTTTCTGTGACTTCTCTGATGAACATTGTACTTTGTTACTTTGAGGTGAACTTGTTGTAGAGTTAGAATATGTACATTCTTTGAAGAGGAACTTAAAGGATCTTGTGCTGGAATGACTTCAATTCATTCTTTGGGTCACAACTGAAATAAAGCACTCTAAAAAGGCCATGACATAGTTTTTATTTGGTTCCAAAATAGTTTCCTAATGTCAACATTACAAAGTTATACCAGAATGAGGTAATTTATTCAAAACGCTAAATTTTACGGTAACATTTTCATAACTTTATTCTGAAATCTTGGATTACATTTTCTCAGAATATTTCTTTTTCTCTAGAATGATTTTCAAACAAATGACAGTAAGAAATAATGCGCAGGTTGCCTTTAAGATCTCTTTTCTCAAAACTCTTATAAAAGATGTTCTAGGTTAGCAGCACTCAATCTAATGGTAACTTTGTAAGGTTCTTCCTCAGAGTGGAGAAGTAAAAAAGTCATCAGGATACAGAGCAGAATTAAATGCTGACTTCTTTCTTTGAAACAGGTAATGGTCATTTTTATTCTGGAAGATTTTATCGTAAGCTATTATTTCTGACACAGAGAAAGTATGAGGGGCCATTTGAAATACTTAAGGACCAGCAGCATAGATGGATGTTGCATAGGAACCTGTTAAAAACGTAAATTACCCTACCTCAACCCAGACCTACTGAATAAGAATCCGTACTTTGAAGGGTCCAGAGGTGACTGGTATGTACATTCATAGTTACACAAAAGTTTGAGAAGGCTGTCTTATGCTAGTCGATGTGTAAACATATGAACAAAATTTTTCTTTCTAGTAGCTAATGAGAAGGAAGATATCTTGCTCTTTGCGATACCTTCTAGAACTCTCTCTTCTCTCTGTATTAGTGCAAAGAAGCATATACTATATCCCACAAGGTTATTGGAAGTTATCTTGGGAGTACACTGGGGACCTTGCCTTAGGATAACGCTTACACTGGAATCTAGAATTGTGAGAAAGGAAAAGGAGCTCAGTAATATCACCTCAGGGCATGTAATTTTGTTAGCCAATATGTTCTCCTGGTTATTTTAGAGACAAATCAAGTTCTGTTCCTTCCAACTAAAGGCACATGTTAGTTGATATGTCATTGAAACATTTACTTAAAAAATAGATAATTTACAGATATTGGGATCTAAATTTGTGTAGAAAATTTTAAAGAAAATATAACACTAATGCACTGGTAATCTGTGCAAAAACATTTGAATATTTGTTTTTCTTTCATTCCGGGAGGAATAATATTTTGAAGTACTTACTAATATACAACTTTTTTTTTCCATTTCTCACACTCATATTTTCTCATGCTTGTAGCCTTCTCCAGTTCAGACAGTGAGGGTATCCTGTATTCACTAACCTCAGGGACAGTTTATTACTTACTAGAGAAGTAGAAAGTTCAGAAATACCTTCTTATGGAAAAATATCTTAGGGAAAAGTAATCAAACATTATTTTCTGATTCAGAACACATTTTGTCTGCTAATAGCCACCAATATCTCCAGCCTGGCAGACACTGAGAGTCATGAGTTCTGAAAGCAAAGGAGTTTTATACATTTATAAATTTTACACATAGCTTTATTTTTTTTTTAATTTTATTTTGAAATATAGTTGATTTACAATCTTGTGTTAGTTTCAGGTGTACAGTAAAGTGATTCAGTTTGAGCTTTATTTTTATATTTGTATACTATTAATTTAGTTTTTTAAAAATATTATTTCACCACTATGTTTACATCATAACTGAATTAAAGTATTGGAATGTCCAAAATATTAAAGTAACACTGCAGTGCCTTAAGAGGTAAACCTTTTACAGCTCTATTTTCTCAATTCCAGTAAAAAACTGGTACTGTTTCAGGTACAAGCACAGAAGGCAACCAAAGAAGAAACAGTATCATTTAAATATATTGATACCTGCCACTATTTAATACACACTAAAATGTATAGAAAAAGTCACTGCCAGTTCAGTTGTTCTTTGTTGAAATAAACTGAAAAATCACTTAAATTAGCTTAAGCATTAAAGAGGAATTAACTTTAACAATAATAGGATATTTTCAGAAAACAAGAATAAGAAGTAAGTAACACTTAGTTGGGGAAAATAACTAGGGGATCTCATTTTTCTAAACATCTCTGTAGATCAGGGTTTCTCAAACCTGGCACTGTTGACATTGTGAGCTGGATAATTTCTTGTCAGGGGAGACTGTCCTGTGCATGTAGGATGCTGAGCAGAATCTCTGTCCTCTACCCACTCGATGCCAGAAGCATCTCTTTCAATGTGATAGCCAAGTGTCTCTTGGAGACAAAGTTGTCCCTAGTTGAAAACCACTGCTAAAGATATAGATATCGATCTATGTTTCATATAGGTATTGATTTGATATAGATAAAAGTGAAGATAGATGTAAACAAAGATGGAGATACAGATAAAAGTGATGGTATAGGTATAACCCATGTCTCATCATGACTTTCTCTGCATCGTGATAAATGTAAACACTGAGTTTTACAAACTAAAATTCAGCTCCTGGAAATAAAAACAGCTTTAGACTCCTTTCTAGTGCTGTGTTAAAAATTCCTAGGAATAGGGGGCTTCCCTGGTGGCACAGTGGTTGGGAGTACGCCTGCTGATGCAGGGGACATGGGTTCATGCCCCAGTCCGGGAAGATCCCACATGTGACAGAGCGGCTGGGACCGTGAGCCACGGATGCTGAGCCTGTGCGTTTGGAGCCTGTGCTCTGCAATGGGAGAGGCCACAACAGTGAGAGGTCCGCATACCACAAAATAATAAAAATAAAAAATAAAATTAAAATAATAATAATAAAAATTCCCAGGAACTTATTGACTCTTTTTGGTTCACATGTCTCCCTCAGAACTACCAACTGCACTCAAGGCATATTGAGTCACATCATATGACAGTAATTCAATAAAATACAGGATAGTGTTGGGAGAAGAATAATTACTAGAAAGGAGCAACGCTAACAGGAAACAGGGGATTACAAAGAGCCTTCATGAAATAGAGGAGAAAAAAATGTTAAAGAACTCATTACAGTAGATTTTTCTGAGCAGAAAACAAGCCTTCAAATTGAAAGGATCCAATCAACCTTCTGGACAAATGAACAAAGATAGATACATAAATTGAAAACTAAGACATAATTTTAAGATACCAACCTAAAACTTCCAAGAAAACAACAACAACAACAACAAAACTAATTGACAAAAGAATGAGAGTGATTTGGCACTAGTCATCCCACCTGCAATATCTGAAATTTAAAGAAAATGGAGACATACGTGTCTGTGGGAAATTACTCTCACCCTGTAATTTTATACTATGAATAAAAATTTTAGTAAAAAAAAAAGATATTTTAATGTCTCAGAAATGTTAGCTCACATTCGTCCATTTTTAGGAAATCAGTGGTGGATTTATAGTAAAAATATTAAAGCAAACAATAGAAAGTAAAACAGGAGATGCAGAAGATAATGAATCCAGTGACACAGAGAAAGGGAGGACCCAAAAGGACAAGTCCAGATTTGATCGGAACAAAGGCTGGAAAACAATGCCTTTGATACAAGGTATTTCATGGGAGGGTAGAACTACAGTCTTAAAATATATTGAGGATATGATAATAGCAACATTTAAGCAAAAAGAAAGGTAATCACTAATTCTAGAGAGAAATTGTAAGAGGACATGAGGCCAATATGAAGTAAATTAAAATGAGTCATAACTTTGAAAAATCACTGGAGAATGTGTGTAGGAATGCTAAGAATATTCCCTGTGAAGTGGGCAAAAGACTTGTAAATTTGGAACTATAGAGAACAAAATAAATTTATAGCAAACTCTCTAATTCTGTAATGAATAGTATTTGTCTAACTCTAACAGTCTAAAAATATATTATTTTTTTCCTTTTTGTTCTGGTTTATTAAGATATAATTTATGTATGTTAAATTTACCCTTTTTTTAGATATATAAGTCTGTGAATTTGACAAATGTATGCACTGGAACCACTACCACAAACAAGATATGGAATATTTGCTTTCTCCTCAAACCTACCCTCATGTGGATTTGTAATAATTGCCCCTCACAACCATTGATATGATTTCTGCCCTGTTCCATTTTTCAGAATCATGTAAATTAAATCCTACAGTAGGTAGCCTTTTTTTCTGGTATCTTTCTCATAGAATAATGTTTTGGTATTTACCAATATAATTGCATATTTTAGAAGTGTATTTTGTTTTATTGTTGATAAATATTCTATGGTATTGGTTTATTTCCAGTTTTTTTTCGGCAATGTATCAATCAGAAGCCACACAATAACTTGAACAGGATAATTTTAATATAAAAATTGTTAACATAGGAATTGGAGCAATGAGGGATTGACTTATAAGTGGCAACTAGAACTCTAAAGAAAATAGCAATAGACATAGGGAGAAGCCATGATACCAAGACTGAAATATAACACTCAAGGAGGAGCCTACCATTTTCTAGGGCTGAGAACCAAACCCCATGAGAGATGGGGTAGTCATAGCTCACAGGATACTAAAGAAGTTTGATAACACATTGACAGTGCTCACTAGAAATCTACCTTCTGAATGCTGGGGGAAGCTGGAATTTACTACAAGTTCCCCCAACTTTGTTCTTATTTAAAATGGTTTTGGCTCTTCTCAGTTCTTTATTTTCCATATAAATTTTAGAACTGGCTTATCAATATAAATAAAGAATGTGGGGATTTTGATTAGAATATTGTGGGATTTATAGATGAATTTAGGGTGTATTACCATTTTAACCACATTGAATATTTTGATCCAGGAACACTATTTAATTTTTTAACTTGTAGAAGCAATCTATATTTCAATATTTCCAATAAAACTTTTTAAAAGAACTCTCAAAATTAGTGGTCATTGAGCCATCATCTAAAATGTACTTAGTGCCATTGGAAAAAACAATTATCTATTTCTAAGCAGAAAATAATGAATTCTATTTCTTTCTTTTTTTTTTCCTATTGGAAGGTACACCTCATAAAATCTAACATATCACACTTACTAATAACTCACACTGATTCTGGGAAACATCAGCTGTTGGAGATACCAGATGTCTCTGAACATAAGAGGATGATATAGGACTGAAATCAAGTCTATAGTGGCAATATTTGCTGGAAATCTGAGTCCCACATCTCTTTCCAACCTCTTGCAGTCAAATAACTAACCTCATCCCCATGAAAAAAATGGAAAGTTACATTCTGGGGAGACTGGACTATTGAAGCTCTCATCTCAGGAAAATGGAACATGATGGAGGTTGTAATTTAGGTGCTGTGATGGCATAAAGAAAAACAAGAATTCCAGTAAAAGTCCACCATTATCTCCTTTGCCTCACCAGAAGATTAGAACATTCTTCTTTGGGGATAGTAATTGGTCTTCAATTAAAAGAAAACTGATATTAAGGTTTTGGAGGTACCATGATGAAATGACTAAACTTACCTGATTGCTTTAGTAAAGATCACTAATCAACACGCCCCTTTTGTATACACATAGTGTCCAAAGAGTATTTTCAGTGTTACATTTTAAATTATGAATGGGCATATAAGGATCACCTGATATGTTTGGAAAACTTAAAGTTAAATGTATCAAAACAAACCAAAAAGGTAGGTTAAAAGAAATCACATAAATACAGACATTGTAGGAAAAATTAAAATTCTAAAAACTATATAAGTAATACCCTGAGAGCAAATAGATTATATATCCAAAGGAAACAAGAGAATGTAATTTTAAGTTAAAAAACAGCAAAAAGTAAAAGTTCTTAAAATCTGAAAAAAAATATGTAGAAGGAAACAATAGAGAAAAAAATATGCAAATACACACAGATGGATTTTAAAATTACAGGATTAACCCAGGAAGTTCAATAACTGAATAGCAAGTTTCAGAAATAAAAGAGTTTCAGAAGAAAATGTATTTCGAACATATTATATAAGAAAAAATTCTATAACTTAAGAACATGTGTTTCCAGTTCAAAGAGGCCTAATATCTAAACAACATTAAAAAAACAAAGCAAAACAAACAAACAAACAAAAAAAACACTGAACAACCTCCAGATGGAAAGCAGGCCATATGAAAAAATAAAAAAAAAGTCAGAATGGTATGGTAATTCTCACAGGAAACACTAATTGCACATTCCTGAGAAAAAATATTTTTCACCAATCTATGTTCATCCATCTTAGAGAATACCTAAATCATCATAAGTGGAATGTTGATAGAAATATGAATATTAAAGGCACTGCAGTTGAGAGCTCAGAAGGAAATAAGGAAACTATTATTGGAAACTGGAGGAAGAGGGATCCTTATAATATAGTGGCAGAAGACTGTGGAATTATATTCTACAGTTATGTGGAAAGCAGAATTTATAAGCAATGAACCTGAATCTCCAGGTGAGGATATTTCTAAGCAATATGTTCAAAGTAGAGCCTAGTTCCTTACTGCAGGTTATAATAACATATGAGAGGAAAGAGTGAGATTGAGGAAAATAGTGTTAAAGAAAAAGGAAATGGAACTTTATGATGTGGGAAACTCTCCATCTATTCAGATTGCCTATCCCAAACTTAGGAGAGTCACAGTCAAGAAAGCCTTCTTTGAAGAGGAAGCCAAGGGTGTGGCTAGACAACCTTTTCCTAATGCTCTGGAAGAATCAAAAGAGCAGAATATTCAATTACACATGTGGCTCTTTGAGACATTAGACTAGTGATTCATAGATCCCCTCAGCCATCTAAGCAAAAGCCAAGAATAGAGATGGGATTATCCAAGAAAGATGTGCAGATGAACCTTTTGTCTAATGGAGTGAATCCCTGAAACATTCAAGAGAAATTTACAAGGTTCTTGAGAATATTATGCCAACAGTCACACTGCCACCTTGGACTGAAAGAAACAGAAAGAACAAAATGAAGAAGACTGTTGGACTACTAAAATTCTGCTGGTAGGAAACAAGCTGATAAAACTACTCAGCTGCAAACACATACTACCCTTCATGAAAAAGGAAAGGGATTCCAAGTGTGGAGGCTTGAGCCAGAAGGTAGGGCCTTTGGCTCAGAGAGCAGAGCCAACACCGCCGAGGATTATCCCCAGGCCTTGGAACCTAATATTGCTTGCCCAGTTGGATTTTGAAATTGCTTAGGACTGGTGACCTCTTTTTTTCTTTCCATTTCCTTTCTGAATTGGCACATTGATAACTATTATCCTACTGTTTTCTCACCATTGTATTTTGGGAGCAGATATTTTCTAGTTTTACAGATCCACACGTAGAGAGGAATTTTACCCTTGGATGGATTATATAGTGAGTTTTGCCTATATGTAATTTAGATGATTTAGATAATGAGATTTGTGCTTTTGTGATAATAAGAATTAGATGAGATTCTGGACTTGAGAAGATACTATAATGACTTGAGACTCTGGGAGATCTGGGAATGGGATGAATGTGTTTCAGGCATGTAGGATGGGCATGAATCTTTGGGGGTATGCAGCAGACAGAGTAATGACCCTCCAAGATGCCCACATCTGAATCCCTGGAACCTTACATGGCAAAAGGGACTTTGGAGATGTTAGGTTAAAAAATCTTGAGATGCGAAAAATTCTGGATTATCTGGATAGGTCCAATATAAACTTAAGGGTCCTAATAGGAGGGAAACAGAAGGGTGAGAGTCAGAAAAAGACAATGGGATGATGAAAGCTGAGAGAGAGAAAAATTAAAAGATGTTTGCTGCTGGCTTTGAAAATGTAAGATGATGTTAGAAGCCAAGAAATATAGAAGACTCTAGAAGCTAGGAAAAGCAAGAAAACAGATTTTCATTTAGAAGTTTTAGAAGGAATGTAGTTGAGCTGACCTATTTTAGACATCTGATCTGCAGAATATTATGAGATAAATTTGTATTGTTTTAAGCCACTAAGTTTATGGTTTCTTCTCCCTAACCTAGCCCTTATCTCCAAAGCCACTTTTTCCTTCACCCTTCCACTTGCCCTGGGGTGGAGAAATAAGACAGAAGGAACAGAAATCAACAATTTAATGCAACACGACAAACTTCATTACATGGATTTCACAGTAAACATTAAGCAAATAATCTCAGCAATTCAATAGGGGTATTTGATATATGGGAGGAGTGAGTGGGTTGGTTTCTCAGAAGAGTCCCTCATCCTTCATAAAAATGGTGCATCAAGGTGCACATTGGGTCACACAGGCAGCAGATTAAACTGATGAGTGCCATTACAGGGCTCAGTGTCCAGTATATGTATATATATATATACACACACACACACACATATATACACAACACACACACACACGCACACATTTATATATATGTATGTATGTATGTATAACATCTATGTAAGCTTAAGCTTGAATAAAGCTCTCAGGTTTATCAGTCTCCCTAGAAGTCACAGTAAGAGGTTTAGGCACAGGCACCTTCCAAAAAACACTTGAGGAAGTTGATTTTCCAAATCAATAGTCCCCAATTCTATACACATACATTTGTATTGTTTTAAGTCACTAAATTTGTGATAACTTGTTACAACAGCGATACAGAACTAACACATCATCCAAACTATTAATACAGCATGAAAGCAAAAGAAAGATATTTCAGACATAAATGAGTCCAAAAATTCATTCCACATACTCTTTCCCAGGAGAACCTTGAATGATATGTCTTTCAAACAGGAGGAAACTCCAAAAGAGGAAGATATTGTATCCTAGAAACCAAAAATAAAACACAGAAGGCATATGAATTTCTTCCCTCTGTAGGCTACTATTTTCTTTGGCTTATTTCAAGACAACAGCATGCTTCAGCTTCATCAAAACTTTACAGCTTCTTTATTTGACGTACAAAAACATATTTTTTTTCACCAAAAGTTTGCAACTATAAGTTAGGAAACAGAATATCTGAAAAACTTATGTGTAGAATTCTGACAAAGTTCAAAGGAAAAACAGTTTTCATGAAGAGTTAAACAGTTTGGTTTTGAATCATGATTCTTTCTTATAGAACAAGAATGAGAACAAACATAAAAACAGCTATAGCATATGCCATGAGCTTATTCTCTGTCTTAGGTCAAATTCTTTAACACACACACACACACACACACACACACACACACATACACAGACGCTCGCACGATAAGGAGGTGGGCTTGTTACTATTCACATTTAGAGATGACAAAACTGAGGTTTAGGGAGGTGAAGGAATTTGCCGATGACACAACAGTATTGAATAAATGAGAATTAGCCTATTTCTACTCACACTATGGGCTATTGTGCCAGGTTCATACCAGATACCATCATTTCTTATCATAGAGAAAAATTTCCTGTTTTACATTAAGGATAAGGGTCAAAATAGAAACAGTCATGAAGTCAAAAGGTATTCTTGCTTGACTGTCTGAACTCTCATTGGTGTCACAATCATTTTAAGAATAATTTGAAATAAGACTCCCTCACCTGGAGGTAGTTAAGAGCCATGGTATATATTTACCTGCCATAAAAATGTTTTTCTTATACATAGTGCTTAAAAAGTGTGGAATATTTTTCCCCTTTTTTAACAGCTGGAAAAGTTCAGTATCTAATTCATTTTTCATGGTGTAATATCATCTGGTTTTAGGCAGTGCCAGAAAAGAAACAAAAAGTGAAATGAACAGAATATATGTTTTTAAAATGAATGTGAGCCATATACACTGGTTTCATATCAGATTCTGAAATGTTTTTCCCACAGAGTGTGAAAAATACCTAATAAATAAAACATTCCAACTAGAAATCCATGAATTTGTTTGTGAAATTGATTTTATTTAAGAGTCATCAAACAGGGATTAAGTAACTACTATGTGCTTGTTGCTGTGATATATTTCCTTCTTTATAACACTAGAACTAGCAACAATCCTGTGAAGAGATTTTATAACGGAGCTCCTTTTGACAGAGAAGTCATTTATAACAGAATTATAACTAATTATTAACAATAGCACTGTTTGAAGCAAGTATTCTAATTTCTGCTATAGCTGAGCTGAATAATTTTTCCCTATAGTTTTAAAGGAAAACTTAGTTAAGGAGATGTATCCTACCCAGAATTTTAAAAGCAAACTACTCAGTCAGTAAGAGGATGGATGCATGTATGCACTTTTTTTCAAAGAGATAAAACTTTAAAAAAAACATTTATTCCTATTTTGGTATAAAGGCAAAAGTGCTATTTCGAGGTAAAACCAGGAATATCAGAATGTTACTTTAAGTAGGTTGATTATTAAAAAAGTGTTGTGGAAAATTATAAATGAGCTGTTCTTGCCTCAAAAGCTTTAAAATATATAATAAATTAGAAAGAAAACACATTAGTTAAACGTTAATTTTACTCAATTACTTATTCCCAATCTCAGGTTGAAGGGGAAAATTATTACTTAGTTTACACAGCAGGACATTTTTTAATATATAAAACTCTCAGGAAATTATTTTAGAAATGATGTTTAGATTGCTAGTGCAAGGTGGCAGATTGAGGAAAGACATTTACCTCCTTCCCTCCCAATATCCTATGGAGAGGAAGGAACATTTATTTTGAAAGTGTAAAAGCAAAGCATGGTCTGGGAAGCAAGGAAGTATGTTATTAATGAATTTCACTACCTTGGAGGAGATTCTGGAATGTAACATTGGTATTAGATTGGAGGAGCAACAGAGTAAAGTAAGTGCAATCCCAAATAGGCACAAGAAGATGACTACACAGGAGAGAATGCTTCTCAACTGTATCTTAGAAAAACTCAAAGCTCTCAGTGTACATGCACAAAGCACAAGAAGCAATGCTAAGGAGAGTCAAACGCAGAACTGTCTACAAAAGTGCCCAGCCTGTTGTACCTCTCTAGACCTCAGCTATACAGAAGAGCAGACCACTCCTTTTTAGACTGCCCTGCAGGCTTCATACTATCTAAGCAACCTCTAAATTAGAGTTCCATAGTGTTAGGTCATATGCTATTTCTCTGCTCTATACTATTTCCTACTTTATTTAAACTTTTCTCACTTCTCGAGTATCATCTATCTGTTAATGACTGCCATTTCTATTGACTGTATTCCTTACACTGTATATTTCATACCCATGACATTTATTTTGTAACTGAAAGTTTGCACCTTTTCATCTCCTTCACCTATTTATCTCTTCCCTCCATCCACCCTCCCCACTGACAGCCATCTCTTTCTACTCTGTATCTGTGACTCTGTTTCTGTTTTGTTATACATGTTAATTTATTTTGTTTTGTTTAGATTCCACATATAAGTAAAGGCATACAGTATTTCTCTTTCTCTGACTTATTTCACTTAGCACAATACTCTCTAGATCCACCCATGTTGTTGATGGGCACTTAGGGCATTTCCATATCTTGTCCATTGTAAATAATGCTACAGTGAACATTGGGGTGCATGTGTCTTCTCATATTAATGCTTTTGTTTTCTTTGGATAAGTACCCAGGAGTGGAATTTCTGGATCATATGACAGTTTTATTTTTAAATCTATGAGGAAACTCCATATTGTTTTCCACAGTAGCTGCACCAATTTACATTTCCACCAACAGTGCAAGAGTGTTCCCTTTTCTTCATATCCTCCCCAACACTTCTTAGTGGTTGTCTTTTTGATAAAAGACACTCTGAGAGCTGTGAGATAACTTCTCATCATGGTTTTCATTTGCATTTCCCTGATGATTAGTGACGTTGAACATCTTTTCATGTGCCTGTTGACCATCTGTATGTTTCCTTTGCAAAAATGTTTATTCAGGTCTTCTGCCCATCTTTTAATCAGGTTGTTTGTTTTTTGATGTTGAGTTGTATGAGTTCTTTGTATATTTTGGATATTAACCTCTTACTGTATATACTGTTTGTAAATATCTGATCCCATTCAGTAGGTGACATTTTTATTTTATTAATAGTTTCCTTCATAGTGAAAAAGATTTTTAGTTTGATGTAGTCCCATTTGTTTATTTTTGCTTTTGTTTCCCTTGCCTAAGGAGACATATCCAAAAAAATATTGCCAAGACCGATGTCAAAGTGTGTACTACCTATGTTTTCTTCTAGGTTTCCTATAGTTTCAAGTCTTATGTTTAAGTCTTTAGTCCATTTTAAGTTTATTTTTGTATATGGTGTGATGGAATTTAAAAAAAAAATTCTCCAGTATGTATCTAGACACTAGAGCTCCAGATTGCCTACTAACGTGGACACTTTTGTGTTTTAAGACTCTTGTAGTGACACTAATTGATTAATGTCCATTCATCCATTCTGTAGTAATAAAACTTTCATTATCCTTTAGGGAACCACTTTTTCATCATGCATCTCATATGATTAAGATTAGGTTTATTATTGTACCTGCCCCAAGCATCAGCCTATAACTTATGTTTAACCAATTACATGAATCAATTCTGATCAATGAGAAGCAGGTTAGTTCTTTTCCTGAAGTTATTAGAAAACAAAAACAAAAACAAACTATTCTACTGGGGTGGTCAGGTGAAAGGAGGTAAACATGGGGATTTATGGGGCCACCATGAAATGACAACTAGTCAACTACACACACACACACACACACACACACACACATTCACAGGACCTGGAGCAGAGAGACAAAGGCAGAATTTTGACAACATAATTTGAACCTCATAGTTCTGCTCTTTTCCTCAGATGATCATGTTTTTGCCACCTTTGGGGTGTTGCTATATGGTTGTAGCTTCCTTTACCAGGGATGCTCTAAGACTCTAATCTTTTCATTCCTCATTCCTTCTCATCTTTAGGTCTCAGTTTAAATATTAAATCTTAAGAGAGATCATGTCACTCAAAATGGCACCTATAGGGACTTCCCTGGCGGTCCACTGGTAAAAACTCTGTGCTCCCAATGCAGGGGGCACAGGTTCAATCCCTGGTCAGGGAACTAAGATCCTACATGCCACAAGGCATGACCAAAAAGAAAAAATGGCACCTTCAATAGTCTCTATGAAGACAAGATTTTCCTGTCATATCACATATTTATTCAGTTTATATGGAGTGGAGTCGGGTTAATATAACATGGCACAACCAAACCATCTTTTAGGGTTTTTTCTTCAGTGACAAATGTAGCACTGTAAAATAATGGATTTTAAAACACAGTGTTTCAAGAAACTGATATGAAATTTACCATGGGCAATGAGATTTATTAATGTGAGTTTTAGAAAGTTGTTTGTGAAGACAGTTTTGGCTTTAGTGAAGTGAAATCAATCTATAATAATTACAACTGAGTTATTACAATTGATTATTCCAAAAGAATTTAACTTTTTATTTATGCCAATACTTAGGTTTTGAAGAAGATTCAACATTGTGCAATTTCATTTTTTTCCTATTCTGCATAAATAACATTTCTTCCATCTGAGTGTAATTTCCAAAAGCAGTCTTTGAATACTCATACTCTGCTAACTGAAGACACTTCTGTTTTTACTGAGTACCATTGCAGTTCTTATACTGGAAGATAGATGTTGACAACAAAATCAGTCAAATCTATAGGTCATTTTTAAAAAGTTGCCTCAGATTGTTTACCAAAAGCAAAAGAGAGCTAAAAATTAGATCTATTTCTCCTCCTACTAAGGGTAGTGTGGCTTTGAGAAGATTTTCTCAAGGAAAAGATCAATGTCACTAATAATAAAACGTTTCTAAGTCTAGTAAATTTAGATTGTTATGTTTATTTAAATGTTCAGATAAGGTAACATTTGTATAATTAGTTAATGTCTCTCAAAGTTTATTGATATTTAATTTCATTTCAGATCACCTTTAATGATTTAGAAAGAACTTATTGGCATTCTTTAAATCTTATGAGGTAAATAAATATGTGTGACTATATTTCATTTTCTTCAGAATCTAGGACTTAATCCTTAAACATTCTTTACATTGTGTATGTCAGATCATGGTCATTTATGTTAGAGATTTGGGTTAGAATAGAAGTCAGATAAAAAATGGGGAGGGCTTCCCTGGTGGTGCAGTGGTTGAGAGTCCGCCTGCCGGTTCAGGGGACACGGGTTTGGGCCCTGATCTGGGAAGATCCCACATGCCGTGGAGCAGCTGGGCCTGTGAACCATGGCCGCTGACCCTGCGTGTCGGAGCCTGTGCTCCGCAACGGGAGAGGCCACAACAGTGAGAGGCCCGCGTACTGCAAAAAAAAAAAAAAAAAAAAAAATTAAGGAGAACAGAGGAGAAAAGGTTTATTCAAGTTCAGTTTTCTTTTTCTTGTAAGATAATTGAATATTAAATACCTTGTGGGATACTTCTATTCTTTGGGTGTTAAAAGTAAGTGAACCCTGAGAAACTCAAATAAAATGATTGATTAGAATTAAATATTTATTATTAAAACAAAATACACAACTATTATTTAACAAATAAAAATTCAAAGTCTCTGTTTACCTAGAAATATATATTGTTGTAAATGTAGGTAAGGAAAAAAGTTTTTTTTTTTTTTAATTTTCCAAGTGATAGATATAACTGAAATGTCAAATCATACTTTAAAGCTGAAATAGATAAATAGATCCTGAACTTCATTTTGTTGATTTATTCTGCATATGTCTTCCAGTTACCAAGTATTGCCTGACAAATCAAACTAAACTTAGGGTATAAAGAAAATAACATTTTATTATGTTCACGGTGTAAAAAGTTAATGAACAAAAAACTCAATCAAATAGAGTGGGGAGACCAGAAGGGGGAGCTCTCATGCCCTACAATGGTAGCAGAGCCCAATAATAAGAAGAAAGACACCTTTTCTTTTCTGGTGAAAACTCAGCCAATGAAAAGCCATGGACTATAGCCCTGTCTTCCAACTTCCTTTGTAGCTCTATGAAAGCTACTCCTTCTCTGGCCATGTGGGGAATTGCTCATGGTACAACATGGTTGCAGACCCCGAATTGCAACTCTTTCTGCTCATCCTGAGTAAATCCATCCTTGCTGGAGAAATATCTGGCAGTCAATTTATTCTAGGTCAATAACAGATACTATAGGTGAGGAACTTGGACAAAGCACCAGAAGTAAAGGCTTATTGTCTCTGATGTCTGATATCTGGAGACGTAACTGGGAAGACTTCAAAGGCTGGGAGTAACTGGGGCCTAGAGTCATCTAGAGGCTTTTTCATATGTATGCTGACAAAACTGAACTGGGAAAACTCAAAGACCAGCCTTAGCTGGTGCTGTCGATTGAAGTTCCTACACTGGGACTGCTGTCACAAGTGCCATGTGACTTAGGATTTCTTGCAACAGGGTGACGTTAGGTTATCAGGTCTTCCTACATGGAAGCTTACCCAATCTTATATAGACTGTTTCACTGAACAAGGTGGAAGTTGCATGGCATTTTGCTATATAGCTTAGAAAATATAGCATCCTCTGCTACATTTTATTGGCTGTGACAGTGACCTGCCCAAATTCAGGGAAAAAAGGACATATTCCCATCTCTTGATTAAAGATTATCAAATAATTTGTGGTCATGCTTTGAAACCACCAAAGTCTGGCCTCTGTCCACAAACTATATACTTCTATTTATTTATTCCACATGCAAAGTACTTTCACTCCTTCCCAGGATCCTACAAAGGTCTCATATCCTTATACATCATCAAGCTGAGGCTCACGGTCTACTGTCTCAACCTAATTCAAGCCCAGGTACAGATGAGTCTTCTCAGGATGACTGCATTTGATGCACAAACAAGATATCTTCCCCTATCACACCCAACACACAATGGTGGGAGAAGATAAAAAAATATTGTCTTTGACTCAGAAGTCTCAGGCTTATCAGGATAATTGTGTTAAATGTGAAGCTATGTAGTTATTCCCATTGTATGCAAATTCTAATAATTAGATTTTAATGTGACAAAATTTAACAAGTAATTTTAAATGCTTTATACTTATAATTTATAGTTGCACATCATCAGCTTATAATCAATGAGATTTTATTATTTCAAATTAGTGAAGGAAGAAATTCTAAATTAAGATTTATTTTCCCAGAAACAAGAAGATGAAGCACACAAGCTAGATGATCAAATATTTAGAGACACTGTCAATAGAATAAATTATATTGCAATGGAGTTGGGGGAGACAAAACTTGCTGGGGCTTGAATTGTTCCCTCTAGGTAATGAAAACAGTCATGACTAATTGCCACTGGATATTGGAAATTGTAGGTGCCAGTTTGCTTCACAAGAAATACCAGGGGAAAAAAATAAACTAATCTCAGACACTTTCTTGTATAAAATTGAGAGCAAATTCCTCTGATTTTAAATACCGTAACTGTCACAAAGCCTCCCAACATAAATAAAATATTAAGTCTTTATTATGGGAGGCTGAGAAGATTGGTAATTATATGCCAGAAAATGTAAAGCTTTTGGCAGAAAATGTTCTAATGGGGGAAGTGATAACACGAAGGCAAAATATTATAACTCTAAATAGGAAATAAAGAAATATGTTTTACTGTTCCTTATCTCCCAAAATTACTATGAATAAAAGTAGTGAGATTATGTGTGTTGGGTCAAATCTTTTTCCTAGTCAAATTGTGTAAGTACTCTGAATAGACAGGAAATAAAATAAAGATAAAACTCCAAGCCCTGAAGCCTGTGGGATGTTCTACTCTGTTCTTTGGAGTCAAGTGTTTGAATGAAACCAATCTCATCTCTGTGTTGATCTACTGTCTGGAAGTCAATAAGTTTTGATTCTAAATGTTAAAGCTACAATGTCATTAGAAGACTGTATTTGATGATAATAGGACTTTTGTCTCTGCTTCAATGCCAGCATTTTACCTACTCCAGTGTTAGGCTTGCAACACCTCTCTGAGGCTTGAATCTAACTCACTATCTTAGCTTCGTATTTAGTTCGCTAAACTACTTGTTCCCTTGCTGATTCTAACAATTTCCAAGGAATGGATAGGAGCTCCTGGGAAAAACGTGTGTGCCTAACAGTTAAGTAGAGGTTTCTTCCTGGTATTCCCCTGGCAAAAGTAGAAGGTAGAGGGGATTCCCCAACAGTATTACAGGAATTTATACAGGAATAAAAAATTTCTAACTCTTAAATTTATTGTTAAAGGCACTAGGTAAACTTAACAATAAATTATTTTATAAAATGAATTATTCAGCTCTAATATGATTGTTAGGAGTTTCAGAGATTCAGAGTAGTTATGATTAAGGAAGCTATAATAACCACTTGACTAAAAAAAAAAAAAAAAAAAAAAAAGACATGTCTTCATATGACCTAGCAGTAATGAGGACAAACACAATTTTTTTTAATTACTTGAAAAAATTCACTTGAACAGATGTACTTGCATATTAACTATCTATCGATCTAACTAGCTTACACTCCCAGAGAACAAACACTTATCTGTTTTGCTTTCCCCTTGGAAATATTAATGGCATCTCTTTTGTTTTTTTGTTTGTGTCTTTGTGTGTGTGTGTGTGTGGTACGCGAGCCTCTCACTGTTGTGGCCTCTCCTGTTGCGGAGCACAGGCTCCGGACGCTCAGGCTCAGCAGCCATGGCTCACAGGTCCAGCCGCTCTGTGGCATGTGGGATCTTCGTGGACCAGAGCACGAACCTGTGTCCCCTGCATTGGCAGGCGGACTCTCAACCACTGTGCCACCAGGGAAGTCCTATTAATGGCAACTTTAAGTGTGCTAAGGTTTACATAACTAAGATATTCCTGAAAGAAATTACTTAAATGAAATTACAGTATTTTATTTGTTCAAGGCACTAGGGAAACTTACAATAAGTTATTTTGTAAAGTGAATGATTCAGTTCTAATATGGCTGTTAAATGAGTACATAGTTTTTATCTTAGGTTTTCTTATAAAGATCTGTGAGAAACAAAGAGGGAGAGAATGATAGACAGGTAGATGCACAGATATCATTAAATAATACAATATTTCAAATAAAAGAATCCTACACATTGGACACTAGCAGATTTTACCATCTTATAAAAAGAGTTCATATTTGGGTATTATATATGCTTCAAACAGAATTATCTGAGTGATAATTATACTCCTAAAATGACTGATTGTGTTACATAAAAACTAAAGATAATAAAGTGACAAGTATTTTACTTAATTAAATGTTTTCCAAAATATGCTTTACTAAATAAGAAACACACACTAAATATCCAGGGTTGTAACTTATTAAATAACTCACACACATATTGAAAAGAAGTTTTTGAGATGATTTTGAATAAATACCAAATAAGCAATATTTACATACTATGGCTCAGGGAATAGACATTAATAAAAATTAACTTTCCCTCAGGCCACTGTCTAGACCACAGGAAACCTGGTCAACAGCACATGGGTCATCACAAGGTACAGACTCAGAAGTTTCCATAATGCCTTGGCCAACAGCTAGACAGGGTGAATGAATTATGGCCACAACAGTAACCAAACTCATAGTACACAGGTTAAGACAGTGATGGACTCAACTTCAAACAAAATCAGCACAAACTAATATCTTACAGCTTCAAAGAGCAATTTATCTTTGAGCAGTAAATCAGTAAAGCTTTGCCAGAGCAAGAAAATTACAGCAAATTAGAAGCAAATAACTTTTCATGACTCAGCTTGTTTGGAGAAGGGATTTGCTGGATTAAAAGACTTAATCTGGATAGTTAGAGATCGTCACATCCATGTCCATATTCATGTCTCTCTACATATAAGTTTGGTATCTACCTAGGCTAATAACAATACCTACCTCAAACGGATTTAGGTGAGGAATAAATGGAAAACCACAACTAAAGTTGATTAGCTTCTTAGCTGTGTAAATAGATGCATGTGTGCACTCATGAACACACACACACACACACACATATTTTTATACTTTTCTTGGGGTCCCTATATTTCTTAGGGAAAATTATACATTTATATTTACCAGAGAAGCAGGGTTACAAAACATACTGATGGGTTATTCCACCTCCCCAAAATAAGCATGTGTAGTGAGGGCACACTTGATTAAATATTAATGTCTCAGAGATTAGAAATCAACTGTAATTACATCTCCTGACCATATCATGTACATTAGGGGAGCCTTGCATATTCCAGCTTTCTTTGTATGTTTGATTTATCTTGAACTAATGCTATGGTCCTTAGCAGTGATTGGTTCTCACTGGAATCAGGCTGAAGCCAGTCATCACAGGGCATTAGCCTGGTCACAGGAGTTGGATCAGGCAGGAAGGCATGTAACTCTTCTAGCCAAAGGCATGTGAGAGAAGTGTGTTTGGGAATTCGGGGGAAATATAATTGTTATGTTCTCACTGCTCTTTTTGGTTTTAGTTTTTTGTTTTTGTTTTTTGGGTTTATTTTCCTTCCCTCTCAGGAGAGCCACTGGCAAGTAATTCTCTCTTCTGTACATCGCAGTTGCCTAAATATTGGCCTGGAACTTGTATCAGCATGAGAAAGATGCTGTCATATGCAGAAGGACAGTGACAAGAGAATTTCAGAGAAGAGCTGGAGACAGTGGATTAAGCCATGCCCAGACTCTTATTTGTGAAAGCCAATTAATATCTCTATTCTTTAAGCCTTTTTGTATTGGGCTGTTTTTTACTTTAAACCAAAAATTATTCTCATAAAAAATCCTATTTCCTCACATGTTAAATACATCTAATCAAATATCCATATAGAACCCAGAACATCAGTCGACTTTATTCAAATATCTTTTTCTTACCCTAAAACTTTCTTGCTCTTATTAACGTTTTTTAAATACACTAAACACCCCATCTGGATATTATAATTGATTCAGTTTTGTTAGTGAACTTCAAATTTACTTAGAAGCCTATTGAGACTGAATATGTCCAATATTCAAAAGATAAAAGAATAGGTACATAAATACTATTTTATCACTTTACAATTGTTTTCACATTTTAATTTATTTATATTGTGTTCCTTTCTTTGTGTGACCCAAGCTATAATTATTTTCCTCATTGTTCTATTACACTGATGAACAACATTTTTCATACCATGAATTGGTCTTCTGGTAGTACTAGCTCAGAAATATTGTTGTTTAATCATTACCTGCTCAGTATTTTGAAAGCTGCACAAATATCACATTTAAATTTAATTTGTATCTTCCTTCCTTAAAAGAAAAACTGAAGTAAAAATTAAGGTGCTTCTATTTGACAAGGTAATTTCTTGCAAATTTTTTTAAAAAATGACCATCCATCTCTAGCACATACCATTTTTTTTTTGTTTTGTTTTGTTTTTTCGGTACGCGGGCCTCTCACTGTTGTGGCCTCTCCCATTGCAGAGCCCAGGCTCCTGACGCGCAGGCTCAGTGGCCATGGCTCATGGGCTTAGCCGCTCTGCGGCATGTGGGATCTTCCCAGACCTGGGGCATGAAGCCGTGTCCCCTGCATTGGCAGGCGGACTCTCAACCACTGCGCCACCAGGGAAGCCCCTACCATTTTGTTTTAAAAGGTGGTTGACAAACTAATATCAGAAGACAATAGATATATTTGAAGTGAATAAAATAAAACTGCTATTAATGTAAACCATAAGTTGATGTTTTCTGTTCCCCACTACTAAGGCTGACTTAAGCATAATGATTTCTTTTATTTTTACAGAATAATGTACAATATACTGTATAGATTTATAAATTATAAATATCATTTAATTGTTATTATTTTTTCTCACCTGACATTTAGCTCTGCCATTTCATCGAAATCTATTTTACTAAAATATATTTTATTTTTTTTTTTTTTTTTTTTTTTTTTTTTTTTTTTTTTTTTTTTTTTGCAGTACGCGGGCCTCTCACTGCTGTGGCCTCTCCCATTGCGGAGCACAGGCTCCGGACGCGCAGGCTCAGCAGCCATGGCTCACGGGCCTAGCCGCTCCGCGGCATGTGGGATCTTCCCAGACCGGGGCACGAACCCGTGTCCCCTGCATCGGCAGGTGGACTCTCAACCACTGCGCCACCAGGGAAGCCCTAAAATATATTTTAAAAGTTAAGCTTTGAAATGTTTTTTTTGCCAATTTCTTTTCATTGAAGTTTGATCGGTAGAATGAGTAAGAAATCAAACACTGAGTATGCCTTGAAATAATGTATTACTTTGGCCAACCTATTTTTCATCTAACAAAAGTATTGGAACAAACACAATGACAGATAATTATGTTTACAAAGCCCAGACTTAGATTCTCAACTTACTAAATTTAGATCCATTTAGAGGAGCATTGAAAACACCTATAGTTATTTCAAATAGCATTACATCTTTGCCTTGCAAGAAATCGCACATTTTATTTTTCATTTACATCCAGCCAATTCTAGGAGACAGGTGGAAATGAAGCTAGAAAGAAAGAACCCACTCCAAGTTGAAAGGGACATCCATCACAATTCCACCCAAACTGTAGGCAAACTTCCCTAGATCCCTTATTTTCAAAGAAGTAAAAATTAGAGGCAATGTGAGAGAAGAATGATGGGATATACAGCTGACAGTCTTCTCTGCTGATATTTTCAGAGGTCAGTTATAGTGATAGAGTTAGAAGTACCATCTTCAAATAAAGTACATATTTTAACCAGGCACACTCACTCTGAACAATCAGGCCTGAAACATAGAAAAATACAATGACAAATGGACTGCACAGCAAGTAAAGAAAATAAATTACAGTTTCAAACCTCTCCATTCTTTTGTGTTGAAAATAAAATAATAATAATAATAATAAATCATTATCAATAATGCCAGATCTGGATTAGGGATGTTTATATGAATCCAATCAATTTATAAAACTTTCAACACTGCAGCCTGGTCAGAGAACCTTTTCTGAGGCACCTCCTCTCTGTCACCAAAGCAGATGGCCAACTTACACATGCAAATGAAAAACAGACTTTAGTTATAAAACAAAAGAACGGGTTTCAACCAGCTAAACTTAAATTATTAGCTTAGCGATCCCAACAGTAGCTGTTATCAAATTCAGACCAACCCACCCTGGTGAGAAGGACTAGGGTAGTTATGCAATATCCGCAAGGCATCTTAAATCGATTACATGAAAATTTATGCTTGGCGGATCGTGGTATAGCAGACGTTATGACAGGATGCTGCCTTCTCTTACCCTGGGGAGTATAATTAAGTACAGTGCTCAAATAAATGGTTTGCAGTCACACGTATTATCCTTCTTTTCTGGCTCAAAAGAAGCTCGTAGTCTCTGCTCAAAGTATTCACCTCGACCTAGCTTCAATGTGCATGTTCCTTAAGCCTCCCAAGACAATTAAATTGAAATGTATTCCCATTCAACATGACGCTTGCCTCATCAACATTCTCTGGTGGTAGTCACAAACCTTATGCTTATTTTTTTTTTTGACGTAAATACTCACTTTTCCCAGTAGATGTACAAGGTTGCTAGAAATTAAGAGAAACAACTAATTGAATACCATGGATTGTTTTGGGTAAGTGTTTGAAGCTGCATCCATTTGACATCTGTATGGTTGCTATTTTGAGGAGTTAGTTGGGAACATGAAGATGCATGTCTTCAAACAGTATGATGACATCTATAATTCCTTAATAGTTTGGCTAAAATCAGTACCAGATATATAACACAAAATTAACCTCATAATATGAAGGCATGTCGAGATTTTAAGGTCAACCTAGGCTGGTGATTTTCTGACATTATTAGAGGTGGAGCTACCAATTGAATTATAGGCAATATAGTTCCTTTTAAAAATAATGTAATCATTCATTTTGCAAATTTGAGGGTGAAAACTGTCATTAAAATTTCAAGAATGTTCTTTTATAAAAATAAGCACATTTTAGACTAACTCAGAAAACTAGTTAACTTATGAGAATGCATAAATCCTAATGCAGATGTTATTGGCAACCACTGTCATCAATGAAATAAATTATAATTTAAAATTGCAAGTTTTTTCAGAATTCAGCTGATATTTATGGAGCCCACAAATACTGTAACATATTTTGTCAAAAGTTATTTCCAACTTATCTCTGTGAAAAATATATGTCTTTTATAACAACATTTTACAAACTGAAGATTTTGAGTTTAGGGAAATAAAATATGTTACAAGGAAGCTTGTAATAAAACTCGGGACTGTTAAAACAATCAGAAAAATTTACAGTGCTAAGTCTTTTTTTTTTTGTATAAATAATTTCATTGTAAATCAGTTCTTTTACAGTAAAATAACCCCCACAAAGGAAACAAAGCTTTACTTTTGAAATTGAGGTAACTTTATTTAACATTTATTAAAGTTTCTCATACTATATTTAGAGAGAATTTTCAACATCTACAATTTTTTTAAAACTAAAAGTAATCTTGTGACCAAATAGTTGGTTAACTTTTGTTATTGTTCCACCATTATCTTTTTTCCTGAGTTTTACTGAATTGAATGTCTATCACTTTTTATAAGCCTTTGGAATCCCTTTCTGCTGGAGGATTATATATCTTATGCAATTGAACTCAACTGTAGCCATGTGGCAACTTTTTTATAATAAAATGTGAGTGGAAGTGATATGTCTCCCTTATCCCTGTGATATGACCCTTGTCATTGTTCCAGAGAGAAAATATTCCTTCCAAATACATTTTTTTTTGTGTGTGTGGTACACAGGCCTCTCACTGTTGTGGCCTCTCCCGTTGTGGAGCACAGGCTCTGGACGCGCAGGCTCAGCGGCCATGGCTCAAGGGCCCAGCCGCTCCATGGCATGTGGGATCTTCCCGGACCGGGGCACGAACCCGTGTCCTCTGCATCAGCAGACGGACTCTCAACCACTGCGCCATCAGGGAAGCCCCCCAAATACATTACTGAATGAAGATAATGTGGGTCAGAGCTACACCGGAGTCCTGATGTATGTAAAGGTGAGAAGGAAAAATATCCTTTTGTTGTGAGCATTCATTTGGAGATCATCATCAAATGATTGTTCTGCTCCTTTTTTTTTTTTTTTTTTTTATCCTGTCATTTCCAATCCCAGCTGCTACTTAGCAGATATTTCTCAAAATTTCTGGTCCCAATGATGTCATATTTTTCCCAAAACCTGAATCTGAGACTTTGACTTGCTTATGGATAGTTTGTTTATGTTTGTAATGCCAGGAAACTGGAATGGAGAACTGGGAAGAATAAGAAAGGGAACAAGACAAAGCCAAAGTAAGAATTTCTAATCAAGCTGTGAGTGATGGAGACCTAATTCCACTTAGATCCATTGAGTCATCTGAGAATTTGTGTAGAATGCCTCCTATAATTGTCACCTGAAAGATTAAAAAGGAGAGTATATACCCATTGGCTCTTGTCCTTCATTTTCCACGGGTCAAAAGTTGTCTTATAGATATGAATCACTTGCACTTTCTGGTTTGCAGGAGTGTGGGAGAGCCAAAGCATCCAAAAAGCTTTGGAGCAGAAAGCAACCTGAGGCAAGCTGTTGATCACAGTAACCTATACGAAGCTGGCTTTCACAGCAGTGTTTGCTGAATGAATTGTTTATTTCATCAATGTTGTCATATTTAGTATTACAAAGTTGTTAATGATATTCTGTTAGAATCCTTTTAAAAACATATAGTATCTCTATTTACATAACCTCCTCTTGATCAAACATGCTAAGGATTATCAATATTATTAATTTTTTCAAAGAATGTACTTTTTGTTTTTAATTTTCTTTACCATATTTTCATTTCCTTTTTCAATGATGTCTTTTATCTTTATATTGTTCTTTCTAATTACTTTAGGTTTAATTTGCTCTTGTTCTATAAACTTTTAATGTGGAAGATTCAATCATTGATTTTTAGCAACAGTTTTACAGATTTATAAAAGCACATATATATGCATATATATAGACCCACACAAATATACATGAATTATAGAGCTATAAAGAGTCCTTTAAGCATTTCTTTAGCTGTATCCCACAAATTTGATATGTGGTTTCCATTAAAATTCAACTTTAAACATATTCTGATTTTTCTTACAATTTCTGCTTTAATACATGGGTTAATTATAAGTAAATTTTAAGTATTAAGGGTTTTCTTATTATTTTTATTTTTTTCTAATTCAATTCCATCATAGCTAAATACTCTTTGATATCAGTAAAATACTCTATGATTTCAATGTTTTAAAATGTATTGAGAATTGTTTCATGTCCAAGAATAGTGTCTATTCTGGTAAATGTATCATTTGAATTTGAAAAGAATATATATTCTGCCTTTATTCTCTAAACATCAATTAAGTAAAGGTGGTTGATGGGGTTGAAAATATCATTTAGATCTTTATGAATTTGGTGATTTTTTTTCTAGTTAATCTATCAGTTGTTGAGAAAGGGAAACTGATATCTCCAGCTATGATTATTAAACTGCCCATTTCTCTCTTTGATTCTTTGTTTTTCCTTCATGCCTTTGAAAGTTTTGTTACTGAGTTCATAGGCATTTATGATTGCTATGTCTCTTGGATGAATTTATCTTTTATCATTTATGAAATTTCCCTCTTTTTCTGGTAATACATTTTGTCTTGAGAGTTTTTATTTAAATTTAATATAATTATTTCAGTCTTCTTCTGCTTAAAACTTGAATTTTATATGTTTTTCTCTTCATTTACTTTCAAATTAAAATTGTCTTTAAACCTATGTCCCTTGTGGATAGCTTGTAGTTGGCTTTGTGTTTTAATCCATCTTGAAAATGTTTCTTTTACTTGGATTGCTTAATCTATTAACAATGAATGTAATTAACAAATTGTTTTTGTGATTAACTTTTTTGTGTTTTCTTCTTTTCAACTGTTTTCATTCTTCTGATTCTCTTTTACATCATTTGTTTGGATTGTTTGAACATGTTTTAGAATTTCATTTATATTTTTCTGTTGGCTTTTTAGGTACAACTTCTTCATTTTTTATGACTTGAATAAGGATTAAATTACAAGCTTAAATCTTTATTTATGTACTGTAATATAGTTTATAGTATATTATGTACTACTTTGCCTAAAACATTAAAATCTTCTTACATTTGTTGCACTAAATTTACATACTTATAAACCTACAAAACTTTGTTTTATATAGATATAATCATAGATAGATACATATAGTTATGGACATAGAGGTAGATATAGATATATATGTATAAACATATATATTTTTTTATCAAAAAATTAAGAAGAAAATGGTAAAAATAAAAATATTATTTTCTATCTACCCAGATATTTTGCCTTCTTTTCTAAGAACATACTTTTTCCTCTGCCATCATTTTCTTTCAGTCTGAAGAATTTCCCTTTAATGTTACTTTTAGAGCAGATCTATTGGCAATGAATTCCTCTGGTTTTCTTTTACTTGAAAATATTCTTATATTTTGCTTTGTTATTGAAGAATGTTTTTGATGGATATAGAATCCTGTGTTGCTAGATTTTTTTTTTTCTTCCAGCACTTTAAAGACGTTGTTTCCATCTTTTCTTAGCTACAAGGATTCTGGTGAGAACTCAGCCATTGATTGGAATTTTGTCTCTTTTTGCATAATACATTAATTCTCTCTTGTTACTTTCAATATCTACTCTTTATCTTTGGCTTTCAAACATTTGAATGTGATGCACCCTATTTTGGGCTTTTTGTCCCTTTTATCTACCTGATATCCATAGATCAGTCTATGTTTGCAATTATATGTTTTTCATCAAATTTAGGAAATATTAAGCACCATTTATTAAATGTTTTTGTCCTCAATTCTCTCTCCTTGTACTATTCCAGTTAAATGTGTTGGACTCTTTGTGATCATCAAAAAATTCCCTGTTTATTGTTTTTTTTCTCACCATGTTTTACCTTAAATAATTTTCATTGATTTATTATGAAGTTCTTTAGTCTTTCCTCTGTCATGTCTATATAGCTATTAAGTCCATCCCTGAAAAGCTCTTTATTTCAGAAAATATATTTTGCAGTTCTAAAATTACCAATTCTAGAATTACTTTTTTTATTGTTTCTATTTCTCTATTTGGTTCCTACTATGGCACAGAACAAGTTTCCAGGATGAAGTGAAAAACTGGCAAAATATAAAAAATGAACATAGAGACAAAAGATAAACTGCATATTTCACAAGGGTGTTTGCATAATAAATGTGAGTATTTTTGCCATATATTTGGTTATGAGAACTTTGGGACAATTTGAATGTATTATTAAAATGTTGTGAAAATCCTATTATTGCTTTTGTTACTAAGTAACATAGTTCACTAACGTAACTATTGTTAATTCTTGGTAGGTGTCCAGGCTATGAGCTTATGCTCAGTTATCTAATTCCTAAAGAATCTTAATTAAAAACAAACTTTAGGGAGTGTTCTACAGATGTATTTAGTGTCATCATGGAACTACTGAAATAATGTTACCACTATCATAAGATTAAGAAAAGATAAAGAAGCATGATTATGATAAACCTACAATATAAGTGACTAATATAATACAATATGACATATTAAAAGTATTTTAAAGCCAAAGAGAAAGTTTAGCAATATTTTTAGGTGCTCCTTGAAAATCAGTGACAAAATGAGATTAAGCTGATGTATATTTATTGTTAGTTGAGGAATTTTAACTATTGATATAACTTAAGAATAAAATTGTGACTTGGTTTTGTATAAAAACACTTTTGGTCTTCTGATATGTTAATAATGTTCTAGAACAATGCACATAAATGTACACACATTCTTGTGTGTATATAAAACCATGAATACAAACAGCATTCTACCTCTTGCGTGATCTCACATTTCCTCAACCTGCAAATAAGCCACAATACATACGTCCAGCCTCAAGGGATATTTCAAAATTCATGAGCTAATGCTCCTACCCGTTGTTCAGAGAAGACTGTCTCAAACATGTATGCAGTATCCAATTACACAGAATTCTGAAATAGTCACAATAAACTAGAAATGCAGTATTTGGAGGATATGGATTCTAATGTGAATGACAGCTCAAAATGTCAGAGTATAAGCACATATACACCAACACAATCATATCTGAACAATAAAAATGAATGCAGTAGAGATAAAAAGGCAACATCACTCTAGGCAGGAAAGCATATTTTGCCAAGCTAATTCCCTATTATTTTCTATGAAATTTTTATTTTCCTTTAGGTCATTATGTTTTACTTTTACTTTATATCACACACATTCCAAGGATTCCTTACTTTCCTTCCTTGATCTCTGGCTTAGGATTTAATAAAGAATGTTTCCCCATCTTTCCCATTTGTGCAAAATAAAGATAACATTTAATAATCATGATGGCCAGAGCTGGGGGAAGATGGCGGAAGAGTAAGACACGGAGATCACCTTCCTCCCCACAGATACAACAGAAATTCATCTACACATGGAACAACTCCTACAGAACACCTACTGAACACTGACAGAAGAACTCAGACTCCCCAAAAGGCAAGAAACTCCCCACATACCTACGTAGGGCAAAAGAAACAGGAATAAAAAAAGACAAAAGGATAGGGACAGGACCTGCACCAGTGGGAGGGAGCCGTGAAGGAGGAAAGGTTTCCACACACTAGGAAGCCCATTCACAGATGGAGACTGCGGGTGCCAGAGGGGGAAAACTTCGGAGTAGCAGAGGAGAGCATAGCAACAGGGGTGCGGAGGGCAAAGCAGAGAGATGCCCGCACAGAGGATCGGTGCTGACCGGCACTCACCAGCCTGAGAGGCTTGTCTGCGCGGCCGCCGGGGTGGGCGGGGATGGGAGCTGAGGCTCGGGTTTCGGGTTTCAGGTGGAGCGCGGGGAGAGGACTGGGGTTGGAGGCGGGAAGAGAGCCTGAAGGGGTTACTGCACCACGGCTAGCCGGGAGGGAGTCTGAGAAAATGTCTGGATCTGCCGAAGAGGCAAGAGACTTTTTCTTCCCTTTGTTTCCTGCTGCGCGAGGAGAGGGGATTAAGAGCATTGATTAAAGGAGCTCCAGAGACGGGCGCAAGCCGCGGCTAAAAGCACGGACCCCAGAGACGGACATGGGATGCTGGGGCTGCTGCTGCTGCTGCCAAGAGGCCTGTGTGCGAGCGCAGGTCACTGTCCACACTCCCTTACAGGGAGCCTGTGCAGCCCGCCACTGCCGGGGTCCCAGGATCCAGGGATGGCTTCTCCAGGAGAGCGCACGGTGCGCCTTGGGCTGGTGCAATATCATGCCAGCCTCTGCCACCACAGGCTTGCCCCGCACTCCGTACCACTCCCTCCCCCTGGCCTGAGTGAGCCAGAGCCCCCGAAGCAGCTGCTCCTTTAACCCCATCATGTCTGAGAGAAGAACAGATGCCCTCCGGTGACCTACACACAGAGGCGGGGCCAAATCCAAAGCTGAGAACCGGGAGCTCTGAGAATAAAGAAGAGAAAGGGAAATCTCACCCAGCAGCCTCAGAAGTACCGGATTAAAGCTCCACAATCAACTTGATGTACCCTGCATCTGTGGAATACATGAATAGACAATGAATCATCCCAAATTGAGGAGGTGAACTTGAGAAGAAAATTTATGATTTTTTCCCCTTTTCCTCTTTTTACAACAAATTATCCCAAATTCAGGAGGTGGACTTTGAGAGCAAGATTTACGATTTTTTTCCCCTTGTTCTCTTTTTGTGAAAGTGTATGTGTATGCTTCTGTGTGAGATTCTGTCTATATAGCTTTGCTTCCACCATTTTTCCCAGGGTTCTATCTGTCCGTTTTTTGTTTCTTTGTTTGTTTTGTTTTGTTTTTAATTGTTAATTTATTTTAATAATTACTCTTTAATTTTAATAACACTATTACATTTTATCATACTTTATTCTATTTTTCTTTATCTTCTCTCTTTCTCTTTTTCCTACCTTCCCTCCTTCCTCCCTCCCTCCCTCCACCACTCCTTACTTCCTTTCTTTCTTTCTTCTACTAATTCTTTCTTTCTACTTCTTCTCCCTTTTATTCTGAGCCGTGTGGATGAAAGGCTCTTGGTGTTGCAGCCAGGAGTCAGTGCTCTGCTTCTGAGGTGGAAGAGCCATCTTCAGGACACTGGTCCACAAGAGATCTCCCAGCTCCATATAATATCAAATGGCAAAGAACTCCCAGAGATTTCCATCTCAACACCAGCACCCAGCTTCACTCAACGACCAGCAAGCTACAGTGCTGGCCACCCTATGGCAAGCAACTAGCAAGACAGGAACACAACACCACCCATTAGCAGAGAGGCTGCCTAAAAACATAATAAGGCCACAGACACCCCAAAACACACCACAAGACGTGGAACTGGCCACCAGAAAGACAAGATCGAGCCTCAACCACCAGAACACAGGCACTAGTCCCCTCAACCTGGAAGCCTACACAACCCACTGAAACAACCTTAGCCACTGGGGACAGACACCAAAAACAATGGGAACTATGAAGCTGCAGCCTGCAAAAAGGAGACAGCAGACACAGTAAGATAAGCAAAATGAGAAGACAGAAAAACACACAACAGGTGAAGGAGCAACATAAAAATCCACCAGACCTAACAAATGCAGAGGAAATAGGCAGCCTATCTGAAAAAGAATTCAGAATAATGGGAGTATACATGATCCAAAATCTTGGAAATAGAATAGACAAAATGCACGAAACAGTTAACAAGGACCTAGAAGAACTAAAGGTGAATAAAGTAATGATTAAAAACACAATAAATGAAATGAAAAATACTCTAGATGGGATCAATAGCAGAATAACTGAGGCAGAAGAACAGATAAGTGACATGGAAGATAAAATAGTGGAAATAACTGCAGAGCAGAAGAAAGAAAAAAGAATGAAAAGAACTGAGGACAGTCTCAGAGACCTCTGGGACAACATTAAATGCACCATAATTCGAATTATAGGGGTTCCAGAAGAAGAAGAGAAAAAGAAAGGGACTGAGAAACTATTTCAAAAGATTATACTTGAAAACTTCCCTAATATGGGAAAGGAAATAGTTAATGAAGTCCAGGAGAAACAGAGAGTCCCGAACAGGATAAATCCAAGGAGAAATACACCAAGACACATATTAATCAAACTGTCAAAAATTAGACAAAAAGAAAACATATTAAAAGCAGCAATGGAAAAAAAAACAAATAACACAAAAGGGAATCCCCATCAGGTTAACAGCTGAACTCTCTGCAGAAACTCTACAACCCAGAAGGGAGTGGCAGGACATATTTAAAGTGATGAAGGAGAAAAACCTGCAACCAAGATTACTCTACCTAGCAAGGGTCTCATTCAGACTTGATGTAGAAATTAAACCTTTACAGACAAGCAAAAGCTGAGAGAGTTCAGCAACACCAAACCAGGTTTACAACAAATACTAAAGGAACTTCTCCAGGCAAGAAATACAACAGAAGGAAAATACCTACAATAATGAACCCAAAACAATGAAAGAAAAAGGAATAGGAACATACATATCGATAATTACCTTAAATGTAAATGGACTAAATGCTCTGACCAAAAGACACAGATTGGCTGAATGGATACAAAAACAAGACCCATATATATGCTGTCTACAAGAGACCCACTTCAGAGACACATACAGATTGAAAGTAAGGGGATGGAAAAAGATATTCCATGCAAATGGAAATCAAAAGAAAGCTGGAGTAGCAATTCTTATATCAGACAAAATAGACTTTAAAATAAAGACTATTAGAAGAGACAAAGAAAGACACTACATAGTGATCAAGGGATCGATCCAAGAAGAAGATATAACAATTGTAAATATTTATACACCCAACATAGGAGTACCTCAATACATAAGGCAAATACTAGCAGCCATAAAAGGGGAAATCAACAGTAACACAATCATAGTAGGGAATTTCAACATGCCACTTTCACCAAAGGACAGATCATCCAAAATGAAAATAAAGAAACACAAGCTTTAAATCACACAATAAACAAGATGGACTTAGTTGATATTTATAAGACATTTCATCCAAAGACAACAGAATACTCATTTTTCTCAAGTGCTCATGGAACATTCTCCAGGATAGATCATATCTTGGGTCACAAATCAAGCCTTGGTAAGTTTAAGAAAATTGAAACTGTATCAAGTATCTTTTCTGACCACAATGCTATGAGACTAGACATCAATTACAGGAAAAGATCTGTAAAAAAAAACAAACACATGGAGGCTAAACAATACACTACTTAATAACGAAGTGATCACTGAAGAAATCAAAGAGGAAATAAAAAAATACCTAGAAACAAATGACAATGGAGACACGATGACACAAAACCTATGGGATGCAGGAAAAGTGGTTCTAAGGGGGAAGTTTATAGCAATAAAATCCCACCTTAAGAAACAGGAAACATCTCGAGTAAACAACCTGACTCTGCACCTAAAGCAATTAGAGAAATAAGAACAAAAATCCCTTAAAGTTAGCAGAAGGAAAGAAATCATAAAGATCAGATCAGAAATAAATGAAAAGAAATGAAGGAAATGATAGCAAAGATCAATAAAACTAAAAGCTGGTTCTTTGAGAAGATAAAAAAAAAATTGATAAACCATTAGCCAGACTCATCAAGAAAAAGAGGGAGAAGAATCAAATCAATAGAATTAGAAATGAAAAAGGAGAAGTGACAACTGACACTGCAGAAATACAAAGGGTCATGAGAGATTACTACAAGCAACTCTATGCCAATAAAATGGACAACCTGGAAGAAATGGACAAATTCTTAGAAATGCACAACCTGCCAAGACTCAATCAGGAAGAAATAGAAAATATGAATAGACCAACCACAAGCACTGAAATTGAAACTGTGATTAAAAATCTTCCAACAAACAAAAGCCAAGGATCAGATGGCTACAAAGGCAAATTCTATCAAACATTTAGAGAAGAGTTAACAGCTACCCTTCTCAAATTCTTCCAAAATATAGCAGAGGGAGGAACACTCCCAAACTCATTCTACGATGCCACCATCACCTTGATACCAAAACCACAGAAGGATGTCACAAAGAAAGAAAACTACAGGCCAATATCACTGATTAACAAAGATGCAAAAATCCTCAACAAACTACTAGCAAACAGAATCCAACAGCACATTAAATGGATCATACACCATGATCAAATGTGGTTTATTCCAGGAATGCAAGGATACTTCAATATATGCAAATCAACCAACGTGGAACATCATATTAAAAAATTGAAGGAGAAAAACCATATGATCATCTCAATAGATGCAGAGAAAGCTTTCGACAAAATTCAACACCCATTTATGATAAAAAACCCTTCAGAAAGTAGGCATAGAGGGAACTTTCCTCAACATAATAAAGGACATATATGACAAACCCACAGCCAACATCATTCTCAATGGTGAAAAACTGAAACCATTTCCACTAAGATCAGGAACAACACAAGGCTGCCCACTCTCACCACTCTTATTCAACATAGTTTTGGAAGTTTTAGCCACAGCAATCAGAGAAGAAAAGGAAATAAAAAGAATCCAAATTGGAAAAGAAGAAGTAAAGCTGTCACTGTTTGCAGATGACATGATACTATACATAGAGAATCCTAAACATGCTACCAGAAAACTACTAGAGCTAATCGATGAATTTGGTAAAGTAGCAGAATACAAAATTAATGCACAGAAATCTCTGGCATTCCTGTACGCTAATGATGAAATATCTGAAAGTGAAATCAAGGAAACACTCCCATTTACCATTGCAACAAAAAGAATAAAATATCTAGGAATAAACCTACCTAAGGAGACAAAAGACCTGTATGCAGAAAATTATAAGACACTGATGAAAGAAATTAAAGATGATACAAATAGATGGAGAGATATACCATGTTCCTGGATTGGAAGAATCAACGTTGTGAAAATGACTCTACTACCCTAAGCAATCTACAGATTCAATGCAATCCCTATCAAACAACCACTGACATTTTTCTCAGTACTAGAACAAAAAATTTCAAAATTTGTTTGGAAAAAGAAAAGACCCCGAATAGCCAAAGCAATCTTGAGAACAAAAAACGGAGCTGGAGGAATCAGTCTCACTGACTTCAGACCATACTACAAAGCTACAGTAATTAAGACAGTGTGGTACTGGCACAAAAACAGAAAGATAGATCAATGGAACAGGATAGAAAGCCCAGAGATAAACCCACGCACATATGGTCACCTCATCTTTGATAAAGGAGGCAGGAATGTATAGTGGAGAAAGGACAGTCTCTTCAATAAGTGGTGCTGGGAAAACTAGACAGGGACATGTAAAAGTATGAGATTAGATTACTCCCTAACACCGTACACAAAAATAAACTCAAAATGGATTAAAGACCTAAATGTAAGGCCAGACACCATCAAACTCTTAGAGGAAAACAAAGGCAGAACACTCTATGACATAAATCACAGCAAGATCCTTTTTGACCCACCTCCTAGGGAAATGGAAATAAAGACAAAAATAAACACATGGGACCTAATGAAACTTAAAAGCTTTTGCACAACAAAGGAAACCATAAACAAGACCAAAACACAACCCTTAGAATGGGAGAAAATATTTGCAAATGAAGCAACTGACAAAGGATTAATCTCCAAAATTTATAAGCAGCTCATGCAGCTCAATAGCAAAAAAACAAACAACCCAATACAAAAATGGGCAGAAAACCTAAATAGACATTTCTCCAAAGAAGATATACAGACTGCCAACAAACACATGAAAGAATGCTCAACATCATTAATGATTAGAGAAATGCAAATCAAAACTACAATGAGATATCATCTCACACCAGTCAGAATGGCCATCATCAAAAAATCTAGAAACAATAAATGCTGGAGAGGGTGTGGAGAAAAGGGAGTAAAGCAGAAGCTAATAAAAAATTAATCATGATGGTAATAATGATAATAATACATTAAGCATCTTCCATAGCAAACCGTTAAAATTTATCTCCACTAGATTAGGACCCATTGTCAGGAGTATTTGTTTATATTTGTTGGAAGACATAAGCAGTTGCTTGTTTCCACTAACTTGGAAGTTCAGACAGTACATGTTTAAGTTATAGTTCCTTCCAGTTAATCAACTGATTTTAGAAAGGCCCTGACCTTCTCACCATTGTTTTCTTTACTCACCAAAATTACAATGGTTTCAACAGAAATCTGTCTTTCTTTTTCTCTTCATGTTCTTTTCTAGTATAGGCAAGTAGTCAGAAGCTGCTTCCAAATGTAGGAAATAGCTAGTCAACAGTCACAGCAGAAAGAGCAAGTCTTTTTTTCTGTAATTGAGAATTTTGTGGAGAATTCTACTTACAGTTGCTTCTGTTATGTCTTGCCCTCTAACATGTATTATGGCCATGGTCTGTTCATACTCTATCCAGGACTAAATCATGCACAAAACCTTGCAGAAAAAGTAAGATTGGACTGTGTCAGCCCCACCAATTATTTTCACATGAAAGAGGTATGCTGCTACCCAATGACAGAGGGGGAATTCATGGGCTACAACAACAGATTTCCACCATGTATTATGAAAATGGCATTAGAACTAATTGTTCTTGAAAACAACCAAAAAAATTAAACACTAAAATTAATGAAATGGATCTTATTTAAACAAAATAAAAAGATTAAGCATCTTCCATAGCAAACCGTTAAAATTTATCTCCACTAGATTAGGACCTCATTGTCAAAAGTATTTGTTTGTATTTGGTGGAATATACAGTTGACCTTTGAAAAACTTGAGGGTTAGGAGCACCAACCCTCCATGCAGTTGAAAATCCATATATGTTATAGCTAGCCTTCCTGCTGAGTGGTTCCTCCATGTCTGCAGTTTTGCATTCTTGATTCAACCAACCTTGAATTACACAGTAATGTAGTATTTACTATTAAAAAAAAAAAAAAACAGCATAAGTGGACCCAAGCAGTTCAAACTCATGTTGTTCAAGGGTCAACTTTACATATTATATGACTCTAGGATAATCACATTTTAACAAATATGTTCCATATTATTGGGTTCAGCATCATTCAAGATCCGTTGTTGAATGATATTTATTGATGCCTTAGAGTCAATGAAAAGTCTTTCAGTATATAGTTTTTTAAATGTTTGAGCATCCTTGTTCTTTCATTCCTTCTATTTTTTAAAATATCTCTTTTTTACTCCACAATCAGGTCTCAAAATATGACAATACCTTCAACTGGTAAGACAAAATTATATTTTCTTAAGTAGACAATTCAAAATATTTAAAGCTTTATTAATTTTTCTAAGATTGAGTCAATGTTATAAAATATGTTAATATGAATAATATATCAGAAAGAAGAAAATAATCTTATATACCATTTTTTAAATTAAAAACATATTTTTTAAAACAATCCACTAAAGTAGGAATATTAATCAGGACAGAATTGGTTAAGCTACAGTAAAATGACTTCCAAATTTCAGTGTCTTAGGCCTCCAACATTTATCTTTACCTTTTGCTCCCATAGAGTCTGCTGGTTGTCTAAGCTACTCTGCAGAACAACTTTTTTCTATGGGTTGATTTAGTCTTTTTTGGCTGTTTCAGTATTATAGGAACTCTATATCAATCTGCAGTTTGTCTATTGCCATTTGACAGAGAGATAAAGAGAGAGTTAAGGAGTTAATACAGAGTCAAACAGAAAGTTGAAAGTTCCTGATAGTCTCTGGACAGGGTCAGAGGGAAATTCCTTTTGTTGCTTAAATGAAATACGCTTAGAACTCAAGAGGCCTCACAAAAATAAGAGCAGAAGGCTACCCCTAACCCCTGCAGAAGTGGAGACAAAGATTCCAGGCAGGGTTAATCTTACCCTGATCTTAGTCCAAGCCTCTCCTACTCTTAAAATCAAAATTGGATCATGCTGAGCCATAAATATCACTATGGGCTTTAAAAACATAAATAAATGCCATATTTGGCTAAGAAGTACAGTCTTAATCTCAAAGGTCAGTTGCAGAGAGAAAAGGGAAAAAAAATATTTGCATGGTTGGAAGTTTAGACTGATACCCATGAAGACTTATTCAAATATATTTAAAGCATTTATCAATAACATAGGGTCAACTTGTCACTACATAGAAATGTGAGGAGAAGAGAAAGCTATATAGCTAATGCGTAGAGAGGAAAAATTGGGGGAGACAGGGAGGGTTAGACATGACTGACAGTGATGGAAATCTCTACTGGAACCTTGAGACAAGTCCTAGACCAGAAGTAAGAAGAATGAGGTTCTAGTCTTCCCCATTCTATCTCTCACACCTCCATGAACTCAGGAAAATCCTTCATCTAGTCTCCAGCATCCATTTTTTCATTTCAGTAAAAAGAGACATTATCTTGAGACAATGTATGTGTATGTGCTTTGTAACATTTTAAGTCCTCCATAAATACAAGCTTGGAGTTGGTGTTATTAACAACTGTTTGTTGAATTAAACCAAAATTGGGTTATAGTATCATAATGGCTGTATGCCTACCAATAAACACTATCCAGACTAGAGTTAGTAATAGTAAGTCATTTATAAACTGTGTGAATTCCTAACATTAAAGGGTCAAACCATAAACAAGGTAAAACATTTCAAGTTTACACAAATGCTACAATGGGAAATTAGGAATGGCAGATTATTAAGGAAAAAGATGCAAACATTAGATATATATAAAATCCACTGCCCTAGAGCCAAATAAATGAGCTTTAACTTCCCCAAAATACACATTGGCAGTTTGAGGACTGTTACTGGAGTTAATTTCCTCTTCCACTTTCTTCTTACTATCTAGGTTACTTTAGGTAAGGTTTTGAGGGACTCAATTTTAGCTTCTTTGTCTACACTTAGAATCTGTTGTCTTATATGTCCTCTTGTTCTAATATTCTATGGTTCTCCCACTCATGTATTTTGCATCATTAGTCTCGCATGGCTAATCACATAGGGAAAAACATAGCATGAGCCTTTCCAGTAGATCTAATCTCTTGAATGAAGTCACTGACCACCCTTTGTAATTGTAATGTTGCAGTTATCCTGAAATCATTCTGTATAAAATTTGGAATTCTTAATTAGACCTTAAAAATGGTATACTTTAGGGTTTCCCTGGTGGTGCAGTGGTTGAGAGTCCCCTTGCCAATGCAGGGGATGCGGGTTCTTGCCCCGGTCCAGGAGGATCCCACATGCCGTGGAGTGGCTGGGCCCATAGGCCATGGCCTCTGGGCCTGCACGTCCAGAGCCTGTGCTCTGCAACGGGAGAGGCCACAATAATGAGAGGCCCGTGTACCACACACACACACAAAAACGTATACTTTAATAATTGAGTATCTTCTCTTTTGCTAATTTTTATACATATGCAATAAATAATTGCCAATTCTTTAAAGGCAAGTCTAATCTATAGGGACAGAGAACAGATTGTTTGCCTGCAGCAGAAGGTAGGAAGAAGAGAGGAACTGAAATGGGGACAAGTAAACGTTTTGGAAGTGATGGAAATATTCTACATCTTGATTATATTTCTGGTAACCCAGATATATGCATTTTTTCAAATATCATCAAACTACACACTTAAAATTTGTGCATTTTATTATTTGCTATTAATGCCTCAATCAAGTTGGTTTAAAGAAGAAATAATGCCCTAGGGTACATTTTATCGCTGATGTTGTATTATCTTTAGATCTTTACTTTGGTCAGAATAGTTTATATAAATAAAAAATGAAGGTCAATAAATTCACCCATACTCAAAGCCCCTTGTCAGAGTATAAACTTATCTCCAATATGCTTATCAACCCCCCCTTCTTTTAATTAAAATATGTCTTAATATTTACTTTTCAGGTCAAAATTACTTAAGGAGACACTTACTATGAAAGAATATGAGTAATATTATCATTTTTACCAGCCCCAAATGTCTGCTGAAATCAATAATTTAAAAGTATACAAACCAGTGCCCAAAAGAGCACCTGGTGCATTTCAGATGTTCAATAAATATTTGTTAAATGAATGAACAAATATCACTGCCCTGCCCTAAGGCTACATCCTGCTTTCCTAGACAATAGTAAGAAGCGAAATTTAAAATTTTACATCTAGTGGCAATGGACCAAAAATCCCCATTAGTAAATGGGGGGTTGAACTATAAGTAAAACTTTCTATAAAAACAACTTGAAATTTATGTAATAGTTAATGATCGTTTAACTCAGAATATATTTCTGCCTGATGGACTCATTTTGTTTGATTTAGTTTTTAATTTGTAAACCTATCCCTTAAGGATTATCTATGCTACTTTGCATAACTTCAAATTCCTTTGATATTCTTCCAGCCAGACCCTCTCTTAATAGCTGTCTCCTCAAATTTCACTGGGATCTGGGAGTCCCCTTATAATCTTTCAAAAAATACCCAAATTTCTTCCTAGCCCAGAAAAACTAATCATGGCATCTCTGCGAGAGGATTTATGAAGGAGTAGAAGCATTTAGTTGTGTATAATTATAAGACCTTTAACTCTGCTACTAATTCCAGCAGCTTTTCTTATGTCTTCTGTTTGCACACCAGTCATTCAGCACATAGCTATCCAACACTATGCAGTGCTCTAAAAGTCTCCAGGAGAAATGTTTTCCTGTGGTTTATAATAGAGGGCAAAGAAAATCTTGGTTTATAGAGATTGAGAAGTCTATTCACTGTGTTTAGAGTTAATCCCAACTTCCTGCCTAACTCTCTTTCAAAGAGATTTAGCTTTAAATCCTAAATCTTTCAGCAGACATAAATGGAGAGTTCAGAGAAACAATAATTATGAAAATTTTATAATCTCCACAAATTAAAGGAATTTCTATAATAATCAGTCTATTGATATAATGTTAGCTATCCAATTCATCCCATCTGAAAGAGTAACAAGTCATGAATAGAAAGTGAGTGGCCACTTGAAAATTGTATTTGCTAAAACACATATGCTTAATATATATATAAGTATTCATTTTGATCCTAAGGACTAACATTTGTTGAATACTTACTTTTTTCAAACACAATTGTTAATGTTTTACATTGAATCTTCACAATATTCTCACAAATTAGATCTATTATTGAAAACTCCACTTTACTTCAGAGGAAAGCGAAGTCAAATTAAGTCAAAGTAAGTTGCTTTTTATGTAACTAGCAGTGATAGAGCTGAGGTTTTTAACCCTAGACAATCTGGGATGAGAGCTCTTGCTTTTAATCATTATATTACATGACCTCAAAGTGATACAAAAGATTCTAAACTGTGTATATGAAATTATCATTTCTTCTCTCTACAAGATCTTATGGTATGTGAGTTGTTTGATGAAAAAAAAATTAACTAAGAAAAACTGAAAGATATTAGTATGATTTTATTTTGGTTTTTGCCCAGCAGAAAGAGTTAAAAAGAAAGACGATACTGTTATTTTGTATTGAAAAATAAATGATCAAATAACAAAATCTCCCTTCTCCATTTGGTGCATTAAGTGGATTATGTAGATAATGAGGACTGGGACTCTTATCTCTACAGGAAGGCTTAAAATAGCGTGGATAATGTGGATGTGTCCGTTCTCAGAAAATAACCATCATTTTCAGATACACTGATGTCATCCCCATGTGGACTCAATGATATAGGTGTCATGATGGTGCCCATATGGTGTCACCTCCTCTGTTATTTCCTTTGATTCTTCAGGGATCCTAGCAACGGTTTCTCTTAGAACGTTCATCAACCCCATGGACCCAGGCAGCAACTGCTTGGAAGAGTTGTCCTACATCTTTGATTTCTAATGATGATATTGGTGGTGGCTCCAAGACATCCCAGTGATCAGTAACCACATTTCTGGGATTACATAACCAGTCTGAGGGCAGAATTAATCAAATTGGACCATTAATTCTACACCTGGGTTCTGGTTCCAATCCCAGAAAACTTTTAAACTGAAAGAGTATGTTCACTGGCCTCAGGCACAATGGAATTTCTCTCTTGAATTCATGAGGTCCTATCACAGTGAAAGCCTGAAAGAAGAGAGCTGCTGTAGAAAACCTATGCAATACCACCAAAGGTGAACAACTACTGAAAAAGCCATCTGGTGTCACTGAGGTCTCTAGGAATAATAGTTGAATGTGTTGCCTTTTACCAGATCGGATGTGGCCTGACCTGTCTCCTATCATTTCAGTTTTGATCTGAGTTAAATGACCATGTCAATGGTTGGCTTAGCCCTATTTGGTGACTGTTTGGTGTCTCAGCATAGCTGATGGCTATAGATTGTATACTGAAACGTGCCTGTTAATCCCAGACCTTGCTCACTTATCATCTACTGTCCCTGAGGCTTGTACAGAAAGTCTCCTTATCTTCTGTGGCCCCAGTGTCCCCCTAGACCTTCAAACAAATACAGTGTGTCTTCACCTTCAGTAGTTTAGTGTTATACTCCCAGCAAATCTTCTAGAGCACAACTCAGAACAGTGGCTTTGCAGTGATATTCACTCTTTAATGACAGGGATCTTATCCTCCTCTTCATTTCGGCGATACAGCTTCATGCCCTTTCCATGTAATAAAATCTGAAACTGCTTCTACATCTAAAATCTTAATCTTCTGATATGCTGGTATTGGAATCAATCTTCCTGTCCTTCAGGGCTCATTCGTACTTCCATTGACCTCCTCCTTGGTTACTTAAATATCTTGTCTCTGTTCCCCACATTCCCACACTAAATTGCCAGTTCTTTTTCTGTTTTGCTTTGCACCATGTGGCTTCTTGGCCACACCTTGTGTCTTTTCACTACAATGACTCTCTCACTGTAACCATGGCTCGCTTGCTTCTGTGTATTTATTGGTTCAAAAACTTGCCCTCTTACATGAAGGGCAACACCAAAGAAAGAGGCAGAGCACTTTGGATTGGTAGGTGACAGGTTTAATAAATATGGAAGCTTACATAGGAGACTTGTCTTGGCCAACTGCAAGGCAAGTAGATTTTTGCACTCGCCTGCCAGAATCTTAAAAGTTTATGTAGATGTCTCAACTAGGTTCAGTCATGTATTCAGTCCAGATAGATTGTCTCAAAAAACGCCTTGCTCTCTCAAGTCTATGTCCTTGAAAATGGCTTCTACTGTGAGAACAGTGGGCACACTATTCGTTCCAAGGTCAGGGGAGGGGGTGAGATGCCTCCAATTGTCAGGGTCTAGCTCACAGGCCAACCAGTAGTCACGTCTTCCTGATGACTTCCTCCTGTAGTATCTAGCCTGTTCTTTAAATATCTTATGGCTGGATAAAGCCAGTTATGCTTCCTCTTTGTTTCAACATCTCAGCTACTTAGGGCTGGTTTAGAACATCACAAAATGGTGGAGGTTGACAACACTCAATTCATGGTCTTTAGCCTTGAACTCTCATCTCAGTACTGCAGAGAAAGGTTTCTGCAAGTATATTCTGCTCTCTCTACTATGCCCTTGTCTAATTATTATCAGCCAGGTACAAGAATGGTTTCTGTAACAATGTACTAAATGTCTACAACAAGGAATATGTCACCTCCTTCTCAACATGTCTAAATCCATAATCAACTACTTTACATTAAACATGGTTTCCTCTCCTATAGTTCCCATTTAATAAAAGAAACTGTTAATCATTTAGTAGTGTTTCTGAGAAATCATCCACTTTTCTCCATTGTATCAGTCACTTGGTCTACAGATTCCATTTCTTAATAATTTCTCCTCTACCTTATTCCTGGTCATCATTGATTCACATCTATATTACAGAAATTAACTTCCACCTGACCAAAAAGACTCTAACTAGTCTCACACTACTGTCTGAGAAATATTCCTAAAATGCAAATGAGGCCCTACTACTGGACTGCACATGATCATGCATTGCTTATCTCCATTCACCATTTCCCTTGCATAAATGTCAAAATTGGATTATCAAAGAAACCTCTCTCACGTCCAGCCATTTCTCATAGTGGACACTTCATTTCAGGCAGCCTGATTTTCTCACTGCTGCAAAGGCAAAGTGCTGTTCTATTCATTGTTTATTTGTTAAAAACACAGATTTCAGTTTTTTCAATTATGCAGTTGTTTTTTCCTCATTAACCAAAGTGGTCACGTTAAAGTCTTCTCATTAAAGACATGGACATGTTAAAAATCCCACTAAGTCACTGTATATGTACACTTGCCAGAGATGGAATATGGGTGCCCACCACAGACAAATGAATTTAGCTATGAAGAATCCTACTTGATATAATTTGCAAATGTAATTATAAATGAAAAATGTGTGATGAAATCATTGTAATATTCTAGTGCTGCAAACAATATTGAAAAATATATGTAGCACTTTTCCAGTGCCAAGAACTTCTAAACAGTTTCCGTATATCAACTCCATCTAATCATCTCAACAATGATATGATGGCTAGTATTTTATTTTATAAAGGAAGAAATTGAGTTATATAGAGAAACAAAGAAGTTTTCCCAAACTTATATAAATAGAAAGACAAAGACCTTGAGTTTGAACCTTGACAGTTTGACTCTAGTTTCTTTCTCTATGTTTAATCCTTTAGCCAAATTGCCTCTTCGGAAAAGAACAAAATGCATACTATACTTGAAAAGAGGATAGCCATGTATTTGGTGTTTGACATTCAAATAGAAAGTAGAATTTCCCAGAATGCTAATCCTTTCAATATCAGTAACAAATTTAATACAACCACCAAAGGAGTGAAGCCAAGAAACTCAGCCCTGGAGGTCAGGCCAGGCTGGTGGGTAGCCAAGAAATGGACAAAGGAATGTTGAGGGAGGAGTGTGGGGGGGAGTTGGGGTTTGTTAAGAGTGCCAAAGGGAGTAGGGGTGAAGTATGGTCAAGGCTTACAGGTTGGGAAATGGATCACAGAGGGCAGAATAGGGCAAGGAGCAAGGGAAAGAATTCCAGCCAAGTGAAGAATCATGAAATGCACCATTCCACTTTTAAGCTGCCAAAATAAGAAGGTAGGCTTGGGTTTAGACAGGACTGTGGAAAACAGAGGTTTCTGGGTCTGGAAAAAGTTTATGGGTTTACAAGGCTGCATTATCACAGTATCACTAGTTGATTTCTAAACAAAGACTATCTTGGTTTCAGAAATTTTTCTGGACATAGGGAAAATGCCCCAAAGTGCAACTCCCCAGATGAGGCAGAGATAAATATGCTGTAGACAGTAGAGGATTCATCTCCCACATAGCATCCTAAATATCCTATTGTGAATCTAGATGGACATAATTTGAATTAAAGTTCTCTTGTGAAAAGCTATAAGACCTTAAGCAAGTTAATTATCATTTATTAAATGGAAATAATAAAAGGTCCTGTCTAACACTGCTGGTAAAGTAATAGAAATATTTTGAAATATAAGTAGAACACTGAGCTTTTCCAGGTAGTTATAGTCATTGTTTTGATTTGCAAAAATTTAGCTAAATATTCATATTCCTCTCCTCATCCTTTTATAAGAATTCAAGGCAGAAAAATTTAAGATGCACTGGAGATTATTATACCAAGTGAAATAAGTCAGAAGGAGGAAGACAAATACATATAATATATGTGGAATCTAAAAATATGGCACAAATGAACCTATCTACAAAACAGAAGCAGACTCACAGACATAGAGAACAGACTTGTGGTTGCCAAGGAGGAGATGGGGCAGGAAGGGATGGACTGAGAGTTTAGGGTTAGTAGATGCAAACTATTACATATAGAATGGATAAACAAAAAGATCCTACTGTATAGCACAGGGAACTATATTCAGTATCATGAAATAAACCATAATGGAAAAGAATATAAAAAAAAAGTCTATATGTGTATGACTGAGTCACCTTGCTGTACTACAGAAATTAACACAACATTGTAAATCAACTATACTTCAATAAAAAAAAAACTAAAAAAGTTTAGAAAGACTAAAAAAAATTAAGTATGCTGATAGCTTTTGAGAAAAATTGTCAGTTTTCTATTGAATCCTCTCCACCTCTCTGTTCTGAGCAATCTTTAGACATTACTTCTTAATAAATAGAATAAGTTAATTTATCAAGTAACTGAGTTAAATCTATTTAATGAGTAGAAGTGTACACTGGCTAAAACTACACTGAATTTAAGAAAGATATTGTTAGCCTGAGAATCACTTTCTTTTTAACATGAATATTCTATTAATTCATGGACATATTGGTCAGTGTGCCATCAGATTGAATTTTTATAGAACTTCACCAAAATTGCAATTTAGCATCTTTCTTTTTTTCCAGAAATGTAAGTGATCACCTCAGAGTGGCTAGTGCAGTTGATACATGGTAATGGATAGTGGAACTTCAGATCCACATCTCGATGTAAATATGATATTCTCAGTGGCTTATTTAGAGGTGTGTTGGAAAAATTGTAAATTCCAATCTGAGTTGAATATAGCCCTTAGGGTGATATAATCTAGGAAAGTTCTGTGGAAAATCTGTTAGGTCAGGGTAACCAAAATAATTTAGCCTAATCTCTGATTCTCAAGCAGAGGACGAAGGTAAAAGGAAGGGAAGGCCTTACATAAAGGGAGCCAAGTAAGATTGAGTGGTTTTCAGCTAGCCCAGAACACTCATTTTTGGTAAAACTCTCCTAATTGGTGCCACTGTTAAAGGCTATGTATTAGTATTCATATTATCATTGTTTTACAGTATCTTAGAAGGGATCCATAAGGTAGTAAAATAATAATCAACTATAACTGAGTTTCTCAAAGATTTATCTTTAGATAGTTTATTTCAGAATCACGTGGGAAACTGAAGGTTCATATAGAATGACCACAGTCTCTGGTAGTCTAGCCCCCTAATCTTCCTGTTTGACTCGGTAGATTTTGTCAGTACTTTCTGAGCATCTTCCTGAAAAGATGAACATATAGGAGATTCTTGGTAATAGCTCCCTAACTCTTTTAACAATCGCTTGTCCCACTGCTCCCCTGTATTGTATCTCTTCTGACTCAAAATATTTAGAGTGACTGCTGCTTTCCTGACCGAATCTGAAATGATAACGTCTGGGAAGAGAGGAAGACATAGAAATTAAAAATTTATTCTCTTTTATTATGACTAATAACTGAACCCCTTTTTATTCCTTTATGGTAGAAGGTCTGCAAAGTGAATCAAAATGTTGATGGAGCAAGATAAACCATAGAGGGGTGGCAAGAAACTATTGGAACATCTATTTATCATTACTCTCAATTTTTATTAAATTCTGAAAACATAAATTGGTGTCAATATTTGTATATGTAAGTCATAAAAAAAAATAACACAAACTACAACACCCTTCAACAAGCCCAAGAAATCAAACTTAAATAATACTACCAACGTTCCTCTATGCCCATCCTTAATTTCTCTCTCTTTTTTTTTTTTAAGTCTTTATTGAATTTGTTACAATACTGCTTCTGTTTTATGCTTTGGATTTTTGGCCACGAGGCATGTGAGATCTCAGCTCTCCAACCAGGGATCAAAACTGTACCCCCTTCATTGGAAGGCGAAGTCTTAACCACTGGACCACCAGCGTCCATCCCCTCTTCCTCTGCTCTCTGCTTCTCCCTCAAACCAGGTAGTGGTCATGCAACTGAATTTCTTTGTTTTTATCTCTTTGCTCCTCCTGCAACTTGCTTTTTATGAACCAACAGAATTTTTGTGAGATTTAGTTACAGTGTAACTGGTAGCTACAGTTCATCATTTTTTACTACAGAGCAGTTTTGCATTATAAGAATGTAATACTGTGTATTAATCTACCTTCCTTTCAATGCATATCTTGGTTCTGGTGTTTTGTTAATGTGTTCATTTGTTAATCTTGCTTTATTTTGCTAGTACAAACAATGCCACTTTTAAGGGCATTCAGCATTCATTTACATGACTCCTGGTGAACACAGGTCAAAATTTCTCTAGGTTATATTCCCAGGAGTAGGATTATGATTTCACACTTCATGTTCTCAGCTTCATTAGATAATGAAAAATTGCTTTCAAAAACATTTGCATTGATGTACAGCTTATCTGCCTTGTATGAGTCCACATTATTCTAAATACATCCTTGTCAAAACTTCATGTTCTTGAACGAGTTAATTTTTGCCAATCTGGTGATTGTGAAATGGCATCTCACTGTGGTTTTAATTGGAATTTCCCTAATTACAAAAGAAGTTGAAATCCTTTTATACAATTATGAGACATTCATCAAAATGTCTGTTTATACACAGCACCCGTTATTATGTTGAGTTACATGTTTTGCTTCCTAATTTGTGGGAATTTTTACATATTCTCTATAATAATTCTCTGTCAATCATATAATTTTTGGGACAGTATGCAGTGTCTCTCTTCACATTCTTTATGATATTTATTGATATACAGAAATTGAATAATGTTTCCTTTTTTGTTTCTTTATGAAAGAAGTCCTTTAATGCTACAATGACATAAAATTTTCTCTTAATTACATTAAAATATTTAATAACTTTGCCTTTCATAGATAGGTCTTGAATCCACACTGTAAATGTCAAAATAAAGCATTGGATGTGGCATGCACTTGAAAACTCTTCAAGTGCTAATATAAGTCAATAAATGAAAATACAATTCTTAATCATACAGTTAGAGTTCCAGTGTTATTGCATGTTTTGAGATTATTAAGAGAACAAATTAAAATGGACACTTGGGACCCATTTATTTTAGGGTATTACCAATCTACCGATAGGCATTTTCCTTAACATCCTCTATGGTACTTATGTTAGAATATAGAATTCTTGCAGGTCACTTAGGCCCATTTAAAATTATAAACTTTGTGTTGTGCAATAACGAAAGCTAGTCCCTCTTGGAACCTTAGTTTACTTGTTTTAGCAGTAGTAAGAAAGTAAATCAAATCTAGTAAAGAGGTACAGATTTTTATATCTATCACATAATAACATATATATGTACATAAAATTAAATTATATATTAGCTTAATAATATAATATATAATAAAATTATACATCAGAAAATAATTTTAAAGCATTCATATAAAGATAACAGAAAAATCTAGGTTTACTTATTCTGTTTGTTTTCCCTTTATTGTAATATTTTGTCTTACATTGATTCATTCAGAAAGTATCTATGGGCTTCCCTGGTGGTGCAGTGGTTAAGAATCTGCCTGCTAATGAAGAGCACATGGGTTCAAGCCCTGATCCCAGAAGATCCCACATGAAGCAGAACAACTAAACCCTTGCACCACAACTACTGAGCCTGCTATCTAGAGCCAACGAGCCACAACTATTGAGCCTGCGTGCCACAACTACTGAAGCCCATGCACCTAGAGCCCATGCTCTGCAAACAGAAGCCACCAAAATGAGAAGCCCGAGGAGGGAGATGTATGAGGGAAGGGATGTGGGAACAGATGTATATGTATGACTGATTCACTTTGTTATAAAGCAGAAACTAATAAAAAAAATTAAAAAAAAAAAAAGAAATGAGAAGCCCGTGTACTGCAAGGAAGAGTAGCCCCCGCTCGACGCAACTAGAGAAAGCCTGCGCACGTCAACAAAGACCCAACACAGCCAAAAATAAAAGCAAATAAATAAATAAATTTATAAAAAATATAAAAGAAAGTATCTACTGAGAGTCTACTGTTTCTAGTACACTATACTTAATTTGATCTATATTTGAATTGTTTTGTACAATTACTGGTATGTAAATTTATATTTCACTTTCAGAATTATAACTCATGAAACACTTTTGTGAAAATTTTTGGTTATTACTATCTTAAATCACAAAGAATTGAAAAGTTGACTCCAAATTTCTAATGACTCAAACTTATATAAATGTTCTAATATGCATATACTTATCTAAATAAATGTTAAAGTAACGCATTTTAGGATATTTTCCCTCATATATACAAAGCCTACTGTTAAACAGAAGTATAACAGAACACTATCATTTCAGTAGTCCACAAATAAAATTTAGATCTCTCTACATTTCATGTTGGAATTGAAATATTTTTGTATTCCTGTAATGTATGATGGGGAAATGAGACAAAGCAGTATTAGTCTTATTTAGAAATTCCAGAAGAAGCTTCTAGTGAGTTCATTAAATATATGTTACAGCTACCTTGAAATGAAATGTTCTCTGTTTTTTTAAACTACATACCATAAAAGTTGTAAACTTTCCCAAAAGAAGTCATAGACAAGGTTATGGATTTAACCTTAGTTAGCTAACAATTTAATCTTGTTTTCACATTGCATACTTTTGGCCAGGATTATACCTCATTCATTTTTTAAATATTTTCCTGCAAGAATTCAATATTTTAAAATAGAATTTTACATTTGCTGTGTATGCCAGACCTCATGCCTCAACTAAACTCAACTTGAAAAACAATGCAGTACACAACACCCCAGCACAAATTTTCTCATGTTATTTAAGAAACTCTGATTGGATCCCAGCAATCAACCATTATGGTATGATATAATTTGGCATCGTTTTCCAAGTAGACCATGTTATTTATTATTCATAGTCTGGCAGCTATGTCTTCAAGCTATGTAGGTGGTTACAAGTGAAAATCTGCCACATGCCCCAAACTTTCTCTCCTTTATTAACTCACTTTTTTTCTGGTAGTTGTGGTTTCATTAATGGTATTTATCTGTTTCATAATGCTGTCTCCTTAAGCAAAGGTTAACAGCAGCATCAACCATAAATATAACTGAAAAGAAACCCAGAATTCTCTCTAGAACAATTAAATTTTCAGTGATAGTGATTATATCCAATTCAAATTATAGATTTTGGTACCACCTTTTCTCCTGATCAGATTTATTTGGTTTCTAAGATAGCTTCAGAGATAACCAGTTAGATATTGTTAGTATGTCAAAGAATAATGATCATACAAATGATGTCTAAAATATATGTACTAATTTTGGTTATTTTGTATCAATATTAATTACTTTTGGATTCATGGGAAGGCAGGTAAAATAAAATTATACATATTACTTATCAGTATTATTTTTCCACTGATTATGGAATTACTCTTCCCTGGTTATGATAATGAGCATGTTAGCCAAACTTAGTTCCATAGATTTTATTACATAAAAATACTTACATGTAAATATGGAAAGAAATAATATGAAGAGAGAAATATACTTCAGAGCTTGAAGGTCTTCTACCATAAGGTGTGTTTATGTTCAAACTTTCATTGTCTCTTTTCTCTGTTTCTCTTTATTTACTAGAAACTCACCTATGTTAAACATGTCTACTGAGGGATTGCTTGCAAATTGATAGACAAAACTTCTTTTTCTAAATACATGTTCTTGGAGAATACCTTCCCATACTGAATTTTGCTTGTCCATGTGACTTCCCTGGACAATGAGAATAACAAAAGAAAAGTGCTTGTGCATGGCGCTGGCCCTATCATTGTTGAGAACATTTCTTCCACCATGCAAACAAGTCCAGGCAAGAATCCTGAAGGATAAGAGAAAAGTAGGAGGGAGGATCCAGCTATCCAGCCATTCCAGCTTTCTCAGCTATTCCAACAATTGACTGCAAAAATCAGCCAAGTGAGCCCAGACCAAAAACGCCATCCAGCTGAACCACAGAATCAGGGACAAATATATGATCATTGTTTTTTCCACTAATCATTGAAGTATTTTTTCCCAGAACCAAATCTGACAATATAACTACCATCATGATATTTTTAATAAAATAGAAACTAGAAAGGAAGGCAAATTATGTTAATTTTATTAATCTGATTTTTATTCTTAATTTAATATGTGATTTCTAAAACAAGTTTGAAAATTCTTATTTTTGCACATTTATACAATATTGGGACATGACAGTCTTGAATACATTTTTATAGAATGTCATAAAAATTGCATGAATTTAATAAAATTAACTGAATTAAGTAAATTAATAGTTCAGGTATGATTCTGGGTTTAAATTTTTTTAAATTACCTTTTACAAGATATATCCTGATAGCACTGAAATGGTTTAGAGGTGATTTCTGCATATTTTACTATCAAATGGAGTGTTTGTTTAGAGTGATTTATTTATCTTTGGGCAATCTGGTTTCTAGTACTGTACTCAAGAGGGATCTTGCATGTGAATATGAAGGTTCTATAGGGGAGCATATTTAGAAAGTGTCAAGTCTCATGGAAATTCCAAAATGCAATTTCTTAAAGGAGAGAAGTAGTGCAAGGAGACCCTCTGAAACAGCCCTTATAGAAATGGATATATACCTAAGCCTAGGTAAGGGTTCTAGTTCATTTCTTGAACCAAAGAAGGTAAAGTAACACCTAGCAGAGTTGATGCTGTGGAGTTGCAAAAAAAAAAAAAAAAAAAAAAAAAAAAAATTCTGTAAGACAACTCTGAAGGTCATTAAATAGAATCTGTATAGAAATGGTGTTTATTTGTCCTTGAGTCTCACTAACCTATGTTTATAGAATTAATTCATGAATCTGTTTTATATCAAATTATTTTGTCAGAGTTCATATTGGCCTTGATTTTAAAATCTGACTTCCCAGCTATTTCTGTTAATTTCATACTATCTGCCTATTTTTTTCTGGAAAAAATGTAATGAACTCAATCTTTTTTCCTCTGGTCTTCTTATCTTAATGGTATAGTGCTACTTTTTCAATGCTGTCAAACCTTTTGATATAGCCACACATTTGTGACTTATAGCTATTAGTGACCATCTGATGCCCTTCAGTGACCTCTGATGGAGGGAAGTGATCATTATTTTCCTTAATCCCCCATAATACAATAGAGACAATACTATACCTTCTAATAAGATTTGATAGAACTTACAATGGAAGTAAAAAAGGAAAAGTAGTTTATAATTACTGTTATCCACACTGAAAACCCATAATCCTAGACTTCTGGAAGGTTTGTGTGTAGAAGTGCCCAGCTCAGCCTGACCAACAGGAATCTTTTCTTTCAACTTCCTGATCTTCAACAACAATAAAAAAAAAAAAAATTATTCTCTTTCCAATTTCAAGCCCCACCTCATTTTGTGCCCCCAGATGTTACATAATTCATGAAGAATAATAAATCAGTTCCCTTTGGGAGTCTCTCCCAACAGGAAATTGCCTGCATCCAAGGTTCAGAAAAACTAATATAGTAGTTGATATTACATTATACAAAGTTTATTAATATCATCTTAATTATACAGTATGTATATCACCCTCTTTTGGCCCAGGTTATCTTCTAACCAGACTCAGGCACCTCCTTTATATGGCTTTTCTTCTAGCATTCAGTACAGCTAAGATTAAACCTAAAAATTCTTCCCACTTTCGTCTGCTTTTAGCTCCCACACTACTTGAGTAAATGGGGCCAAAACAAACAAGGAAATAAAATATATTATACTCCTAAAAATGTATTTTTACGTGCTCGGTGTACTCTAAATAAACATTTGGTAACTTTTTCTTTCAAACTGAGTTTTTCCAGCAATTCTATCATGTGATCAAGTTATTACTCCCAACTTTTATTATGAAGTAGAATATTTTACATCTCCATATAAAGCATCTACTTGGGTTCCTTCCGTAATTATGTTTTTACCTTATATGTTCATGATATTAAACAACTCTTCTCTCAGAATACAGGTAAGTCTACTCCAAAAATAAATGTTGATTCCCTAGAAGGCAGAAACCAGTGTACACCCTTCCAAATTGTGATTTTTCTAGCCAAAAGTGCCATCACAAGTTACCCATTTTTTAATGAAAATTTATAACAATACTATGTTGCCAATAGACTCTCAGAAGGCACAGTGTTATAAGTTGTTCCTCTGAAGGAATTCTGAAAGACAAATGTGAAATTTGGATTTAACAAAGAAAATATGAGACAATAGGACCCTGGAGGAGAAACAAACTATAGGCTCAAGAATTCGGGAGCTCTTTTGACAGATGACCAACCCATGTTATTAAGAATTAACCTCAGTAGAACCATGCAAGGAGACTTGGGCCTTAAAAGGCCCAGATTAAGCAGCTGCCAGATGAGATAGATGTATAAGAAATGACTTAAGTGTTTATTATCTAGAGGGTGCAGTCCCAATCCATGGAAATATAATCCTTGAGGGAAAGGAGTGTGTCAAATATTTTCATACTTAGTTATGAATTCAAAACAGATACACACACAGACACATAAAGACACAAAAACATTTCATATTACTTATTCATTCATTTCCTTAATCATTTATTCAACACATATTTATTGAGAAACTATTTGTCCCAGGTTCTGATTTAGGTATAATATTTGCACCATAAATACACACACACACACGTACATAATTTCTTACGTCAGGGAACATATTTTAGTGATCAAGACATATCATTTACAAGCAAACTAAAAATGTAAGTGCATGATATATTAGAAGGTAAATACTATTGTGAAGATAAATAAAATTTATGAAGGAGATATGGATTTCAGGGCAGGGTACTGTTTTATGTCAGATTAATGCCTTCTAAAAAGTGACATTTCAGTAAGAACTTAAAATTGTGAGGACCAAACATGAGGATATTTTGGAGAAGAAAATTCCAGGCAGAATGAACAGATTTTGCAAAGGTTCTGAGTAAAATCATGCTTAGTGTATTCAGTGATCAACCAGGAGGCCACCATGTTGAGAGTAGCATGAGCTAAAGGCAGGGAGGCAGGTGGAGACAGATTATGAAGAATCTATAGGCATAAGAAAGTAATAGTGTTTTATTTTGAGGGGATAGGAAGCCAATGGACAGTTTTAAATAAATGAGTGATAAAATTTTACTTTAGTTTAAAAAGATCACTCAGACTCCTATTGTGAATAGCTTAGAAGGAGGTTCTGAAGCAGAATAACCTTAGAGTAATTTATTTATTGCAATGACTGGCAAGAAATTGTGGCTATGTAAGGTAGAGAGGTAGCAGTGACATTTGGTAGGAAAGCTTGGATTTTGGATATTCAGTATCTGCTGGTTGGATGTGGGGTATAGGAGATAAAGAGAAGTTATGAAGGACTCCAAATTTTTGATGTTGGCATCTAGAAAGATATTGCCATTTAATGAGAACGGGAAGACTGGAAGAATGTGTTTGTTGGGGAAAGTGAAGAATTCAAATATGGATGTTATTTACAGGTATCATTAGTTAAATATTCAGGTGAAAATGTCAAGTAGGCAGTAGGATATATCAGTATGAAGTTCAGAGAAAAAGTCTAAGCAGAAGACAGAAATTTGAGTTATAGGCAAAGAGAAGCCAAGCGTTTCTAGTTTTACATGGGGATTTGACCTTCCGTTAACTTGCAGGCTTTGTTCCCATGGTAATCTGATAAGAGTTGAATGCCATCTCCAGGCAATATTACTTAAAACAAAAATTACGCCTAATTTGTAAATTTGCATCTGGATAAGGAACTATGAATACTCCTTGAGGTTATACATTGGGCAGTGTCTCTTGGAACTGGCATGTTTCTTGCAGGGGCCCTGGAAGCTATGCCTATAGGGATACTAACTCCTGTGTGACATGATGTTTCTAAGCCAGAGAAGTTTCTCCAGCTACCCAAAGTGGTCTCACCTCCATGAACCTGACTGTCATCTGAGTTGACTTCTTCTGGGTGAGTCTGTAGACTGTTTCATGGACTGCTGAAAGAACTACTCCTGCAAGGAATGTTTGATGTTGAGCTGCTACCATGCTGTGGTTCCTGTTTGATAACCTTCTGAGCAGACTGATATCAAATATGTTTTATGATACAGTTTTGAGTATGAATGTATAATTAAGCCTAAGAAACTTAATTGGTGAGAATTGTAAAAGTGTTCAATGTATGGATGGTCTTTAAAGGCATAAGGTTAGATGAAATTTCTTAAGAAGTATCAACAGGGAAAAGAAAAATTCTGAAAATTATGCCTTGAGTTACCCCAGAAGTATAGGAGAAAAGGTGGAATGAAAAGAGGAATCTGAATAGGAGCACATAATGAGATAGAAATATAACCAAAAGAAGTTGGTATACTGGAAACCAAGGGAAATGGGCATTTCAAGAAGGTGGGAGAACTCACTTCTATCAAATGCTCTATGAAATAGAATATCACCAAAAGGAGCATACACACTGAGGGACAGTTAATTTGGCTGACCTCTGTTCTGATTGGCTGATATCCATGCCACACCGAAGAGGAAAAGTTAGTCTACCACTTCTGGGATGGGAGCTAGAAATGCATCGGGGAGTCAGAGTTGGTTAAAGGCACTCTAACTTATCTCAGAGATGTAAGGTTGACCAGATATTCCATGGCAGAGGGCATGTGGAGATGGTAGAAGAATGACGAGGAGAAGGGAAAGAAGGAACAGGGTTAGGGATAGTTTGGTTTGGACTTATATCATGATTTCATGTCTTCATGGGAAATGACCAAAGGTAATGAAATTGAAATTTTCTTTGTTTTGCAATTACCTAAGACTAAGAATTAAAATTCTCATGAAAACTAAAACATACCAAATAAGAAATAAAGAACAATAAATATTTGGTAAGTTCATTGATCTTAGGATATATTGTTCCCACAAAATATCAAGGGAACATACAGAATTTTGCTTTTACAAAGTTGATTAAATTTCAGCATTATTACTTCAGAATAGTTTTTTTTAATTTATTTTTTTAATTACATGCTATATTTGGTGCATAGTCATTTCCCGTTCTTCCTGTGGCTTGTGGCACTTTCTTTGATGACACATATGGGGAATGTCTCAGTGAATACATGGGGCAATTCCAGTTAGTTAATACACGCCACTGCCAGTCAGCACATGTTTTTCACCATTGGCTTATGAATTCCTTTTCACTTTACAAACAACCTCACCTTTACTGAAAATCAGTTGTCAGGGATGACTACATCTATCATTTCACTCATGAGAAAAATTCACATTACATCATAATACTTAGAAAGATAATATGGAAAGTTGATATTCTTTCAAATCCTGTGATTTATTTCACTGTTTTTACATGAAGAGCATGGTTAATAAACTTCAGTACGATTTGCATGTGCAGTCAAGCTTTCTGTAATAAGTTATGAATCTAAAAGCCTCTTAAATGTGTAGCCATTGTTCAAAGTAAAAAGAAAAAAAAAAGCAGCAGAAGAAATTTGGTTATGTGAGTGTTATCCTCGCAACCAAATCGATTCCTGGCAACTCATTATTTGATTCCAGTAGCTCTTAATTCAACATAAGCCTGTGTGTAATGGAAATCATCTTATTCTTTTAGATGTATGAGAAATACAAATTATCTTAGAAGTAACTCACTTGCAACTAGTATAATTCATTTAGAAGATAGGACAAAGTTTGTATAATCAATTAAAACAATATTTACCAATTAATAAACAAAATTTCAGAGGTGAGATTCTATTTCCATATTATCTATATCAGTATCTATATTAACTATATCATCTCTATCTCTTTATCTATCCATATATAACAGAAAGCCCACTTAATCAAATGAGAATTTGTATTTGTAAACAGATGTGCAAGGCCTCCAGCAAGTAGCATCTGTGATGTGATTTTGCAAATAAAATTTAAAGAGAAAACTGAGATAAAGCAATGTGATTCTGCAGGTAAGAATGGGTAACGTTCTTGTGGCTTAATTTTTAGAAAGAAATCAACAGAAAAATAAATTTTCTAGAAATTTTATCTAAATTATTTTAAATGACTTGACATGTTTTTAAACTGCTGAGCAGCAACAGGAATTGACTGAAGACCCTAGACATGGAGCCATAAAACCTGGCTTTAGGACTTGAGAATTTCTGGATTAGAAGAGAGTTTTCACAATCATTAATTTTTTGGATTGTGGAACCCTCTGAAACTAGAATAAAAGCTAAAGACCTCTTAGCCTTGAAAAATACATGTAAGAGCAATCCCACAGTCTAAAGATAGTTAAGAACTCCAAAACACTGCCAGAATTCTTCCTATGCACTTATATGTATTGGCATATTTTCTCCAAAATATACTTCATGTTATATCTACAATTTTGTACCTTGACATTTTCTTTTTTTATTGTTATTATTTATTTGTTTGTTTGTTTGTTTATTTTTGGCTGCATTGGTTCTTCATTGCTGCATGCAGGTTTTTCCTCGTTGTGATGAGTGGGGGGCTACTCTTCATTGTGCTGCATGGGTTTCTCATTGTGGTGGCTTCTCTTGTTGCAGAGCACGGACTCTATGCACATGAGCTTCAGTAGTTGTGGCATGCGGGCTCAGTAGTTGTGGCTCACAGGCCCTAGAGCGCAGGCTCAGTAGTTGTCCTGCACGGACTTAGTTGCTCTACAGCACATGGGATCTTCCCAGACCACGGATTGAACCTGTGTCTCCTGCATTGGCAGGCAGATTCTTAGCCACTGTGCCACCAAGGAAGTCCCTCAACTTTTTCATTTAATAGATCATTTAGTATGAATTTCTAATGTTATTAAATATTTTTTTCAATTAATTAAGAAGACTTAATTTTAAATGGATACTATTATAAAGGACATTTAATAATTTCTTAAAATTAGACATTAACTTTAAAATATTATCTAACATTTGCTAATTTAATGCCATAAAAGGACCCTATTAATCTATGTCACATACTTATCCTAATAGGCCAAATTGCTTGATGGCTTACTTCATTTTATTCCTGAATAATAGTTCATTGTATAGTTTTTCCACCAGTTGTTATTCATTAATTTACCTCTTGGTCACTACCAGATTTGTGATGATGATTAAAGCTGATATAAACAACCGTATATGTCATTCATTTTCGAATCAATCGAGTAGCAACCTAAAAGCACAAATGCTGGGATGTATGGTAGACAGTGTTTAGCTATGTAAGAAACTGTCAAACTCTCTTTCAAATTGATTGTGCCATTTTTCACTCCCATCCATCATAAGAAAGAATTTCTGTTCCTCTACATTCTTGCCAGGAATTGGTATTGTCAGTTTTTTGAATATTGGCTATTTCAGTAGGTGTGTAGTGGTATCACATTAAGAAAAATTATGAACATTGTTGTATATATTTATTTGCCAACTGTATAGCTTTTTGGTGAAGTGCCTGTTCAGATATCTTGCCATTTTTTAATTAGGTTGTTCATTTTTAAGAGTCTGTTGTATATTTTGGTTAAAAGTCATTTACCACATATATATTGTTAATGTATTTTCTAATCTATGGTTTAGAAACCATATTATCTTAAGAGTGTCTTTCTCAGAGCAGAAGCTTTTAAATTTTTATCAAGTTCAACTTATCTGTTTTTCTCTGATGGATTTCCTCTTTTGTTTGTACCTAAAATTAAGTACCAAACACAATCACATATATTTTCTCCTGTGCTTTATTTAGGAGTTTTATAGTTTTAAATTTTACAGTTAGGTCCATCACACATTTTGAGTTAATTTTTTGAAGGTGTAAGTTCTGTGTTTAGGTTCTTTTTTTTTTTTCCCATGTAAGTATGTCCAATTGATCAAGAACCATTTGTTGAAAAGACTCTCCTTTCTACATTGAACTGCCTTTGTTCTTTTGTCAGAATTCAGTTGATTATATCTGTGTGGATCTATTTTTGTCTCTGTATTCTGGTCCATTAATATATTTGCCTATTCTTTTGTCAATTTCATACTTACTCTAGCTTTATGTCTTGAACTATGTAGTTTGCATTGTTCAACTTCATGATCTTCTTCAGTACTGTGTTGGTTATTCTAGCTCCTTTACATTTCCATAAAAATTTTAAAATCAAATTTTTGGTATCTTCAAAATGTTTTGCTTGAATTCTGATTAGAATTCCATCGGTGTATAGATCAAGTTGGGAAGATGTGATTTGGTTTTTAAGACCTTCATCAAAGAAAAATAATAAAGCCATGGATGGGAGGAGGAAACCCTGGATGGGTTGAGTCTTCAATACAGACTATCCCTCTATTTATTTAAATCGTCTTTGATTACTTTTGTCATTGTTTTGTAGTTTACTGCAAAATAATCTGAACATATTTTGTAAGATTTACATCTAAGTATTATATTTTTCATGCTAATGTAAATGGTAGCTTTATTTTTAATTCCAAATTTCATTTGTTTGTTGCTGGTATATTGGAAAAGAATGACATTTTTATATTGATCTTTTATCCTTCAACTTGCTATATTCTTTCCAGTATTTTATTTGTAGATTATTTTTGTCCTAAATATAGTCATGTCATCTTCAAATAAAGACAATTTTATTTCTTCTCTTTTAATCTCATATTATTATATCTTTTACTTATCTTTTGCACTAGCTATGACTTCCAGTATGATGTTGAACAGGAGTGATGTGTTCTTGACAGTAGTAGAATAAATGCTGTATCTTATCAAGGATGATATTAATGTAGTCTTTTGTAGGTTTTTTTTTTAATTAAGTTGAGGACTAGCCATCTATTTTTACTTTGCTGAGATTTTCTTTCAGTGAATGTGTGTTGGATTTTGTCAAATGATTTTTCTACATCAACTGATATAATCATATAATTTTTCTTCTTTAGCCTGTTGATATGGTAAATTACATACATTGATTTCCAATTTTTTTATAATAATCAAAAGGAAGCTGAGTCTCTACATTAATGTCAGACATAGCAGACTTCAGAACAGGAAGATTATCAAGCATAAAAAGGATGTTACATATTTAGAAAGGGGTCAATTCTCCAAAAAGACATAAAATCCTAAACATGTATACACTTAATAAAAGAGGGATGAAGATGTGGTACATATATACAATGGAATATTACTCACTCATTAAAAAGAATTAAATAATGCAGTTTGCAACAACATGGTTGGACCTAAAGATTGTCTCACTGAGTGAAGTAAGTCAGACGGAGAAAGACAAATATCATATGATATCACTTATATGTGGAATCTAAAAGAAGGGCACAAAGGTACTTATCTACAAAGCAGAAGAAGGGTCATGAGGAGAGTGATCAATTGGGAGATTGGGATTGACATATACACACCACTATATGTATAAAATAGTAACTAATAATGACCTACTGTAAAGCACAGGGAACTCTACTCAATACTCTGTAATGACCTATATGGGAGGAGAATCTAAAAGAGTGGATATATGTATATGTATAACTGATTCACTTTGCTGTATACTTGAAACTCGCACAGCACTGTAAAGCAACTATACCCCAATAATTTCTTTTTTAAAAAAGAGCGTTGGGCTTCCCTGGTGGCGCAGTTGTTGGGAGTCTGCCTGCCGATGCAGGGGACGCGGGTTCATGCCCCGGTCTGGGAAGATCCCACATGCTGCAGAGGGGCTGGACCCATGAGCCATGGCTGCTGAGCCTGTGCGTCCAGAGCCTGTGCTCTGCAATGGGAGAGGCTGCAACAGTGAGAGGCCCATGTACAGCAAAAACAAAAACAAAAGCGCATCAACATTTATGAGACAAAGCTGATAGAAATGAAAGGTAAAGCAAACAAATCCACTATTCTCTGGTTGGAGATTTCAACACTCCTGTATCACTACTTGATAGATCAAGCAGGCAAAAAATAGGTAAGAGTATAGTTGACCTGAGTAGCAAGTTTCAACTATTTTACTTGAATATATAAACAAATCTTGGACTTCTCTAAGCCTTTAGTTGAGAGTTCTGAAAGAGTTTATTTTGGCAATATGGGCAAATGTTCTCCTTGTTTTTATGGAGGAATGTATTTTTGGAGTCCCTTACTTCACCATTCTGGAAGTTCTACCCTGTGTTGTGCTCTTTCAAATGAACTTTAATTCATATAATTCCTTATATAAGAATATTTGCATGAAGAAAATGCACTGCACATTCCAATCAAAGTATGTTTCATTTATGAAGTATCCCAGTATGTAGTTTTCACATATAAAGTAACCCCATACTCTGAGTGTCAAGGATGGTAAGTCTCCAGAAAATTGCAGTTAGCTGTAGTAAAAAGAAGCCTGGTTGTAAATTCAGGAGACATAAATTCTAGGTTTCTCTCTATCACATAATTATTGTGTGCCCTTCAGTAGAAAATTTCAATTTTATTGGTCTGAAAAGGGGAAGAAAATGACCTATTTGTCACATGAGATTAGTATGAAAATCACATGCTCTAAGGTATATAAACATATTAATTTTCTTTCTGTTAATTATTTCAAGATGGGTATTTGCACCATAATTTTGCTGAAGAATTTTATGTTAAAAAGAATTTGTTTCTGAGCTTTGTGTTGTAAAAATTATGATTCAGTTGTTATTGTAATGAACTTTTACCTTGGAATAATATATGGAGACCAAGAAATCCATGACTTTTCACTCACAGGATTATAATTTTTAACCACTAACGTTCTTATATATCATTTTAAGTTAAAAAAATATGGTTAGTACATAAATGTTAAATGCAGTTAGTTGAATTCTATGGTTTTCTACATAATAGATGTTGTCAAAGTTCAGATATTGATGACAAATAAAATTCAAATATACTAGACACCTCTTAGAAAGTCAACAATAAGTAGATTATATACTATTTTTACATATTGGCATTAAACATATTTCCAAGCATTTTATAGTATTTTCTTAGTGAAAAGAACATATGTTACACCAAGGAAGTGAAACTTTGAGGAAAATGCCACCACACACATTTGCCTACTGATTTAAAAGACTACAGGAGTCTCATGGTCACTAAATAATTCACAAAATTCCGTTAGTTAAAAAAATATTCAAAGAACAAAACTTTATACTTTTGTTAATATCAATGTCTTACTGTTTCTACTTTTCCTCATTCACAAAAGAAGATCCAAGAAATTATGAGGAAGCAGTCATTTTCAGAAAGCATCCTAGCAGATATTTTACATTTTAAAATCTGAGAATCAAACACTCCATATTGTTTAAACACCATTTGGAAATTTGATGAAGAAGGTCATAAAAAGATATTTCCAGAGAAAATAACATTATATAATTTCAGTTTGTGGGGATAATTAGCAGGATAAGGAAAACACAATGTAATATCAATGTTATATGTGTCAAAATTGTATAGAATTTGGGTGTATGCATGTGACACAAAGATTTTAGATATCCTCTCTTTTGGAAAAAATAGTTATTATCTGATCATTTTGTGTTGCTAACAATGAGGCAATGGAAATACTAAAATTGAATGAAATATATGTCTTGTCTCCTTAAAAATGACTTCATTTCAAACTGTTGCTAACAATGAGGCAATGGAAATACTAAAATTGAATGAAATATATGTCTTGTCTCCTTAAAAATGACTTCATATCAAACATCATGTTATCTCCATAATTCTGTATAAGAATTTTGGAATGGAGGCAATATTATTTTCACAGGAGTAAATGTAACATTTTGCTATTCTTCTATGTCTTGCTTTAGCTTTTCATTATTTTTTTTCTTTGCTTTTTTTTAACATCTTTATTGGAGTATAATTGCTTTACAATGGTGTGTTAGTTTCTGCTGTATAACAAAGTGAATTATATATATATATATATATATATATATATATATATATCCCCATATCACCTCATTCTGCTATCTCCCTCCCACCCTCCCTACCCCAACCCTCTAGGTGGATACAAAACACCGAGGTGAACTCCCTGTGCTCTGCTGCTGTGTCCCACTAGCTATCTATTTTTATGTGGTACTGTATATATGTCCATGCCACCCTCTCACTTCATCCCAACTTACACTTCCCTCTCCCCATGTCCTCAAGTCCATTTGCTACGTCTGTGTCTTTATTCCTGTCCTGCCCCTAGGTTCTTCAGTACCATCTTTTTTTTTTTTTTTTTTTTTTAGATTCCATATATATGTATTAGCATGCAGTATTTTTGTTCTAGGTCTGTGAAAAATGCCATTGGTAGTTTGATAGGGATTGCATTGAATCTGTAATTGCCTTGGGTAGTATAGTCATTTTCACAATGTTGATTCTTCCAGTCCAAGAACGTGGTATATCTCTCCATCTCTTTGTATTATCTTTAATTTCTTTCATCAGTGTCTCAGTTTTCTGCATACAGGTCTTTTGTCTCCTTAGGTAGGTTTATTCCTAGGTATTTTATTATTTTTCTTGCAGTTGTAAATGGGAGTGTTTCCTTAATTTCTCTTTGAGATTTCTCATCATTAGTGTATAGGAATGAAAGAGAATTCTGTGTGCTAATTTTGTATCCTGTTCCTTTACCAAATTCATTAATTAGTTCCCGTAGTTTTCTGGTAGCATCTTTAGGATACTCTATGTATAGTATCATGTCATCTTCTAACAGTGACAGTTTTACTTCTTTCCAATTTGAATTCCTTTTATTTCTTTTTCTTCTCTGATTGTTGTGGCTAAAACTTACAAAACTATGTTGAATAATAGTGGTGAGAGTGGGCAACCTTGTCTTGTTCCTGATCTTAATAGAAATGGTTTCAGGTTTTCACCATTGAGAATGATGTTGGCTGTGGGTTTGTCATATATGGCCTTTATTATGTTGAGGTAACCTCCCTCTATGCCTAATTTTTGAAAGGTTTTTATCATAAGCGGAGTTGAATTGAGTCAAAAGCTTTTCTGCATCTACTGAGATGATCATATGGTTTTTGTACTTCAATGTTTTACTATGGTTTATCACATTCATTGATTTTGTATACTAAAGAATCCTTGCATTGCTGGGATAAACCCTACATGATCATGGTGTATGATCCTTTTAATGTGTTTTTAGATTCTGTTTGCTAGTATTGTGTTGAGGATTTTTGCATCTATCTTCATCAGTGATATTGGCCTGTAGTTTTATTTTTTTGTGACATCTTTGTCTGGTTTTGGTATCAGGGTGATGGTGCCCTTGTTGAATGAATTTGGGAGTGTTCCTCCATCTGCTATATTTTGGAAGGTTTTGAGAAGGATAGGTGTTAGCTCTTCTCTAAATGTTTGGTAAAATTTGCCTGTGAAGCCATCAGGTTCTGGTCTTTTGTTTGTTGGAAGATTTTTAATCACAGTTGCAAATTCAGTGCTTGTGATTGGTCAGTTTATATTTTCTATTTCTTCCTGGTTTATTCTCAGAAGGTTGTGCTTTTCTAAGAATTTGTCCATTTCTTCCAGGTTGTTCATTTTATTGGCAATAGTTGCTTATAGTAATCTGTCATGATCCTTTGTATTTCTGCAGTGTCAATTGTTACTTCTCTTTTTTCATTTCTAATTTTATTGATATGAGTCTTCTCCCTATTGTTCTTGATGAGTCTGGCTGGTGGTTTATCAATATTTTTTTATCTTCTCAAAGAACCAGCTTTTGTTTTATTGATCTTTGTATAATTTCCTTTGTTTTTTTTTCATTTATTTCTGATCTGATCTTTATGATTTCTTTCCTTCTGCTAACTTTGGGAGTTTTTTGTTCTTCTTTCTCTAATTGTTTCAGGTGTAAAGTTAAGTTGTTTATTTGAGATTTCCCTTGTTTCTTGAGGTAGCGTTGTTTGCTATAGAACTGCTCTTAGAACTGCTTTTGCTGCATCACATAGGTTTTGGGTTGTCGTGTTTTCACTGTCATTTGTTTCTAGGTGTTTTTTTGATTTCCTCTTTGATTTCTTCAGTGATCTCTTGGTTATTAAGTAGTGTATTGTTTAGCCTCCATGTGTTTGTAGTTTTTACAGGGTTTTTTTTCCCCTGTAATTAATATCTATCCTCATAGTGTTGTGGTTGGAAAAGATACTTGATACAATTTCAATTTTCTTAAATTTACCAAGGCTTGATTTGTGACCCAAGATATGATCTATCCTGGAGAATGTTCCATGAGCACTTGAGAAAAATGTGTATTCTGTTGTTTTTGGATGGAATGTCCTATAAATATCAATTAAGTCCATCTTGTTTAATGTATCATTTAAAGCTTGTGTTTCCTTATTTATTTTCATTTTGGATGATCTGTCCATTGGTGAAAGTGGGGTGTTAAATTCCCCTACTATGATTGTGTTACTGTCGATTTCTCCTTTTACTGCTGTTAGTTTTTGCCTTATGTATTGAGGTGCTCCTATGTTGGGTGCATAAATATTTACAACTTTTATATCTTCTTCTTGGATTGATCTCTTGATCATTATGTAGTGTCCTTCTTTTTCTCTTGTAATAGTCTTTATTTTAAAGTTTATTTTGTCTGATAGGAGAACTGCTACTCCAGCTTTCTTTTGTTTTCCATTTTCATGGAATATCTTTTTCCATCCCCTCACTTTCAGTCTGTATGTGGCACTCAGTCTGAAGTAGGTGTCTTGTAGACAGCATATATATGGGTCTTGTTTTTGTATCCATTCAGCCATTCTATTTCTTTTGTTTGGAGCATTTAATCCATTTACTTTTATGGGAGTTATTGATATGTATGTTCCTATTACTATTTTCTTAATTGTTTTGGCATTGTTATTGTAGGTCTTTTCCTTCTCTTGTGTTTCCTGCTTAGAGAAGATCCTATAGCATTTGTTATAAAGCTGGTTTGGTTTTGCTGGATTCTCTTAACTTTTGCTAGTCTGTGAAGGTTTTAATTTCCCTGTCAAATCTGAGTGAGATCCTTGCTGGGTAGAGTAATCTTGGTTGTAGGTTTTTCCCTTTCATCACTTTAAATATGTCCTGCTACTCCCTTCTGGCTTGCAGAGTTTTCACTGGAAGATCAGCTGTTAACCTTATGGGGATTCCCTTGTATGTATTTCTTGGTTTTCCCTTGTTGTTTTTAATATTTTTTCTTTGTATTTATTTTTGATAATTTGATTAATATGTGTCTTGGCATGTTTCTCCTTGGATATATCCTGGATGTGACTCTGTGCTTCCTGGACTCTCTGGACTTGATTGACTATTTCCTTTCCCATATTAGGGAATTTTTCCACTATAATCTCTTCAAATATTTTCTCAGTCCTTTTGTTTTTGTATTCTTTTTCTGCGACTCCTATAATTCCAATATTGGTGCATTTAATGTTGTCCCAGAGGTCTCTGAGACTGTCCTCAATTCTTTTCATTATTTTTCTTTATTCTGCTCTGCAGTAGTTATTTCCACTATTTTATCATCCAGGTCACTTATCCATTCTTCTACCTCAGTTATTCTGCTGTTTTTTCCTTTTTAGAGAATTCTTAATTTCATTTATTGTGTTGTTCACTATTGTTTGTTTACTCTTTAGTTCTTCTAGGTCTTTGTAAACATTTCTTGTATTTTCCCCATTCTATTTTCAAGACTTAGATCATATTTACTATCATTACTCTGAATTATTTTTCAGGTAGACTGCTTATTTCCTCTTTATTTTTTCTGTCTGGTGGGTTTTTACATTGCTTCTTCATCTGCTGTGTATTTCTCTGTCTTCTCATTTTGCTTAACTTACTGTGTTTGGTGTCTCCTTTTCACAGGCTGCAGGTTCCTAGTTCCTGTTGTTTTTGGTGTCTCCCCTAGTGGCTAAGGTTTGTTCCATGGGTTTTGTAACCTTCCTGGTGGAGGGGACTGGTTCCTGTGTTCTGGTGGATGAGGCTGGATCTTGTCTTTCTGGTGGGCAGGACCATGTCCAGTGGTGTGTTTTGGGGTGTCTGTGACCTTACTGTGATTTTTGGCAGCCTCTCTGCTAATAGGTGGAGTTGTGTTCTGTCTTGCTAGTTGTTTGGCATAGGGTGTCCAGCAGTGTAGCTTGCTGGTCTTTGAGTGGAACTGGGTCTTAGCATTGAGATGGAGATCTCTGGGAGACCTTTCACTGTTTGATATTATGTGGGGCTGGGAGGTCTTTGGTGGACCAATGTCCTGAACTTGGCTCTCCCACCTCAGAGGCTCAGGCCCAACACCCTGTCAAATCACCAAGACACTGTCAGCCACACGGCTCAGAAGAAAATGAATAAAAAAGAAAGAAAGAAAGAAAGAAGAAATAAAATAAAATAAAGTTATTAAAATAAAAAATAATTATTATTAAAATAAAAATGCAATAAAAAAGAAACAAACAAAAAAGAAAGAAGAGAGCAACCAAACCAAAAAACCAATCCATTAATGATAACAAGCTCTAAAAACTATACAAAAAAATGAAAAAATGGCAGACAGAACCATAAGAAAAATGTTAAAAGCAAAGCTATACAGACAAAATCACACAAAGAAGAATGCTTATACACACAAAAAGAGAAAAAGGAAAAAATATATATATATATATATTAAAAAAGGGAAGAGAGCAATCAAATCAATAAACAATTCTACCAATGATAATAAACTCTAAATACTAAATTAAGATAAACATAAAGCCAGCAACAAATTAGATGCAGAAAGCAAACTCCAAGTCTACAGTTGCTCCTAAAGTCCTCTGTCTCAATTTTGGGATGATTCATTTTCTATTAAGGTATTCATCAGATTGACTGTGGAAATTTAATCCGCTGCTCCTGAGGCTGCTGGGAGAATTTTCCCTTTCTTTTCTTTGTTCACACAGCTCCTGGGGTTCAGATTTGGATTTGGCCCCACCTCTGTGTGTAGGTCACTTGAGGCCTTCTGTTCCCCTCCCAGACAGGAAGGCGTTAAAGGAGCGGCTGATTAGGGGGCTCTGGCTCACTCAGGCTGGGGGGAGGGAAGGGTAGAGAATACAAAGTTACCCTGTGGTGTCAGAGGTCAGCATGACGTTGCAACAGCCTTAGGCGTGCCATGTGTCTTCCTTGGGAATTTTTCACTGGATCACAGGACCCTGGCAGTGGTGAGCTGCACAGGCTCCTGGAAGGGGAGGTGTGGATAGTGACCTGTGCTTGCACACAGGCTCCTTGGCAACTACAGCAGCTGCCTTAGCATTTCATGCCAGTCTCTGGTGTCCACACTACTAGCCACGGCTATCTCTGGAGCTCGTTTAGGCGGTGCTCTGAATCCCCTCTCCTCGCACACTCTGAAACAATGGTGTCTTGCCTCTTAGGCATTTCCAGACATTTTATCTGGACTCCCTCCCAGCTAGCTGTGGCACTCTAGCCCCCTTCAGGCTGTTTTAACACAGCCAAACCCTGTCCTCTCCCTGTGATCTGACCTCCGAAGCCCAAGCCTCAGCTCCCAGCCCCCACTGGTCCCAGAGTGTGAACAGACAAGCCTCTCAGACTGGTGAGTGCAGTTTGGCACCTATCCTCTGTGCAAGGATCTCTCCAGTTTACTCCCTGCACCCCTGTTGCTGCACTCTCCTCTGTGCCTCCAAAGATTTCCCCCCACCACCTCCTATCTCCACCAGTGAAGGGGCTTCCTAGTGTGTGGAAACATTTCCTCCCTCACAGCTCCATCCCAGAGGTGCAGGTCCTGTCCCTATTCTTTTGTCACTACTTTTTCTTTTATCTTTTGCCCTACCCCGGTACATGGGTAGTTTCTTGCCTTTTGGGAGGTCTGAGGTCTTCTGCCAGTGTTCAGTAGGCGTTCTGTAGGAGTTGTTCCACATGTAGATGTATTTTTGATGTATTTGTATGGAGGAAGGTGTTCTCCATGTTTTACTCCTCTGCCATCTTGAAGGTCCTCCATTATTTTTTGCTCTTGTCTACCACGTCCATTCCCTAAGATATCCTTGGTAAATATACCTGTCCATTAAGTAAATATTACAGAAAATATGAAAGTATCAAGTTATGAAAATTTCCTTTAATGAATGCCTGTTAATCACTAAAGAAATGTTACTAAACCCCAACTCTGCTTTTCAGAAATTTGTCTTTGCAATATATACATGAAGGAAGTGTTCACTTTAGCCTCTTACTGTTTGTAAAACACATTCCTCTTTAATTTAAGAAGAAATAAGAAGTCAGTGATTTATATTGTACAGTTTATATGTAGCCTGTAATGAGTCCAACCACTGTCTTGGATGATATATGAAATGCACAACACACTGCCTTTCCTAAAGACACTGTGATAGTGATTTACAAGATCACGACTCCTTTGAAATTTCATCATCTTCTTAGCCTCAGGAGTTAACCCCATTTAGAATCATAACCACAGTACATATCAAATCTTTTAGAAAGTAGATAAATTCAGCACAAAAATAATATAACAAATAATGGAATTAAAGAGGGAGGAAGTACTTTCTGTAAAGGGTACTTTTATACCATGACTTCTTATTTTAGGTTAATATGGAAATCCTCAGTGAAATCCATCCTGATAGACTTATTTGAAACTTTGTCTTACTATCTGATTATAGGCTCCTGAAAAATTATTTTATTGTTTAACATGTTTGATCATATACTTGATTTCTAGAATAGGGTGTGTGTGTTTGAGGGGTGGAGGACAGATAAATTCCCTTGGAAAGCAAAATCAGAAATCAAATAGTAATTTCAAGTGGATTGATTGGCATCTTTCTTTATAATTATTTAGACTATTATTCTTCTTCAAGTCAATGGATGGAATTCCTTCCAGTGTGGAAAATCTGAGCCATGGGAGAGAGCATTTTGATTTTCAAAATAACTGGGTGGTAGTGTGTAGGTGGTAATTAATCATTTGTTTCTACACCTAGAGACTCACATTTTCTTCAGAAAAAAATTATAAGACAAATTTTCTCATCAGTACTATTTTCTTATCAAGAAAGAAACAATGTGAAATGGATAATATAATTTATATTTCATATGTCCCACCTACAAAGATAAAAGTATGAAGGTGATGTTTTCCTTTTACTTCAGGCTACTATAAAACTCCTGAATTATTTTTGATAAACAAATATATGTTTAATTTCTTATGTTAAAAATCTAACCCCAGAGAAGACTGTCTCAATTATATGAATACTATCATGATTCCGCTAACTGCAGGTATAATGCTATGATCTAGTCTTATTTATTTTTTTTTCAGTTACTTATCATTTTTTTTTATTAGTTTCTGCTTTATAACAAAGTGAATCAGTCATACATATACATCTGTTCCCACATCCCCTCCCTCATGCATCTCCCTCCCTCCCACCCTCCCCATCCCACCCCTCCAGGCGGTCACAAAGCACCGAGCTGATCTCCCTGTGCTCTGCGGCTGCTTCCCACTATCTATCTACCTTACGTTTGGTAGTGTATATATGTCCATGCCTCTCTTTCCCTTTGTCACAGCTTCCCCTTCCCCTTCCCCATATCCTCAAGTCCATTCTCAAGTAGGTCTGTGTCTTTATTCCCGTTTTACCCCTAGGTTCTTCATGACATTTTTTTTTTTTTAATTCCATATATATGTGTTAGCATACGGTATTTGTCTTTCTCTTTCTGACTTACTTCACTCTGTATGACAGACTCTAGGTCTATCCACCTCATTACAAATAGCTCAGTTTCGTTTCTTTTTATGGCTGAGTAATATTCCATTGTATATATGTGCCACATCTTCTTTATCCATTCATCCGATGATGGACCCTTAGGTTGTTTCCAGCTCCGGGCTATTGTGAATAGAGCTGCAATGAACATTTTGGTACATGTCTCTTTTTGAATTATGGTTTTCTCAGGGTATATGCCTAGTAGTGGGATTGCTGGGTCATATGGTAGTTCTATTTTTAGTTTTTTAAGGAACCTCCATACTGTTCTCCATAGTGGCTGTACCAATTCACATTCCCACCAGCAGTGCAAGAGTGTTCCCTTTTCTCCACACCCTCTCCAGCATTTATTGTTTCTAGATTTCTTGATGATGGTCATTCTGACTGGTGTGAGATGATATCTCATTGTAGTTTTGATTTGCATTTCTCTAATGATTAATGATGTTGAGCATTCTTTCATGTGTTTGTTGGCAGTCTGTATATCTTCTTTGGAGAAATGCCTATTTAAGTCTTCTGCCCATTTTTGGATTGGGTTGTTTGTTTTTTTGCTATTGAGCTGCATGAGCTGTTTATAAATTTTGGAGATTAATCCTTTGTCAGTTGCTTCATTTGCAAATATTTTCTCCCATTCTGAGGGTTGTCTTTTGGTCTTGTTTATGGTTTCCTTTGCTGTGCAAAAGCTTTGAAGTTTCATTAGGTCCCATTTGTTTATCTTTGTTTTTATTTCCATTTCTCTGGGAGGTGGGTCCAAAAGGATCTTGCTGTGATTTATGTCATAGAGTGTTCTACCTATGTTTTCCTCTAAGAGTTTGATAGTTTCTGGCCTTACATTTAGGTCTTTAATCCATTTTGAGCTTATTTTTGTGTATGGTGTTAGGGAATGATCTAATCTCATACTTTTACATGTCCCTGTCCAGTTTTCCCAGCACTACTTATTGAAGAGGCTGTCCTTTCTCCACTGTACATTCCTGCCTCCTTTATCAAAGATAAGTTGGCCCTATGTGCGTGGGTTTATCTCTGGGCTTTCTATCCTGATCCACTGATCTATCTTTCTGTTTTTATGCCAGTACACACTGTCTTAATTACTGTAGCTTTGTAGTATAGTCTGAAGTCAGGCAGCTTGATTCCTCCAGCTCCGTTTTTCGTTCTCAAGATTGCTTTGGCTATTCAGGGTCTTTTGTTTTTCCAAACAAATTTTGAAATTTTTTGTTCTACTTCTGTGAAAAATGCCAGTGGTAGTTTGATAGGGATTGCATTGAATCTGTAGATTGCTTTGGGTAGTAGAGTCATTTTCACAATATTGATTCTTCCAATCCAGGAGCATGGTATATCTCTCCATCTATTTATATCATCTTTAATTTCTTTCATCAGTGTCTTATAATTTTCTGCATACAGGTCTTTTGTCTCCTTAGGTAGGTTTATTCCTAGATATTTTATTCTTTTTGTTGCAATGGTAAATGGGAGTGTTTTCTTGATTTCATTTTCAGATTTTTCATCATTAGTGTACAGGAATGCCAGAGATTTCTGTGCATTAATTTTGTATCCTGCTACTTTACCAAATTCATTGATTAGCTCTAGTAGTTTTTCGGTAGCATCTTTAGGATTCTCTATGTATAGTATCATGTCATCTGCAAACAGTGACAGCCTTACTTCTTCTTTTCCAATTTGGATTCCTTTTATTTCCTTTTCTTCTCTGATTGCTGTGGCTAAAACTTCCAAAACTATGTTGAATAAGAGTGGTGAGAGTGGGCAGCCTTGTCTTGTTCCTGATCTTCGTGGAAATGGTTTCAGTTTTTCACCATTGAGGACAATGTTGGCTGTGGGTTTGTCATATATGGCCTTTATTATGTTGAGGAAAGTTCCCTCTATGCCTACTTTCTGCAGGGTTTTTATCATAAATGGGTGTTGAATTTTGTCGAAAGCTTTCTCTGCATCTATTGAGATGATCATATGGTTTTTCTCCTTCAACTTGTTAATATGGTGTATCACATTGATTGATTTGCGTATATTGAAGAATCCTTGCATTCCTGGAATAAACCCCACTTGATCATGGTGTATGATCCTTTTAATGTGCTGTTGGATTCTGTTTGCTAGTATTTTGTTGAGGATTTTTGCATCTATGTTCATCAGTGATATTGGCCTGTAGTTTTCTTTCTTTGTGACATCCTTGCCTGGTTTTGGTATCAAGGTGATGGTGGCCTCGTAGAATGAGTTTGGGAGTGTTCCTTCCTCTGATATTGTTTGGAAGAGTTTGAGAAGGATGGGTGTTAGCTCTTCTCTAAATGTTTGATAGAATTCGCCTGTGAAGCCATCTGGTCCTGGGCTTTTGTTTGATGGAAGATTTTTAATCACACTTTCAATTTCAGTGCTTGTGATTGGTCTATTCATATTTTCTATTTCTTCCTGAGTCAGTCTTGGTAGGTTGTGCATTTCTAAGAATTTGTCCATTTCTTCCAGGTTGTCCATTTTATTGGCATAGAGTTGCTTATAGTAATCTCTCATGATCTTTTGTATTTCTGCAGTGTCAGTTGTTACTTCTCCTTTTTCATTTCTAATTCTACTGATTTGAGTCTTCTCCCTTCTTTTCTTGATGAGTCTGGCTAATGGTTTGTCAATTTTGTTTATCTTCTCAAAGAACCAGCTTTTAGTTTGGTTGATCTTTGCTATCGTTTCCTTCATTTCTTTTTCATTTATTTCTGATCTGATCTTTATGATTTCTTTCCTTCTGCTAACTTTGGGGTTTTTTTGTTCTTCTTTCTCTAATTGCTTTAGGTGCAGGGTCAGGTTGTTTACTCGAAATGTTTCCTGTTTCTTAAGGTGGGATTGTATTGCTATAAACTTCTGCCTTAGAACTGCTTTTGCTGCGTCCCATAGGTTTTGGGTCGTCGTGTCTCCATTGTCATTATGATCTAGTCTTTAATATAAACTTTGGACCATCACTTTTTGACACACAGGTGATGCTTATCCTTGCAAGTACATCAATTAGACATACAGGAAAATTGTCATAATAAACAACTTTTCCCTTTTCTTTCCGGCACACTTTCTCAGAATCCTCCAGAAATGCAATTTCTGATGGAGTAATCAAATTTTATTTTGATATCCCATGTCACCAGGGGCTTTAGTGAGTTCATGTTGCAGCCTTGGTTTGAACTATCTGAGCAGAGTATGGTGGCAGATAGTGGTCCTGAAATTGTTGACCTCTCTGCCTATTGTTTTCTCTGTACAATTTTTTTTCTCTTACCTCATTGTTTCAGCATATGTATTAACTTCACATTCTATTGCCTCACTCAAGCCTCATCACTTGTGTGTGAGTGTGTGTGTGGGAGTATGAGAGTGTGTGTGATGGAACTGAGGAAAATGGGAATGTATATTATGCCAGAATTAATTATTTTATAGAAAGAAATTATCCTGAGGGGATGGATTCAGACAAGTGAGCCAGGGTGACTACATATAAAAAGGTGGCAATTTTGACTTCCTTCAAAAGGCAGGAGGCCAGGGATCCACCATTCAGAAGTCTGGTTTCAAACCACTCCCCTTTTTGATAATTATAACTCACAAAATTTTAAAATATAAATAATAGACACAAACATACAATTTACATATACATATCTGCATCCCTTTCCCCCGCCGAACAAATGTAATTAAAGTTTTAGCTCTTTCTTTTTTCCTTGATTAGCCATACATAGGTAAGAATATTTTGTTTTGTCTTCATCTACCAGCAATCAAACATTTTATTATACTACAGGTTTACTATATATTTTATACCACCTATACCATCATAGTCTATTTCTCTGTAAGCCCTCCTCTGCCTGAAGCAGAAAGGCCTCCAATGCTCTTTCATGGCTCCAGAGTTCCTCAGCCAGTTCTTACTAGGAGGACCTAGGCAGACCTTCTTAGATGTGGCTGGAACAGCAGCGAGAATGCATTTTGAATGAGATAAGACAATTGTTTCTGCTTCTTCAGCTGTCTTCTGGAGTCCCTTGTTTTATTCTTTCTTCTACAGATGACAGGAAAAAAAAAAAAGGGGGGAAAGCCCAAAAGAAATATCTCGTTAACTGGAGAACACGGGAAATATGTGTCATTTCAAACTCAATTTCACATCAAGGCAACGTTGGTGGTGACACACCCTACTTATTAATAAAATCATTCAGACAGGTCCTCACAAGCTTGGAGTGTTTTTTTTTTTTTTTTTTTTTTTAAACTCCTATGGTGACTTCACTTAGAGAATGCCCTTGATTTGATGACTATTACTGAAAATGAACAAGAGATATTTATGAGTCTTAGGAAGCAAAAAAAATTATCTTTCTGTTGAAACTTTAATTTTTTGTGCTTCCAATTTTAATTACATTTTCTCTACCATGAACTACTTGAAGAATTCTATTCCTTTTATATTAGTCAGTATTATAAAGGTACCAAGTGCACTGAGGTTTGAGGGAAAGATTGTCAATATATTTGTGTGTGATGGGGGTTGCTGCCAGGGAAGACATGGGGATTAAGAGATATAAAAAACACAGAAATTATGTTTAATAACAAAAATAATTCTTCTAAATTAAAAATTAAAATATATACTATATTTTGTTACTATGTTTATTCATATATTATAAACTAGCATGGTAGATACGTTTTCTAAATTGAGTATATGACATTTTTAAACACTTTTAGTGGAAAAATGTTATTTTTAAACTCTCAGCAGTTCCACATGTAAGGGTTTGACTTCAATTTGTCAATTAATATTTAAAATATGAAGTTAGAAAATCAGATTGCTACAACTTATACATCAATCAAAAAGTAAAATAATAGAGTTATTTCTGACAACTACATTTTAAACATACAACCACTGATTTATACAACTTAGATTAAATATTTTGACTTAATAATTCCCATCTCATGTTGATTGCCTACCAGTTCGTGTTCACATAACAATCATATTTATTCTGTATAGTTTTCTTCATCATTTTAATAGAATGTTATTTTATAATTTTTAATAGAAGGGAGCTATAAAAATAACACTGTAATCAGTTATTTGTCTTTTAAAAATAAAACTGGGCAAAATGACCCATTACCAATATTTTTTTTCCACACAGAGAATACAAATAAATATATAAGCAAAATTAAAATACACAAATAAAGCAAAAGTTTTCTCAAGTCTTTCCCTGTTTAGAGGTCAGCTACCCTGAATGGTTAAATTAAAAGTAATGGCTGTCTGTATTTGGAACCTCTTTCCTTAAGATTAAAATATGTTAAGAGAGAGTTGAATACAAAGAACTGCACTGACAAATCACATCATCTGATTTACACCTGCACAACCACTAACTCCTTGTCTTTATAGATTTCAAATAAAGCTCCTTTGTTTCCTGATGATAGAGTGATACAATCTCACATTTGTATGGTATTTCCATTTATGGTATTTCTGCACCAGGGAAAATTTGTGAAACCCAAAGTTCCCAGGATTATCCTGGAACTTAAAAATAGTTAAAGAAAAAAACGTAAGATACACTGGAAAGATAATGTTTTCACTGCAGGAGAGGAGGGGACTGCGACTGCAGTAAGGCAGCAGATCTAGGACAGGGGACATATCTAAGGACCAAAGACATCATGCTGTTGAGTCAGTCTTGTAGGTGTTATGGAGAAATAGGGGATTGTACCCAGGAAAGAAACAAAATGCTATTTATCCCATATTTATCTTTTACAAACCTCATTCTTAGCAAAGGTGACATGTAATCACTTTTTATACAGACAATTTATGTAACTTTTTTTAAAGGTATTATTTAGTGAATATAAACTTCCATGAATATTTCAGGAAATTTTTATAAAGCTTTTTTTTTTTTTTTTTAAATCAGCAGTTACAATTGTGGCTGTAGGTATCTTAACATTTCCAAATGAAAAGCATGTATTTTATCCTTCAGTTCCTTTTGAAAGTCATGAAGGAATATCCTTTTTAGTCAATCTATTGAATGTATATTAATACACTGGTTGTATAATTGCAGTCTATTGCTCCTTAAAGTTATAATCATACTTTATCTTTTATATTAATATTTTTTTGTATGTGGCCCTGTCAGTGTTTCCAAATATCTCAGTCACTGTGCCTACCTGTGAGTTCAAGAGGGAAATGGAGAAAAAATACATAAGTGTTTGCTTATTGCCTTGAATCAAGTAGAAAAAAATGTAGACAAGCTGTTTTAAAATAGGCACATATTATTTTAAACGTGTGTGATCTTTGGTGATATGAATATTAGATTTAAATTTGAAAAATAATTTTCATTTATTAAGTCATGTATTCAATAAATATTTGTTGAGCATCATACTCTGGCAGTCATTGTGCCAGAAATTTGGCCTCCATAGGGAACAAAACAAGATCCATGCTCCTGTGGAGATTACATTCAACAATATTAAGTATATTTCACTTTGATAAAAGGAAAATAATTCAGTAAAAGAAAAAAACCAAAAAGAATAAAACAGAGTGGTTTAAGGACAATTCAGAGAGGTTGGAGGGAGGTGAAGATTGCAACTTTAGAGTGATCAGAATAATTTTCATTAGAAAAGTTAAATCTGAACAAAGACTTGAGGAAGACGGAGGAGCTAGCCATGGAAATATCTAGGAGAAATGCATTTCTGGAAGAGTGATCACAGTGTTCCTGGCATGTTCCAGGAATGACATGATGATACTAACATAGTAATATGTTATTATCCAGTTATATCCAGCTGTACTGAGACTTGGAGGAGAAGGTGGGAACTAGGGTTGGGCTTGGCAAGTAAGTTCAATGAAGGGAGAGAAGAACAAGGGAATACAGGCAGTTATTATAATCATAGTCCAAAGAGTTTAAGCTGCATAGAAAGAGAAAAACGACGAGATTAAAGTAATGAATCAAAGGGAAAGAATCATAGAATCAGACAGTTGGAGATCAAAGTATGGTTGAATAAGTCTTAAAGTTTGGGCACTAGAGGAGGTGGTGACATTAAAGACAGGAAGTGACATGAAGAGCTGAATGCATGAAACTGGAATAAAAGGGTCATTGCAATTATTAGTAATGCCAAGGCCTATGGCAGTACTACCCAATAGAAATATGATGTGAGCCACAAATAAAAGCCACATGTGGGTTTACATTTTTCTAGTAGCTACATTTTTAATAAAGTAAGAAGAAAGGCTAAAATTATTTTACTAATATATTTTACTTAATTCAATACAGATGAAATATCATCACTGCAATATGCAATTAGTATAAAATTAATGAGATATATCACATTCTTATTAGTATTAGGAATCCAGTGTACATTTTACACTTTCAACATATCTCAGTTCAGACTAGCCACATTTCAAGTGATCAGTGGTCACATGTGGCTGGTGGCTACCATATTGGACAGTGAAATCTGGACAGGATTGTGGGAATATGTAGCTGGGGTAGAATACTGGAGAATAAATAGTAGAGCATGGAAGCCAGTATATTGGAATGATTATTTTTGTAGCTATCCAAATCATCAAGAGTTAATATAAAAGTGGTTGGGAGACAGACTGTCCGTGAACCATAAACTAAAATTGTTAAGAAACTCAGAACAACTTTGGTGGAAGATAATGATATAAGAAAGTTAATTAATATAATCCAAAGACATAGATTCAAGATTAAGAATTTTAGGAAACAAAAAGAGAAACTTCTGAAAATAGAAATGAAGGGCAAAGAAAACATTATCATCACCTCCAGACCTACTAGAATGAAGTCTATGAGAGAAGAAAGAGCCACTAGTTGAGAGTTTTAGGAAAAAAAAAAAAAAAAACAGTGGTTTTAGGAGAGAACCAGGGTTTACTTAAAGCAAGAAGGCAAAGGAGTATTTAGTAAGGCAGGAGTGAGGGAATAGGACATATGCAGAGACTTATAGTGATTAAAATGAGGAAGTAAAGGGTGACCTGCCATTCTGGGAGTTTTTGTGGTACCTGGAATAACAGGAGTAAAGAATATAATAAGATCTGTACTGTTAAATAGTTCAGGAGAGTTTTGGGGAAGCCCTGAGTGTGGAGGATGAAGGGTGGGGAGAGTTGGCTAAGTCCAACATCTTTATTGAGAAATAATTAATATATCATACAATTCATGCATTAATGTGTACAATCCCATGGTTTTTAGTATACTCACAGAGTTATTCAACCATTACCACAGTGCAATTTTTGAACATTTTCTTCAACCCAAAAAGAAACTCTGAACCCATTAACATTCACTCCCCAATCTTCCTCCCTACCTCCCCATTCCCAGCCATAGGCAACTTTAACTTACCTTCTGTCTCTACACATTTGCCCATTCTGGATATTCTATATGAATGGAATCATAAAATATGTGGTATTTTATACTGGTTTCTTTCCCTTAGCATAATGTTTTCAAGGTCCATACAATCTGTAGAATCTATCTGTAGTTCATCCCTTTTTATTGTTAAATAAGACTCCTTTTTATGGATATAACACATTTTTATAATCCATTCATCAGGTGATAGATTTAGGTTGTTTCCATTTTTGTGCTATTATGAATCATGGTGCTATGGACATTCGTGTTCAAATTTTTGTGTGGATGTAATTTTCTATTTTGGGGGGGCATATAACAGGGAGTGGAAATGCTGGGCTGTGTGGTAACTCTATGTCTATCATTATGTAAAGCTGTGAAACTTTATTTCAATATGACTGCCCCATTTTACATTCCCACCAGTAACATTTGAACATTCTTAATGGAGGCAAAGAGGTCTGTGAGGGCTGATCTTAACTCCGGTTTGTGGATCCTCTAGTGACTTTTGAAGCTGGGGTTGAAAATCTAGAAATGCCTGGGTTTACTCTTGATCCTGATGGGGAGGGAAGGTTTACATCAAGAGTAAGGCTCAGCCTGGCTCCTGTTAATGAACATGAGACTTTGGGACAGTTAAATGTTACACAGTATGATGTCCTTGCCCACTTTCAGTGTGGATTAATGGGGGCCAGGCAACATAGATTCATTATAAACAGATACTAGTTTTCTAACTACTTTTTTTATTGATGTATAGTTAATTTATAATGCTGTGTTTCAGTACAGCAAAGTGATTTAGATATAATAAACGTTTCTAATACTCACAGTGACTTTCCAAAGATAGTTCTGGCCCATCCTGCTTTGCAGAAGAAGAACCTGGGGTATAAAGACGTTTTGAAAAACTTGCCCAAGTTCACACTGATTGCCATCACTGATTGTATAATTTTATAATTATTTGCACAATCTGTATCAGCACAAACACCTTGAAAATTGAGTTGTAATTTCCAAAAACAGAGTAGTCCTCAATAGTTTCACTTTTATGTGTTCAGGAGTTATTCTAAGCACGGTAGTTTTCATTGACACTTACCTATACATGAATCAACACAGAAACATCCCCTGAAATATGGGAAAACATTCCATTAATGTGTTGTCAAGTGGCATCAAATAAGGATGACTTAAATAATGGGAACTGGATAAATGTATCATATTCTGAGTCACAGTGAGGAACCACATTTCAAATGACCTCTTTTGGCAAGTGGTTATTAAATGTGATTTAATGGCATACTCTAGGGAAGAGATGACTAATACCTTAAATGAGTGTGAAAACTGGCCTGTAAATTGTGATTCACCTTTCTTCAAAAGGCTGTAAATTAGCGCACTATCCATATCTGAAATGAATCTTTACTTTGAAAGTAAACTATATTGTTCTTCTCAATGAATAAAACGTTCTGAAAATAAAAATGCTACACGCATTATGGTCAATTTGTTTGGTAAACCAAAGAATATGTTTTATTTTTATTTGAAAAGAACTTATCAAAATGTTGTAAATAATCTAAATAACCTAAAGTACTGAGTATATAAATTATGCACATTGATACAATATAATACTACAAAGTTGTCACACATCACGATGTGGAAGAATATTCAATGACAGGAAAAATGTCAACAGTAAATTATTAAAGGAAAAATAGAAGCAGACCACACAATGCCTTGATCTCATGTTTGAAAAAGTTAGACAGATTAGGATAGATAGAGGCAACTTGATTTAAAAATCCATCTTAAGAGAAGTACACCAAATGATAACATTGGCTCTCTTTGAATACTGGAATTAAAACTGCTTAGTATTTTTTTTTCTTTTTTGCACATAAGTTATTTCTAAGTTTTCCATAATAAAATGGATATAGACAAAATGAAATATTTTAAAAGGTCTATGATTCCAAATTATTTTGCCTATATATTATTTTTTCTATTTATTTGTTAGGTTTTTTTTTTTTTAAAACTGTCATATAGAGTAAAGATTTAGAGGGCAGTTACCATCTTTAAATAAAAAAATCATCTGTATCAATATATTATGAGTAAAATTAAACAGAATATTGCAACATTAGAATTGAAAAAGTTTATTTTTTTTAAATTTTACAGAAATATAAAATGTAAAATTTTATATAACTCTTGAATGCTTTAAACTGATACAAAGTGGCTTATTTTTATTGAAGATGCAATCTGTCGAATAAATTGATTGTACCACTGTTGTATGTACAGCCACACACTTATTCCTCTTGAAAACAATCAAGTGCTGACAAACTTTTGTGATCCAAGCCTGCCCCCTGGTGCCTGATCCATACCTGCTGCTGACAAGACCAACTATGACTCAGCCAGCACCCTCTTCAAAAATTGTTCAGAAGTAACCCATAAATGAAAATATGAAAATACTGGAAGTCAATTTTCCTGCAGTGCTCCAGGAATTTTCACTAGTGGCTCAAAACCACAATGTGTGCTTAAAGATAAAATAAAAAGTAGCTTGAGTTATAATGGAAATATAGAAACTGTGTAACTAGGTAAATTCTCAACACAGTCTTAATTTAAAAAAAATAAAGAATAACAGACGGCAAATTTGAAGGAGACTCTTTGATAGGAAGTAACTGATCAATTTTATTCACCAGGTATCAAGAAAATTGTGTTTAAGCATCCATTTTAAAGTCTATTGAGTCTTGAATGTCAAGTAAAATAAATAAGTAAGCTGTCTATCCATCATATTTCTCAAAGTAGTTTTTGTTTGTTTAAGTCTGAGGGAAATAATGATTAGAAGGAGAATTAAAAGAAGAGGTGTGAGGTGGAGCTATAGAGAGTAAGAGTTGCTTTGTCAGAAAGGGCTGACTGAGTCATGAGCCCCTTGCTTTAGGGGAAAGTCTTGTTATCATTGCTGCCAGATATTTTATTAAGACAGGAAGAAACATTTCTTTCTCTATAAGAGGCAGTATTGATACTGACAGGAGGACTTGTAGTAAGGAACGTGTTTACAGGGAAGCAATTTAACTGGTTCATAAATGGACCCAATAACAATGACACCACTCTAAGGGCAAAAGTACGAATACCTAGCCCACACTGACAGCACTGTATGTCTTTTGTGATGGCTTCAGATGTTTTTGTGATGGTCCACACGAATCATATAATTTCACCCCTTTTTGAAATGTTGAAGCTAGAGTCTTAAATTTTACAATTGTGTTCCAAAATGATTTAACCATTATTATTATTACTTTTTAAAAATACAATGAAAAACTTGAGGTCAGGTAGAACATTTAAGAGCATGTAATTTAAACAATCATTAATTAGCTTTGGATGCTTAAAAGTCTACAATAAAAGACCTGTGTGTTCATAATATGTCAAGTACTTGACTATTGTTGACAGTGCTGCAATGTTATATACAGATATATCTTTGAAATCCTGATTTCAGTTTTCTAGGATATACACCCAGAAGTGGAATCACTGGGTCATATGGTAGTTCTGTTTTTAGTTTTGTGAGGAACGTCCATACTGCTTTCCATAGTGGCTGCACCAGTTGACAACCCCACCACCAGTGAACAAGAGTCCCTTTTTCTCCACATCTTTGCCAACTCTTGTCTTTTGTTGTTTTTATTACAGTCATCCTAACAGTGTCACAGGTGTATGCATATATCTAAACTCACCAAATTGTGTACATTAAAAACATGCAGTTTTTGTATATAATTTATACCTCAATAAAGTTGGTTTTTGAAAAGTATTTAGAAAAGTAAGGTCTGAAGTCCCTACCTCAGAGAAGAAGAATTATAACCAGGATGAAAGTTCCTTGAAACTAGTTTTTCTTAATTTTGTTGAGAGTTTTAGCCCTTGTAGTTGTCGAAATGCCATGACAAACTACTGCTCACATCAGCAAGTATGATGAGGGAGAACAAAAGAAAAAAAATATTTTATTAATTCACTGTATCTCACACACAAGATCTTTATGCACCACACAATTTGCCAAAAATGAGACCAAACCAACTATTCACATAAATTCCAATGGTATACAAGATATAAAACTTCTGGAATTGGCAGAATTGAAAATAAGAAAGCTTTAATAAATTTTAAGATTGAAGGGAATTTAAGTAGTAAGTTATTCAACCATTTTTCTTTAATTTTCATATAAGGAAACACGTCCTGAAAATGTGGGTGATTTCCAAAGTCATGTATATTGAAGCAGAGCCAGAAATAGAGTGAGCATTCAACCATAAACCTCCCTGCACCCATACTGTCCTTATTCCTTTTTGTTAATATATATATATATATATATATATATATATATATATATATATATATATATATATATATATATATATCCTACTGATCTAAGAACATCTTCCATCTGGACATTGAGCCTATCCTCTCTAGATCTTAGATGCCTCAGTTGTTGTTTCCTCACATTTTACCTAGATCCTTCTCATCAGCATTTAAATAAATCCAAGACTTTAATATTTAAACAAAAATAAAATAACCTCTCCCTCTAACAAACACACTTCCAGGCACTGCCCTACATTTCTGACGTCTCCGTAACCAAAAGTCTTGAAAAAATTGTGCCTCTTGCCAGTGGTGATTTTTTTTCTTTTTTTTTTTTACCTCCCACTGCTTCTTGGTCTGCTGCAATAGGTCTCCTTTTCCATGGTTTCTTCCCACAACTTTTCTAAAGTCACCAATGACTTCAGTGTGTTCCTAAATCCAGTGGAAAGTTTCCAGTTGTCACCTCACTTGACATTCCAGCCATATGCAACACTGTGAGATCATTAGCTGTGCCCTTCTAAAAACACCCCATTCTTTTTATTTTCAACCTCCGCCTTTTCCTGGGTTTGTCTTTGCTTGTGTTGTGTGTGTTTGTTTACTGTTGTTTGTATTACCGGTTGATAATTTTCTATCTCATTCCCCTGCTAATCTGGACCATTTAAAGGTTAGAGCTCTTCAAGGTTTGAGCCCTGCTTCTTTTTCTTCTGATTCTTAATCCTGTCCACGGAAATCCCATTTATAGATATAGTTTTAATCACAAACAAAATGTTAATATTCCCAAGCTCAAGTCAACCTCTTAGACCTCTCCTCTGTGTACCTAACATGTTATACCAACTGCTAACGGACTTCCTCACATTGACAATTAAAAGGCATTTTTTGTTTAAAACCCTTTCATACATTTTCATTGTTTTATCATGAAAGGACACAACCCTTCTATGTAGACTGCAAGGCTTCACATAATTTGGCTCTTACTGATCTCAGAGAACTTATTTTGCACCAAGTATTCACTCACTCCTCACGCCACTCAAATAAGCTTTCTTTCATCATGTTCCCTCCATTCAGAGGGACTTTACTATCTGTTGCCTTTTCCTAGAAACCCCTTTTCTTTATCTCCCGTTCTCTCTTCTCCAAGGTAAAAAGTCTTACTTGTCTTTCAGATCTCAGTTTTAAGTGACTTTTTTAGCAAAGTTTTGTTTGATCTGTGCAGGCACTGAAAGGACATTATATGGTGGATTTTCCCACTAATTATTTTTTGAAATAGTTTTCTGAACACAAAACAGCCTTTTATTTCCCCTCAGTATAAAAACATTGATATCCTATGTATACTGATTAATTGACACTTTTTTTATTTCCATCTGAAGTGTTACATTTCATATAAAAGTTCACAAATAATGGCTTCTATTTTGATTTTTTTCAGTATATAAAAGATATATTATGATGTAATGCTAATTGCTTGTAGGATAGTTAAATATCAGAATTAAAACCTAATCTTAAACTGCCATCTTGTAGATATGAATGAAAGTTCATCAAGAACGTATTTTATATTTTGTTTCACTGCACAGTGCAACTAACAAGCCAAGGAACTGACGTATATTAGGAGTGTGTACTGTTTTTAAACACCATAAACAAAAAACAATAAATTGCCAGTATAATTTAGTCTTTGCTAATTTTATTACACTCTTTCGTTACATATTCAGTAAACTCATAGGGATTATAAATTCAATTTGAGTAAAGTTTACACTTTACTCATATATTTTATTATAAAGGGCCTTTAATTTAAAATGATCAAAACACTGATATTATACATTTGCTATAAAGAAAATTATGACAGCTTCACTTTTCTGATATTAAAAATAACTTAATAAAGACTTGTTTTCATTAACGTGAAAGGAAGAAAAATTCGGATCAGGTTATGAACTGTTAGGTTACTATTCTTCATAGCTCTTATTGCTGTAATTTCATATTTATTTATGTCATCTTTAGATGACATATTTTTAGATTAGTGTCTCCATTAGTCTGTAAATGCCATGACGGTTAGAGACTATTTTCTTTCTACCTACGATTTTGCCTTAGCACCAAAGTATCTGACACTTAAGAAATATTTATTGAATGAAATACAATGCAGTTTTGTTCATCAGAATTGATCACTGGTATATATATATATTGTCATCAAGTTGACACTGACACTCAAGTCCTGGTAAAAGAGTCATTAATGAGAATTCAGATTCTCATGAGCTTCAGGCAATGGACTATTCATACTGATAGAAGTGCTTGCCTAGTAGGATAAGTTCTATAAGTTGCTAAATGATTAACAGAAAAATATAGTAATCACAGAGGAAATGGACTATTAAATTTATCTTGCTCTATAGAAATATTTCTACTTGAGAGAATGCAACAGATTAAAGAGAAAAAGGGGAAAAAACAAGTGCTGGTTAGGATGTAGAGAAATTGGAACCCTGTGCATCTCTGCTGGTAATATAAAATGGTGCGGTCACTGTGGAAAATAGTACGATGGAACCTCAATAAATTAAACATAGAGCTACCATAGGATCCAGCAATTCTACTTCTAGATAGATGCCCAAAAGAATTGAAATTAGAGACTGGAACAGATATTTTTACACCAGTGTCCACAAGAAGCATTATTCACAATAGCCAAAAGGTGTAAACAGCCCGAATGTCCAAAGACAGATGAATAAGCAAATAAAACGTAGTATATACATCCAGTGTATTATTACTTAGCCTATAAATGAAATAAAATTATGACACATGTTACAACATAGATGAACCTTGAAGACATCATGCTAAGTAAACTAAGCTATGATTATTGCCAAAAGGTGTTATCCTAATTCCATCATTCCTTCAATGTATATGATTGGTCATTCTGCTTTAAGAACCCTTTCTCATTTAATTTATCCATTTATTTATTTATTGAATTGTGTACTTGTAGCTCTATATTTTACTCAAAATGATCCATAATAAGATACCATAAGTTTTCCCAGATGTGGCCCTAAAGCTGTGCTCTGTGTCTTTTTGACATGTTCCCACATCACTGAGTACTTCATTATTTTCATATCAAGCAAGATTTTCCTTCTTGAACTTTTTCTGACCTAATCCTAGGACAATAATTATTTCAAGAAGCTCTGGTTGCTTTCAGTGAGGATTAGTATCTAGAAACCAAGATCATGGGTTTGGTTTATCTATTGCTACTAGAACATCACTGCCCTGAGGTCCTCTTAGTGAACAGAGATAGGAAATGCATGTATACACATATACACACACTCCCACACTTTTACATCTCTATTTTTGTGTCTGTCTGTCTTATTTTTCTATCTATATTGAAAACTGTGAATGCATGCCAATATTTCCAATCCCCTTCCAGCACAACGCTCATTTTAGCAACCCTCTTTTCTTATTTTTAATCTTATTTTCCGAATTATTTTTAAGTCTGTTCTGGGCTTTGTATGCATTCTAGGCAGTTGAAAAGAAAAAGAATACATGAAAACACTTGGAGGTCTTAAGTGACAGGTATCCTTTCAGCCCACATTTCACATGACTGCACCTAACTGCAAGGGAGGATGGGTAATGTAAGCTAGCTACATTTTCTCCTATTGTGAGAAACCTAACTCCTATTATCCTCAACATAGAGTATATACTTATTACTAAGTCTTCCTGTGTGTAACTGAACTCTTGACCCAGTTGAACCCTTCTCACTCACTTTTCCCTCTTGGGGCTCCAACCCCTGGCAAGCCAGGTCCCCTTTCTCAATTTGGAGTACCTAATTTTTTTTGGCTAAATTATTCAGAAAAGAAGGAAGGAAGAAAAGAAGGGAATGTGGGAGAAAACAAGGGAGAAATAGAGAGGGGTAAAGAAGGAGTAAGGGAAGGAGGAGAGAAACAAACAAAAAAGAAATTTAATAAGATCGTAGAATGATACAGCAGAATTTGAATTCAGGCATGTCTGACTCCAAATTCTGGGCTCTTTCTTCTACGTAACAATATAGCCGAATTCAGGTTATATCTGAGTGTGTGTGTGTGTGTGTGTGTGTGTGTGTGTGTGTGTGTGTGTGGTTAAATTATCAATATAAAATGAATCTTTCATCTCAATATAAGACAATATTATATGTAAATAATTCTAAAGATTAATATTGACTAACATAATAGCTTCTATTTAAGATGTGTTTTCTCAAAGCGGTGAATTTGCAGACTGAAAATGATGATATAGTGAAAAGAAAAATCACTAATAGTTATTAAACCTGGTTCTTACCCCTGCCTCAATTACTTGTATACCAGATGTGTGACTTTTAGCATGGCAACAAAACTTGGTGTCTGTGAGGTTTTTTTCACCCTTTAAAAAAAAACCTAGAGATGACCTCTTGTGTCTCATATACTTGAAAATGTTACACAGTCTCTTATCTTGGTTTTACACCACTTAAGAGGGGTTATTTTCACAGATGTTACATGAGTATTTGGCACCTCTGATCTGAAATGTAGCAACAAAACTATATGAACTTGTGCAGCAAAAGTAAAGAACTGACAGGAAAAATATGTAGCTTAAATTGAGAACACTGAAAATGAATACAGTTGCTTCATATAAGTTCTTAATACGTTTGAATAGCATTTCTACATTAACAATTAAAAGTAAGAAAATTATACTAAAGTAATATACTGAACTTTCTGAGTTATGGGAAGAATTTTATATCTCCTCTACATGATGTATCTGTCTTTTTTTTTCCTTTCTCAAGCTTTAATTTCAAAGGTTTATATACATATTATTTCAGATCAAAATTTAACAATTTCATAATAGTTACTAAATATAATATACTACTTATTTTTATAAAAGGAATTTTTAAATTTTATTTTATTTTTTATACAGCAGGTTCTTATTAGTTACCTATTTCATGCATATTACTGTATATATGTCAATCCCTATCTCCCAATTCATCCCACTACCTCCCACTTTCCTCCCTTGACATCCATACATGGTTCTCTGCATCTGTGTCTCTATTTCTGCCTTGCAAACTGGTTCATCTGTACCGTTTATCTAGATTCCACATATATGCATTAATGTACAATATTTGTTTTTCTCTTTCTGAGTTACTTCACTCTGTAAAAAAGTCTCCGTGTCCATCTACGGCCCTACAAATAACCCATTTCATTCGTATTTATGGCTGAGTAATATTCCATTTTATATATGTACCATATCTGTAAAAAAGCAGGGGTGGTAGTGGTGGGATGAATTAAGAGATTGGGATTGACATATATACACTAATATGTATAAAACAGATAGCTAATAAAAACCTTCTGTATAAAAATATATAAATAAAATAAAATTTAAAAAAAACCAAACAATATCACTGATGACCATAGATGCAAAAATCCTCAACAAAATACTAGCAAATAGAATTTACAAGGATCATTAAAAGGATAATACACCATGATCAAGTGGGGTTTACTCCAAGGATGCAAGGATTCTTCAGTATATGCAAATCAAACAAAGTCATATACCATATTAACAAATTGAAGAATAAAAACCATATGATCATCTCAATAAATACAGAAAAAAGCTTTTGAAAAAATTCAACACCCATTTATGATAAAAACCATCCAGAAAGTAGGCATAGAGGGAACTCACCTCAACATAATAAAGACCATACATGACAAACCCAAAGGCAACATCATTCTTAATGGTGAAAAACGGAAACCATTTCCTCTAAGAACAGGAACAAGAAAAGGTTGCCCACTCTCACAACTATTATTCAACATAGCTTTGGAAGTTTTAGCCACAACAATCAGAGAAGAAAAAGAAATAAATTGAATCCAAATCAGAAAAGAAGAAGTAAAACTCACTGTTTGCAGATGACATGATACTATACATAGAGAATCCTAAAGATTTTACCAGAAAACTATTAGAGCTAATCAATGAATTAGGTAAAGTAGCAGGATACAAAATTAACACACAGAAATCTCTTGCATTCCTATATACTAATGATGAAAAATCTGAAAGAGAAATTAAGGAAACACTCCAATTTACCACTGCAGCAAAAAGAATAAAATACTTAGGAATAAACCTACCTAAGGAAGCAAAATACCTGTATGCAGAAACCTATAAGACACTGATGAAAGAAAGTAAAGATGACACAAACAGATGGAGAGATATACCATGTTCTTGAATTGGAAGAATCAACATTGTGAAAATGACTCTACTACCCAAAGCAATCTACCGATTCAATGCAATCCCTATCAAACTACCACTGGCATTTTTCACAGAACTAGAATAAAAAATTTCACAATTTGTATGGAAACACAAAAGACCCCTAATAGTCAAAGCAATCTTGAGAAAGAAAAACGGAGCTGGAGGAGTCAGGATCCCTGACTTCAGACTATACTACAAAGATATAGTAATCAAGACAGTATGGTACTGGCACAAAAAACAGAAAGATAGATCAATGGAACAGGATAGAAAGCCCAGAGATAAACCTATGCACATATGGTCACCTTATCTTTGATAAAGGAGGCAAGAATATACAATGGAGAAAAGACAGCCTCTTCCATAAGTGGTGCTGGGAAAACTGGACAGCTACATGTAAAAGAATGAAATTAGAATACTCCTTAACACCATACACAAAAATAAACTCAAAATGGTTAAAAGACCTAAGTGTAAGGCCAGACACTAAAAAACTCTTAGAGGAAAAGCCTACGCAGAACACTCTATGACATAAATCACAGTAATATCCTTTTTGACCCACCTCCCAGAGAAATGGAAATAAAAACAAAAACAAACAAATGAGATCTAATGAAACTTAAAAGTTTTTGCATAGCACAGGAAATCATAAACAAGATGAAAAGACCACCCTCAGAATGGGAGAAAATATTTGCAAATGAGGCAACTAACAAAGGATTAATCTCCAAAATATGCAAGCAGCTCATGCAGCTCTATATAAAAAAGACAAACAACCCAATACAAAATTGGGCAGAAGACCTAAATAGACATTTCTCCAAAGAAGATGTACAGATTTCCAACAAACACATGAAAGGATGCTCAACATCACTAATCATTAGAGAAATGCAAATCAAAACTACAGTGAGGTATCAACTCACACCGGTCAGAATGGCCATCATTAGAAAATCTACAAGCAATAAATGCTGGAGAGGGTGTGGAGAAAAGGGAACCATCTTGCACTCTTGGTGGGAATGTAAATTGATACAGCCACTATGGAGAACAGTATGGAGCTTCCTTAAAAAACTAAAAATAGAAATATCAGATGACCCAGCAAACCCACTACTGGGCATATACCCTGAGAAAACCATAATAAAAAATGAGCCATGTACCACAGTTTTCATTGCAGGTCTATTTACAACACTTAGGACATGGAAGCAACCTAAGTGTCCATTGACACATGACTGGATAAAGAAGATGTGGCACATATATACAGTGGAATATTACTCAGCCATGAAAAGAAACAAAATTGAGTTCTTTGTAATGAGGTGGATGGACCTAGAAACTGTCATACAGTGTAAAGTAAGTCAGAAAGAGAAAAAAAAAAACACCGTATGCTAACACATATGTATGGAATCTAAAAGAAAAAAAATGGTTCTTAAGAACCTAAGGGCAGGACAGGAATAAAGACTCAGATATAGAGAATGGACTTGAGGACATGGGGAGGGGGAAGGGTAAGCTCTGATGAAGTGAGAGAGTGGCATGGACATATATACACTACGAAATGTAAAATAGATAGCTAGTGGGAAGCAACAGAATAGCACAGGGAGATCAGCTCAGTACTTTGTGTCCAGATAGAGGGGTGGGATAGGGAGGGTGAGAGGGAGATGAAAGAGGGAGAAGATATAGGAATATATGTATATGTATAGTTGATTCACTTTGTTATACAGCAGAAACTAACACTCCATTGTAAAGCAATTATCTCCAACAAAGATGTAAAAAAAATAAAATAAAATAAAGATATAACACATCAGCCTGTAAAAAAAGTATTCCACATAAGTCTTTCTCCTCTTCCCAGTCCTGTTCTGGCTCTAAGATTAAAATCTCCAACCCACAAAAAAAGGACAATTTTTGTAGGTGATTGTTCACCATTTGGTGCTGGGAAGAGAGATGTCTGCTTCTTCTTCTCCTTTGCTTTTTGGCAGGAACAGCAACTGGAACTAGGTTGTTAGTATGCATTTGATTCCCTGGCAATTCCTTGGCACTGCCTCTGAGGTTCTGGGCTCTTTGTTTTAATTGCATCTTAAACAACCTTATATTCTTATTGACTTAAAATAACAAAGCATTTATTTTCTCATGAATGTACAGGGTCAATGGGGCAGCCCAGCACAACAGTATGATGAGTTCAAGTCTGCTCCGAGGGGAGCAGGCTCCTCAGCTAATTGGGTTCTGCTCTTCTAATGGTGGTTAGTAGAAATCCAGGAGGAGAATAGGAAACATGTAACAGCCCACTATCACTACTTTCATATCTCACTCACTAAGGCAATCATATGACCAAACCCAATTTAAATGGGATGGTGAAGTATTCTCTACCCCCAGTGAAGTATGGCAAATGTGAGAGGTGAGAAATTAGACATGTACTACAATAAAAGGGTTATATTTAATCAATCTCTTCTCTGTCCAGCCCACTTTCAAATTCAAATCCAATTTGGAAGTAAAAACAAGAGTCAGATGGTAGACTGAAATATCATCTTTTCTTACAGATCAGATTTATTGGCGAAATCGTGACTCTCTAGGCAAAATTGGACTTCCAAACACCCAATTCCATGCATAGTATGAACCTACCCAAAATTTCAGAGCCAGCAATTGTAATCTTTTTGTAATGAGGAAGAAGATACTAGACAATCATTACTAAAACAGAAGGAACCCAGAATAGGGCGATTCATGCTCACAGACAATTTCTAATTTCCAAGCTCACTACCAGACTCTGTTTGGGTACTCTTTCTCCTTGGGAAAGAGGAAAAGAGGCAAGAAGAACCTATATTTATTTGTCCCATTGTTTTCTCCCCTGGAGAGTGTAGAAGTTTTCTCCACTTTAGAATTAAGTATGGGAGATGCATATTCTTCTCTAAAGAATCTCTCTTCTGATTCCTAGAGTGGTTCACTTCCTGATTCTTTGGATGCAAGTCTTTTCAACTTGCCTCGTGGATCCTCTCTTACCCCCTCCACTAACTTTGTGTCCTCCTTGTAGCTCTCTCAATTCACCAACATAAATTAGGTGGAGAAGATTCTCCACCCCAAGTGGCCAGGTGGTGAGGAAAGGAAGAATTGTACACAATTCATACAGTTTCTCGGATAGGACACATCTATTAAGCTGTTGAACTGAACTGTCCCAAAATGGGTGTGAGCCATAGTGAAATAGATTCACTCATTATCCAATAACCTTCATACAACAGGATAAGTTCACATATTTTCCTCCCTTTGATGTTTGGGGTTTATTCCAGGGTTGGAGTATAACAAGTGGTTCTTATTTCTTTTCACTCTTAACTCTCATATCTACACAATGCTGCTGTATCTCCTCAGGGAAAGAGAGAATACACAGTTGTGTTTGTTCATACCACCATTCAGATCTGGATAACTCATCCTCAGATTGGTGTGTTTTCAATTTAGGATTTCATATCTGGCAGTTTGTTTTTAGGGAAATAGCCATAGTTTGTTGCTGACATAGTGAAAGAGTAGAAATACAATACAGGGAAGTAGATAAGAATTTTTCATCAATGTAGCTCTTATGATTCTGCCACAGAGAAACCATACATACTTATTCATACTTTTTTTTTTTTCATTTAGCAAATGTTCCTTGAAGATCCTTCTATATTTCCAGCACTCTGATAAAGTTGAATATTCTACAGTGACCTAGATAGGAATGTACCTCACCCTCATCTACTTATAATTTATTGGGCTATTGATTTTACTGTTTTCCCCTTCCTTTCAATTAGATATCTTCATACAATGATTGGGAAAATACTTTAAATGAGAGTAGCAGGCTTTTCCTGACTTCTGGATTTTTCAAACTAAGAACAAATTGCTATTAAGATAACACAGAATCCTTATCTTTGGTATATTCCAGTGACTGCTGTGATTGAAACATCAACAACAAAAAATAATGTAAGGTACAAAAGCCTCATTGCTTACTCTATTTGAACCAGTAAATATGTAATACATGAGCAATGAATTTGTATGGGGTATTAATATGTCAACATGTTGTTTCTAATAAATTTGCCAAATAATTCTATGTAATTTTGAATTGTTTTATCCTTAAGTTTTATGATGTTTTAGTTTTATTTTGTCTTCCACAGCTATATCACATCTTAGAAAATTTCCATATCCAGAAAATTTTTTCTTTCTTATTTACTAGATTTTACTTTTTTACAAAAGAGAGATAATTTGGTTACTTTAAGATATATTCTCACTAATTTTGGTATGTAAATAATGCCATGTGAAATCTAATTTTGAAAGCATTTTCACTAATTTTCCTCTTTAGTTGAAAATCTCATTGTTTAAGAGAACCCTTAACTAGGATTTCCAACAAAAATATGTCACCATGCTACATGTTTACATTTTGAATAATTTTCAACATCCATTATCCACTCAGACTTTTCTTTATCCAATTCCTTCCTCCCTACCAAGTAGCAGACATCAAACCTTCACTTGATAACCTCCAAGTTTGACAGTTGGACGTTTTTTCCTGTTTCCTCAGCCGCTGGCTGGGACCAGATATAAGATTAAGCCTACACAGTTTCTGAAGCATCTATCAGCAAGACTAGCAACCCAGGAAGTACATTGCTTGTCAGACCTCTTTGGAATTAATCATATAAATTAAAAATTTAAAAAAAACATATTTCTTTGCATTCCTTAAGATATACTCAGAAGACGATTATATGACATATTGTTGACAATAGGAACATTTGCAATTATGAAGTGTCAATTATATTCTAAGACTGAATCTTCTCTTCAAAACTGCCATGAATATTACTTTTCCTGTTTATAGATGGTAAATGTAAGGTTCAAAGAGACTGAAACGTTTTCTGGGGCTGTAGAGGTAGCAATGAACAGATTTTTGATTCAAACTTTATGTATCTGATCCAAAATCAGGTTTCCTGTAGCATACCAACCAGCATACCTTTCTGAACCAATAGCACTTTACATACTGAAGTCCTTACATCAACTGAAGGTAGAAAAGTCAGTAGCCTTTAATAAAAACAGGAAAAGATTTCACATTTTGCTGCAGATGGTGAAGTTAGTAACAACACAGCTAAAACTGTGCTAGTAACCTCTCTTCCATCCTCTCACAAAACATACATTAGAAGTTTTGATACAAAACATTTTATTCTCCTGCAAAAACTTTTTGCATTTGTTACTAAAAACCTCTTTGACCAAAGTTAATTGTCCATACTTTCACCATCTGTCCCAGATTTTCTAGAAGATATTCTGAATATCATGGCAAAAGTAAGCAAGTGAGAGTTCTGACTGCAGAAATTACAGAGTAACTTGTGTCACTACTCTTTAGGCAGATAATTTAAAAACTTTAGAAAAATACAACAAAAAGATACTTGAAGGCCATGGAAACTAAACAAAAGTGAGCAAAGAATGGCTGGCATTTGGCCTTTGAAAAAGAGAGTGCAATGGTGAGATCCCCATTTATACATCCTTCCTGGTTGAGGACACCCCAAAGTCCACACAGCATCAGCCACTGTTATTTTTGATTGAGGTATCAGGGGACAGATTTGGGGCTAGAATGACTTCAAACTGAGGGAAGAAATCCTAAAAAGGAGGTTAGCCACTGAAAATCTGTATATAACCTCTTCTCAACTACTTGACTGACCCTAGGCTATGTGTAGAAGGGAATCCAGGAATAATTGAACTAATTAACAATAACCAAAAGTGACAATGCAATACAAATATTTTTGTTGTTGTTGCCCACTGAAGAGAGATAAAGTTTCAAGTTTGAGTCCTGCAAAATTAGAGGATTTTGGTAAAATGTCACAATTTTCATTAAAATTCCACAAGGTAGGAGAATACTATGTGCCAAAATTAAGAGATTTGGGATAAACCTGAAACAGATATACCCTAACAAAATATAAAACCAACCCTCCAGAAAAAAGGTGACTAGTCTCTTAATGACCAGTCAGTAATTTAAATGACAAACTACAATAAAAATTAACACTTTTCAGAGGTAAATAACAGAATCCAGAGTCTCCACAAAACACTGTTTGGTAATATCTTTTATACAACAAAATTAAATCTGGATATACAAAGAATGAGAAAAGTGACACTTAGTCCAGAGAGAAATCAGTCAATATAAAAGAACCCTGAAAAGACGCAGGTTTTAGGATTAGAAGATAGGCAATTTAAAGCAACTGTTATATAAGTATATCAAAACATAAAGGAAATAATGGTCACAATTATTTAACAAAGAAGGAATCTCAAGGGATATTCAAACATCAAGGAACCGAAAAGGACAATACGCATGATGAAAACATAAACACATTGGGTAATCAACTGAAAGAGCCTCCAAAGTCTAAAGCTGGAACGATCTGGGCAAGAGAATAAAGTAGATTAGCTTATCATTTAAAGTATGATATACATTTCCATAAGTCCACAGTGATATACAAATACATGACTAAATACATTAATACATGGGAGAAAAGTGACAAATCTCCCATGCAGAAGAATTCCAAATAATTTATGTAGGTACTCCACCTTAAAGAAGGAGGAGCGTGCCTCTACCCTCCTTAGTGTGGGCTGCACACATAGAGATTTCCTCCAAAGAATACCATATGGAAATGTAACTTTACAGTGGAGAAAACTGAAAAATGCTGCTTCAGGCCGATGCCATGTGCTGAAGATCAACAGCAACACTCACAATTCATGTTGATCAGGTAGTCTTGATATATGAAGAAAATTAGCACTTTACCTCTGTAGCCTTCTTTTCCAAGACCCATAACCACAGTCTAATCATGAGAAAAGAGTCAGACAAATTTCAATAGTAGGGACATATACTTAACCAATTCTCAAAACTGACAAGGACAACAAAAAGCAAGAGTCTGAAAAACTGTCACAGTCCAGGGAATCCTAAGAAGACATGACAACTACATGCAATGTGGTATACTAGATAGGATCCTGGAACAGGAAAAGAATATTAGGTAAAAACTAAGAAAATCTGAATAATGTGTGTATTTACATTACTAATAATGTATCAATATTGGTTCATTAATTGTAAGAAATGTGCCATAATCATATAATATGTAAATAATAGCAGAAGCTGTGTGAAAGGGACTATGGGACTCTCTGTACTATATTCTAAATTTGTTTTTGTAAATCTAAAACTGCTTTAAAAAGTAAAATATCTTTATATATATATGAGTTTTACAACAGATTGGAGATGGTAGAATAAAGGGTTGATGACTTTAACGATCAACAAAAATTACTCAATTTTAAAAACAAACAAAAAATATTTTAAATACAGCCTCAGGAACTTGTCAAACAATATCAAAATGTCTGACATACAAGTTCTCAGAAAGAAAGAAGAAAATATTCGAAAATTTAATGACCAAAAACACCCCAAGTTTGGAGAAAAACACCATCCTACAGATACAAGTAGCTTAGCAAACTCCAAGCAGGAAAGAACAATGAAAACTGTACCTAGATGCATCACAGTCAAACTAATAGAAACAAAAGAATATATATGTATATACATATTGAATAGCCAGAGGGAAAAAGATACAGTACTTACAAAGAAACAAATATATAAATAATGGCTGACTTCACATAGAAAGAATGAAGGTAAGGAGACAAAATTTAAATTATCTTTAATGAAAATAGAAACACAATATTCAGTTCAAATGTCTATGTCCAGCCAAAATAACTTACAATAGCCAAATAAATATATTTTTAGGTAACTAAAACTTAGAAGGTTTTCAATTTCTCAAGTCTTGTACTATAAGAAACGCTAAAAGGAATTCTTTAGACTAAAGTAAAATGACACCAGATGGAAACACTATAGGAACTATACGAAGGAATAAAGACCATCAGAAATGAGAGTTGTAGGTAAAATGAAAGGACTATAGTTTTTCTTTTAATTTCTTTAAAATAAAATTGATGGTTGAATGTTAGATTATAACATTGAATTGTGAGAGTATAGATTTAAAATATATGATCATTAATACATAGAATGGAGATGTATATAAAATATTATTTCAAGGTTCTCACATTTCACATTAAGTGGTGAAGTACTAAGTAGCTTGTGGTAAGTGAAAGATACTTGTTTTCATACTTATGGAAAAAGACTGAAAACTTAGAGTATTTTTTGACAACCATGAAATTTAATTTGATGTCAATTACAATTTTAGCCAGAATAGTCCAAAATTTTTGGAAATTAAACAATACACTTCTAAATAATGAACCCAATAAAAAAGAAGTCACAAGAAAAGTATACAATGTTTTGAATTTAATTATAAATACAACTGAATTTATCAAAATTTGTGGAATGTAGATAAAATTGTACTTAGAGGAAATTTATAACTCTAAATCTTTTAAGAAAAGAAGGAAGGCTTTAAATGACTGATTTTCCATCTTATACAGCTAGAAAAATATGAGCAATTTATACACAAATTAAGTAAAACAAAAATAATAAAGATAGCAGATATTAATAATACATTTATTTTCTAACAGTATAAAATAGACAAATAATTGTGTAAGTAAATTCTAATGACAATACATGTATAATAGCAGAATATTTATGAAGTTTATTTCAACAAAGTTGAAGTCTTTGATGATATGGACAAATTATTTGAGAAATAAAACACACTGAAACTGATAGAAGAAAAAATATAAAGTCTGAATAGTTCTATATCTATTAACTCAATTGAATTCGTTATCAAAAGATTTCCTCCAAAAAAAGTACAAGGAAAAGTATATAAAATATTTAAATAGTAAGTAATACTAATATTAAGCAAACTCTAAAACATTGTCTGGTAGTTCTTATCAAAAAAAAAAAGGTGGGGGGAAGAAGAGGAGGAGAAGCAGGAAATGGAGGAAAAGAAAATCCAACTTACATTTCTACCACACTAAATTATTGTTCCATTCCTATTATTTCATTCAAGAGTAAACTCATTTCTTACCTAGGCTCTTGCTATTTGTGTCCCACCCTGATAGCTCTAATGAAACTCACTTCTTGGGATTGTACAAAATTTACCTTCTTTCTCATGTACTTACATTGGTATAAGGTTTTACTTCTTCCAAGAATTCTACTCCATCTAGATGGCTTAGATTATACCTAAGTTATTTTAGCTACAAATTTCTGTGTTTATAGTGTTGCCACGAAATTTTAATTAAAAAGGATACTTGGATAAAGTTTGGAGGTAGCTGGCTTAGAAAAGCTTTGTAACCTATATTAAGGAAATTATTGAGTAATATGCTCTCTTATGCTTGAGTGAAGATTTGGACCTTGTATCTTTACCATATTGTCACCTCGTGGTACCATAACAAGAAAGAAGCATCTACTTTTAAATATGGAATTTTAAATAGTAGTACTATAATAAACATGTCAAAATTAAATGGTTACTTTAAACCTTCACTTAAATGGATAGATCTTTACTAGATTATAAGAGCAATGTTAAAAAAATTATCCCATATTAATCTGAAAATTGAAATAATTTTTCAGATTTTTATTGCAATGTCATTAATAGGAGCCAATATGAATCAACCATTATGAAGCTCATTCTGCAAAATTATTTTTAACGCCATTATAGAAACAGCATCTTCCTTGCACTAAGGAATACAGCTATAAGCACATGACCTGTAACTTCTAGGCTTGGTTTCCAGTATTCAGAAAAGGCTTTCTACCTACCAAACCTGAATTTTCAAGCCTGATTGTTTTTCAGCTGTTTGTTTGTTGAAGGTATTCATTACTTGCCCCCTGCTATCATGGAATACTTAGGACTCATGGCTCAGATTTGCATGTGGAAGGCTTAGGGGGACATGGTTTTGAAGAGGGAACAAAATGAAATAATTTGATGTTTATGACACATTATATTTTAACAATTATATTTTCTTGAAGCCACACAAAGATTCAATATTATCCCCTTTATTTCACCTAATTATTTATATATATAATTTGTAATAAAATATCACCATCAAAAGCACTCTTCAGGGCTACCCTGGTGGCGCAGTGGTTGAGAGTCCACCTGCTGATGCAGGGGACACGGATTCGTGCCCCGGTCCGGGAAGATCCCACATGCTGCAGAGCATCTGGGCCCGTGAGCCATGGCCGCTGAGCCTGCGCGTCCAGTGCCTGTGCTGCGCAACGGGAGAGGCCACAACAGTGAGAGGCCCGCGTACTATGAAAAAAAAGAAAAAGCACTCTTCAAACATTTATTTTGCAAAAGCCAGTTTTATATGCTTCCTTTGAACTTATAATAACTACCTTACCTTCAATTAAATCAATACCCTCAAAATTAATGAAAACATGTTGCCAAGGTTTCAGTAATTACAAAAAAGAGTGTGCATCTAATCACATGATAAATTTTATTTTGACACATTTTCTGTATTTTAATATGTGGAAATTCTTGTTATTTTTAATGGAACTATAGTAAAACATAGCCAAATTATCTGAGAATGATGAAAATCAATAAACTGTAGGGGCCTCCCTGGTGGCATGGTGGTTGGGAGTCTGCCTGCCGATTCAGAGGATACGGGTTCGTGCCCCGGTCCGGGAGAATCCCATGTGCCACGGAGCGGCTGGGCCCGTGGGCCATGGCCACTGGGCCTGCGCGTCCGGAGCCTGTGCTCCACAGCGGGAGAGGCCACAGCGGTGAGAGGCCCGCGTACTGCAAAAAAAAATAGAAAATAAAAAAAATAAATACATAAACTGTCGGAGGTCTTCATAGCCATTTATCCTGATTTAGCCAATGTTATGGACTATATCTTCTGAAATATTTCTTGACATATTATAATAGAGCTACAATTTGAATTTTCCAGTGACAGGTGTCTCATTACATCACAGGAAGTCTTTACACTCTGTTCTTTTAAAAGCTATAATTTTAGAAGGATCATCTTATATAGAACCAATTCCTACTTTCCTTTAATTTTTACTGATGGTTGCAGTACCAGTATCAGCAGTTATGCAGTCATTTATCATACGCTTCACCATTCTTCTGTTATAAATAACAATCGTTCCAATATTAAAGACCATCACATCCTTCCATAACTATTGTCTCCACCAGCACACAATTTTACAAACTTTTTGCAGCCTCCAACACACAAAACACAACTTTTTTTTTCCCCTCCAAGATATATATTGTTAGTCATTTTATCTAATTTTTATATTGAGTTTCCCTTTCCCTGATAATATGCAGCTGTGTTTATCCCATAAAGGAGCTTTCCTCTGTCAGTGGTATAGAGGACCTACCATCAATTATGGGAATGACAATAAAGCAACGCCATTCCTACACCATTCTTTGTTTATTTTATTTTATTATTTTTTGTGTGTGTGTGGTATGCGGGCCTCTCACTGTTGTGGCCTCTCCCGTTGCGGAGCACAGGCTCCGGACGTGCAGGCCCAGCAGCCATGGCTTACGGACACAGCCGCTCTGTGGCATGTGGGATCCTCCCGGACCGGAGCACGAACCCGTGTCCCCTGCCTCGGCAGGTGGACTCTCAACCACTGCGCCACCAGGGAAGCCCCTCCTACACCATTCTTTAAAAAATGTAGAGTCCCCTGATATAAAGCAAGGAGAGGAAAATTAAAGTGATCAAATTGCATTTATCTTCTACTAAAATAAATAAAGCAAATTAGAAACACAAAGACTTAACTGAACTATTCTGAATTTTCTGTTTTTCTTATGCACACAAATACACAAAGTAGGTACCTGGACTCGAAATTTAGGCAATTCTTCTGTATTATAGAAAATGCTTCAAATATTCTAAGATGAGGTTTCCTGTAAGATAAAATATGTATAACTCAAGTAAGAACATTTCCATTAGTGAAGTAGAAGTGTGTACAAGTCACTATAATCAAATTGACCTTTATGATAACTGGGTAGAGATCAATTAGATAAGCACAAACACATCAATGGAAAAATTGGCAAAAGATATGTATAAATAAATGAAAAACTAACTAAAAGGCCAAAGCATTGTCAACTTAATGAAGAAGTGCAATATGAAAAATAATAAACAGTCACTTTTGTATATCCTTTTGAAAAAATTGATGCAAATTTTTTTTTTTTTTTTTTTTTACTGGTGATCTACTGTGGTATGATCTGTGATGGTAACTTCTTTCTGAAAAGCAGTTTGAAAGAATATCTTAAAAGTCTTAGAAATGTTCACACATGTAGGAATGGTGATTTGCCTCTCCAGGAATTTATTTATAGGATAATTAAATGTATCCACAAATATTTCTGTATAAGTGTATTTATTATGTTATTTATAATAGCAGAAAATATCATGTACATCATAGGTGTTCAAAATAAGGGGTAATAAAAATGTCCAATGCTTTGACTTCATACAGTAGATAATAAATATCCATTATACTCCTATTTCCTGAGCAGTATTTCCTGACATTTGGTATTCTTATAATTCATTTTTGGAAGAAAAGATCACAAGACCCAAAAAGGATTATAAAATATTATATGAAGTTTTAAACATTTATATTGCATAAACTGGGAGAAGATACACCACAATATTAATTTTAATATCTGTATTGATTTGACTAAGAGAGGACAGACATTTCCAGGGAAATTAGAAGGATAAAGGGCAAACTGGAATAGGGAACATGTTATAGGTTGAAATGTTTCTCTCATAGTAACTCCCAGTACCTCAAATATGACTGCATTTAAGATAGTATTTAAAGAGCTAATTAAATTAAAGTAATGTAATTAGTGTGGTCCCCAATCCAATATGATTAATGTCTCTATAAAGAAGATGTAGACACATAAGCACAAAGGAAAGATGTTGTGAAGACAGATAAGATGGCATCTGCAAGTCAATGAGAGGCTTCAGAAAGAATTAACTCTTCTCACACCTTGATCTCATACTTTCAGAATCCAGAACAGTGAGAAAATAAACCTCTGTTGTTTAAGCCACTTAATCCATAATGTCTTGCTATGGCAGCCCTCTCAGACTAATACAGGACATAAGATACACTAAATAAGAAAAGAACAATGGGAGTTTCCTGAATATGCAAATCACAGGGTCTATATGAAAACTGAACAATGACTGAAATCCTGGAAGGGCTTAACCATTACCAAGTCAATGCATTTTATTTTTGCTGTCTCAGTCTTGTGATTGATACTTTCCCTTTGGCCATGTTGTTCTTTTGCAATACCTTGCCATCTCCAAAAGTTTAAGGTTTCAGTATTCAACAGCTGATCCTGGACACCATAGATTTTTTTGTTTGTTTGTTTTGGTTTGTTTTTCATTAACTTTCATGATTATAAAACAGAAAAGCTTGACACTTGAAAGCTATAAACTGGGTTTATGATTTTTGAGTTTGAGACTTGAATTTGCATTCAGATCAGGGAATGTTATTGTTTGCAGATAATCACTTTAATGGGCTTTTAATGATGCAATGTTTAAGAGAAGTTCCCATTCTGGGATGTTGACTCTCCAGACATCCTGGTTCCAAGAAACTAAACTGTGCTACCAAGTAATATAAAAATACCCTTCATTCATTATGTCTGAAGATTAAGATCCCACTTAAAAATGTTTCTTTATAAATATGAATTTAGACTGTACTTTTCTTAATTATATTTATTGTTTCTTGGCAAGTATATTGTGTGTGCAGTCTTGTTCTAACGTTTGCTCAAGATATTGAAAACAAGGGTGTTGTGATATATATGGATCCCACACTAGCTGAAACATAAAGACAACTACACTGGGATTGCTGACGTCTACTGTAGAATCTCCAATTAAAGATGCATTTATAAAGTTATTTTTATATTGAATAACTCAGATATAGACAAATGTAGTGATATGTAGAATTCATGTGTTCTGATTGATTATATTTATAAAGTCCTAAGACAAGGCCAACTTCTGTAAGTAGAGAGTGCTGTTTTCCATGAAAAAGAGTTGGAATTTTCTCAAGCCCAGTCATCTTAGAAAACAGCCAGACACGGGGCAGGAAATGAGCACTAGAGAAGTGTTCTTTAGACTTGGTAAGAAAGAAAGGCAGCAATAAAATTACTTTCTTTAGTCCAAGGGGAAGTTTAGGTGCTCAGCTCCAGGTAAGAGTGACTCAAGAATATACTCATTGAGGAACACGAAGATCCTCCTGTAACTTGAAGGTGAGTCAAGCATAGTCACAGAAAGGCTTGAATAGAACAAGGGTAGCCATAGTTTTATTTATTTTATTTTATTTTTTCTTTTTCCAAATTATCTGTGTGGTAGTTCCCTTTCACTAAACTCATATTTACTCATTGTTCTCTAAATGCTGGAAAGGTAACTATGCCTCCAAACAGTATTCTAAGTACCTAATTACCTAGCCTCATTCATGAATGGATCTTTCTAATGAATTAAACAGAGCCCAATGACTAGAGGAGACAATGTGACTAATAGAATAAATAGAATTAAATCAAGTTTCTAGTCAAGTCTTCGAATCTAAATAGATCTCTGACCTTGACCAAGAATATTAGAGTATCTGTGCTTCTGTTCTTAAATAAGGAACTTGTAATCATTATGTTCAACTACCAGCATTAGTATTTTCTGGTTTATTGCATGTTACTGACATCTAAGAATTATTATTTTGGAGCACTTACATTGTACTGAGTTGGATATGTGACGAGAGGGTCATGTGTATTTAATGAAACCTGGAATTGAATTGGAATCGATATCACAAGAGGTCCTTCTTAATTTTCTTTTTCCCTTAAAAGAAAAATATAGTAGTAGTATACCACTCTTCCTCTTTTTCCCCACTCTGCTTTACTCTCTCCCACACAGAGACTGAAATCTCATTACTTTCTAAACAAAGTCTTGATAATTTTCTCTAGAAAATGAATTGAGTTGATACAAAAGAATATTTTTTAAAACTCTGAAAAAAAAACCTCTAGAAAGTAAATTTTTTTCTCTCCCTTGACATAACTGCTTTTGATTCATCATAATCTTTAAAGCTTTATCCATGATTTACACATCACAGACACAGTGGTCCACAAACACTTTCAGCTCATAGCACCTTTTAAATACACTCAGAAGGTTGTTCCATAAAGTATGGAGACTATATTTCTGAACCTTTTTAACATAGATATTGTAGTTTGATTTAAACTTATGTGTTAGTAAGAGTTCCGTTTGGAAAATATAAACCACGTTAGATATTTTAAGGAAAACAGGGCATAATGTAGGTATTTGATGTAATGTAGGTGTATAGTAACTGAAAGTGTAGAAGAAATAAATTCTAAAATGGATCCGAAAGGAGAGTTATTTTCTTGTGGTCACCATTGAAGTCAAACTAGTTTCAACATCAGGAAACTAAAAAAATAGATTTTCAAAGCTTCATTCTAAAAGTAAGGGAACCACAACTATAGCCTCTTTTTCTTGACACCCAGGGTTTCTGAAGAATGAATCTTGTTATCTCCTGAACCCTTCCGAGCAGCAGCAATGTTAAGAAATTGCAGGGAGATTGTCTATGACTCATATCTGCCTTCCAATGGTGCTTGTGTGCCTTTGTTTGAATGACCCTAACTCACTTTCAGTTCCCAAGCTTCAAAGAAGTCTTGGAAAGGTGATTTAATCTTTCCGGTCTCTTCAAGTAGAAGGAAGATGAATTGGGAATTGAGAACCAATCCAAAAATCAATGACAATTTTTTAAGTCAAAATACTCATCATTGGCACTATTTTAATTAAAGAAAACACTTTAGGAAAGAAGACAAAAGCAACTTTTTTCAAATCAAAATATTTGATTTGATGAAAATATTAGTAACACGAAACATTCAAGGAATATGAAGTTCACTCAATTGAAATAGTTTGGGATATCTCCTGGCTTTTCTGTTAATTTTGGAAAGTCTACAACTTTTTCATTGAAAATCACTCTAGGAAACAAATCTAGATTTCTTATCTTAGCCACATGTCACATTGATTCAAACTCTGTAAGACTATTAAGGAGCTTCATTTTTGAATTAAAAGAAATCCTATGAAAATTTTCGTGTTTTTCACTTAAATTTTATACAAATGTCTCATGTTTTCAATCTTGTTTTTCGATTGAAAATATTAAAATTATTTTCTTAAGGGCTAAAGTGAACCATTTCTGCTTTGTTAATAACTTATTTGCTTTGTCAATATTAGCATTTTTGAGTGTTTTAAATTAGTTTTTCACAAACCTATAAGATAACTAATAACCACTTCACTGCCGAATATTCCATCAGACCCCTGATATGTCACATTTTAAGAGCCACGATACCCTAGGCATTGTAGCACTTAGAGATCCTTTGTAATATCATATATATATATATATTAAAACACCCACATCTCAAAATGAATATCAGTGTATGCTTGAAAATATTGACAGAATTGTATACACTTTTTTCTTTTGAAATTGTTATTTGAACTATAAGTGAGTTCTGTTTAATTTATGCTTGGTTTTTATTTCTTGAAAATTAACATACAATCTTGAAAGTTCATGCCAAATCAAGCATATTCTAACCTTCACATACTTTTCAAATATTATAAACTTCTTTTGAGTATTACCTTCTTAATTATCAAGTTTACATTTTACATGTGTAGATATTTCATTAACATTTTAAAATCTCTATTTTATGATGATACTTGTATAGGTTGAGGATGGTTTGGTTTGGTTTGTTTTTTTACCATTTCAAGTATCCCTATGCGCCCTTGAAAAGCTCTTTCACCCTGTTCACTGAGGCTATTGCGCCTAAAACCAAAATAGCCTAATCTTAAAAAAGACTGGGCATGCCTGTGCTCCTGAGTATATACTCTGCGCCCAGAATGCACAGTTGCTGGCTTCTATGTCTTCCTTTGCCTCTCTTTTTTCCACCCAGGGAATAAATATCTTGGTTACATTTGTATTGTGGTTTGTTGTTTACATATACTAATCATATTTGTGTAAGCATCTCCCCCAAGGAATAGCTTATTACATGCTGCATTTGTTTGCTAGGACTGCCAAAACAGGGTACCACAAACTGGGTGACTGAGACAATAGAAATATATTGTCTTACAGTTCTAGGGGCTAGAAGTCCAAATCAAGATATCCATTCAGTCGTTTGTTTCTGAGGGCTGTGAGGGAGAATCTGTTCCATGCCTCTCTCCTAGCTTCTGGAGATTTGCGGGCAACCTTCAGCATTCCTTGGCTTCTACTATATCACTGTGATCTCTGCCTTCATACTCACAGGATGTTTTCCCTGTGTGTCCAAATTTCTGGACAGTTTGGATTCTGTCTTCAAATTTCCCCTTTTTACAGGATGCTAATTATATTGGATTAGGGTCCCACCTTACTCCAATATGACTCCATCTTTACTCAATTAATTATATAAGCAAAGACTATTTCCAAGTCACCTAGTGAGGTACTAGGGATTAGGACATGTACATATGGCTTCGTGGGAGCAGGGGAGATACAATTCAAACCACAACGCATACAACTGATGTTGAATAAAGTTGTTTTGTTTATTTTTTGTTTGTGTTTTAATGAATGGTCTGTGTACAATGAATGTTTACTTAATCACAATTTGGTAACTCAGGGGAAAAAAAGCTTATTCAATGTCAGTGTTAGCACTGGGTAACCCACCACAACAAGCAAACTCTCTTTTGTTTCCTACATTAAGACTTTCTTTCTCAAGCCCATGTGTTGTTATATCTGGTGAGTTTGGGAGAGAGAAGGAATACAATATCTTATCTACTTTTATGCCAAAGCATATTTGTTTTCTTAAATTATTCTATATTTTTCATGCTCTTTGGCATTAAAAAAAGAAAACAATTGTTTGGTTTTATTTATTTTTTCTTTCTTTGCTTTTCTTTGAAGATTATCCAACCACTAAGAATGTTGTACGTTAACAAGGGCAAACCCAAATTAAAGGAAGCTAGTGGTTTGGCAGTTGGAAACAGTTAGAAATAGTTTTGCTAAAATATCTTTCCACTGCCATGTTTTAACTTGTTTTAATAGGACTGAATATATCCTTTTATTTGTTGTAGAGAAGCTTATAAATATTTACCTGTCAGTTAGGTGCATCTATTACTGGGAACACAGAGGGGAGATTCTTTCACTTTGGGACACTGCTCATTTGCTGAGCGTGGGTTAGTGAAAAACCAGTTTTGGCTCAGGTTAGTGGAAAGTCACTCAGTGGGGAGAGGAGAGGATAGTGTTCCTATTCCCTTATCTGTATAATGAGTATTTAGTTTTCATGGTCATTGCAAATTCATATCAACAGTAAGAGTGTTATAACAGAGTTCTACTTTTTATTCAAACTTCTGGCAAGCTGCTCTTTCATTGTGCTTTCTTAAAAGGGACAATTGAAGACATGCCGATTTTGTTTTGAGCAGGCCTGGGTTCAAATGGAAGCTTGGTAACTCGAGCAGTTGTGTTGTTTAAATCCTTTGCAGCTTCAGTTTCCTCAAGCATCAAGGGGAGATGATAGGGCTTCTCTCACAGTTTTATAACAGTGAGGATTGAAACTAAGTAAGGTCACGTATGGAAAATACATATAGTATAGTGCTTAATACTCATTTGAGAAAAATGTCTTCTTGAGATATTTGATCATTTTTTCTCATTGAGATTTACTAATTTCACCACACTATATTTTATGATAGTTTCAGCATTCCAATCTAAGTTCCTTTCCAGTGTGGAAAGTTTTTTTTTTTTTCTTCTTGTGCTATTATGTTATTGATTATCATGTGTGTTTTGTGTATTCTGTTTTATTTATTTGCAGATTACCTCTTTGTGGTCTATTTTTCTATGTACCAAATGCTGTTTTGTTTCCAATTAATTCCTTCTGTTAACTGGAAGAGCTTCTCTGGTCCTTCTCTTTAATTTGTGTTTGCCACAGCGTTGTTTTTGCTGTTTACTGCTACTTATGGTGATTTTATTGGGCATGGTTGGTTGAATTCCTGCCATCCATTCTACTAATCCCACATTATGTAGGAATCCTGAGGTTTGTGTGTTTGATTAATTGACTCTTCTCTCAGCTCCAGGGCTGGAACTTGAGTGACACAAGACAACCCATAAAATGTTATCATCTTGGCATAAACGATTCAGTGTTGGACACTCTATCTCACTTTCTCCAATCAGACTGAGGCCAAGATGTGGAAATGAAACTCTGCCTTCTTCTGGACAGTGTTTAGAGTTTATAATTGTAAATTATGCAACAGCTTCAGTTATTTTACTACCTTGAGAGAAGTGAAGCTGAGACCAAATTCAACCTGGTAAGAAAAGAAATACTGAGAAAGAAACTGGGGAAGCACACAAGAGCTCTGATCAATCCCTGCCTGAAGTCTGACCTAACTGAACTTTGATGTTGAGTGAGACAATATATTTTCTTAAGGGCTAAGTTACTTTGAACTGGACCTTTCTTTACTTAAAACTGAATATTTTCATCTATTTTTAAAATATTATTCTCCACTGACTTTTCAATGTGCCTGTTTCATTGTATTCCACTGATTTGTAATCAGTCTATTTACATTTAACAGTTTTAGTGCGCCCTTTCATTTAAATAGCAATAGATGATAACCATTATCTAAAGTTATACTACATTTCTATCAAAATATTTAGGATAAAATTGTATCTTTCCTCTTACTGATTTATAGCATTATTATTTGTAATATTTTAATAATTCTATTTTTTCCTTTTATCCATATTTCTAAAATGAAACCTTACAGATTCTAGTTATTGTTGCTATTTTTTTTTTCTTATTGTTTCTGACAGTCTTTAGCTATCTTAAGGGCTTTCAAACAAGAAGTTTCTTGAAATGTATATTCATTTCTTCATTTCTAAGGAAGGATCCACCATCTTAATCTTAAGTAATATCTGCCTATGACAGGTTTTAGCATCTTTATTGATCCGGGTTTCATTGCTTAGTTCTCATGTCTTAAAATTTGCCAGGGCCCCATCCCAGTAAGGAACTGTGACTTGAATCCTCACCACTACATTCAAGATAGCAACTCACCTACCCTGCAACCCTACCACCACTTCATGTTACTCTGTGTCCTTTCCACAGCACATAAGAGTTTCTAACATACTCTACACTTTACCACCATTATTTTTATTGTTATTGTCTATCTCTCCCTATTAAAATGTAAGTTTTTCACACTCAGGGTTTTCTTACTCTTTGGTTTCACTGAGGTATCCCAATACTGCCTAGAACACAGTATTGTGGCCCTGAATGACCCTAAGATGCAAATGCACATACTTACACACATACATACACACATACATACATACACCTGTAAGACTTTCATTTGTTTGTTTTGTGTTATGTTCTACAAAGAGAGGATTCTATTTTGTGCATATTTTTGCATATTTCTGTATGTTTGTTTTTGTTTACCTGTTACTATAAATGATGAACCTACCTCCACTCTATATGCTGAGAGCTCATTGTTGTTATTTAAGCTATACAGTATTACATACGGAAGATACATCATAATTTACTCAATCTCTACTTCACTGATGAGAATCAGGGATGTTTCTGTTCTTGCCAGTAAGCATTTATCATCATAAATCATTAGGTACTGGTACCTTTGTGTTTTAAAGGATAACACTCTGACACTGAGGATGCTGAGGGAAACATACTAGAAATTTTTTAAAAGGGAGATGATGAGCTGAAAACAGTATCTTATTTTCCACTTAATTCTTTGACTACTTTTGAAATTTTAGATTTTCATACGTTTGAGGATTTCTACCTTTCATTGATTGTGATAAAAATAATTTGCCTAATTTGCTATTCATGGTTTGTGTCTCTTAAACATTTATAAAAATTCTTCATGGGTGATATAAATCCTTTGTCTTTCACGTGTTGAAATTTTTCCTCAGGATATCATTGTCTTTTGACATAGTATTAATTAACAAATTTGTGCATGCTATACTTTTTATTCAATTTGTAACTTTAAAAATATTGCAATTCGTCAGGAAAGACCTCCAAATGGTGGAGGAGTAAGACGTGGAGATCACCTTCCTCCTCACAAATACATCAAGAATACATCTACATGTGGAACAACTCCTACAGAACACCTACTGAACACTGGCAGACGACCTTAGACTTCCCAAAAGGCAAGAAATTCCCCCACATACTTGGGTAGGGCAAAAGAAAAAAAGAAAAAAACAGAGATAAAAGAATAGGAACAGGACCTGCACCTCTGGGAGGGAGCTGTGAAGGAGGAAAGTTTCCACAAACTAGGAAGCCCCTTCACTGGCAAATACAGGGGTTGGACGGGGGGTGAGGGGTGGTAAGCTTTGGAACCATAGAGGAGAGTGCAGCAATAGGGGTGCAGAAAGTAAATCACAGAGATTCCCGCAAAGAGGATCAGTGCCGGCCAACACTCACCAGCCTGAGAGGCTTGTCTGCCTACCCACTGGGGTGGACGGGGGTTGGAAGCTGAGGCTCCAGCTTCAGAGGTCAGATCCCAGGGAGAGGACTGGGGTTGGCTGTGTGAACACAGCCTGATTGGGGCTAGTGCACCACAGTTATCCAGGAGGGAGTTCAGGAAAAAGCCTGCACCTGTGTAAGATGCAAGAGGCCATTGTTTTGGGGTGCATGAGGAGAGAGGATTCCTTCCCTGTTTGCCCACAGAAGGCAAGGTCCCACCTAAAGGAGATCCAGTCAGAGATGGGCATGAGCTCGACTAGCAGCTCAGACCCAAAAGACAGGCATGAAACAGTAACACTGCTGCTGCAGCCACCAAGAATTCTGTGTGCAAGCACAGGTCACTATCCACAAGCTCCGGGAGCCTGTGCAACATGCCACTACCAGGATCCCGTGATCCAGGGACAAGTTCCCCAGGATAACACATGGTGAACCCCAGGCTGTTGAAATGTCACGCTGGCCTCTGCCACCACAGGCTCACCCTACATTCCATACCCCTCCCTCCCCTGGGCATGAGTGAGCCAGAAGCCCCTAATCAGCCGCTGCTTTAACTACATCGTGTCTGGCCTGGAGCAAAGACCTCAGGGTGACCTATATGCAGAGGTGGGGCCAAATCCAAAACTGAACTTCAGGAGCTGTGCGAAAAAGAAGAGAAAGGAAAACCTCTCTGTGCAGCCTCAGGAGCAGCAGATTAAATCCCTAAAAATCAACTTGATGTACCCTGCATCTGTGGAACACCTGAATAGAGAACAAATCATCCCAAAATTGAAGCAGTGGACTTTGGAAGTAACTGTAGACTTGGGGTTTGCTGTCTATGACTGATTTGTTTCTGATTTTTAAGTTTATCTTAGTATACTTTTTAGCACTTGTTATCATCGGTGGATTTGTTTATTAGGTTGATTGTTCTCTTCTTTTTATTATATTATTTTTTTTATTTTAATATATTTTTAAATATATTATTATTGTTTTTCTTTCTTTTTTTCTCCCTTGTCTTCTTAGCCGTGTGCCTGACAGAGTCTTGGTGTTCAAGCCTGGTGTCAGGCTTGAGCCTCTGAGGTGGGAGAGGTGAGTTCAGTACTTTGGACCACTAGAGACTTCCCAGCTCTATGTAATATCAACCTGTGAAAACTCTCCCAGATAGCTAATCTTAGGACAAAGACCCAGCTCCACCCAACGGCCAGCAAGTTCCAATGCAGGATGCCCTGTGCCAATCAACTAGCAAGACAAGAACAGAACCCCACCCATTAGCAGATATGTCCCCTAAAATCATACTAAGCTCACAGACAACCCAAAACACACCACTGGATGCAGCCCTACCTACCATAAATACAAAATCCAGCCCACCAACCAGAACACAGGCACCAGTTCCCTCCACCAGGAAGCCTACACAAGACACTAAACCAACCTTACCCACTGCAGACAGACACCAAAAAAACAGGACATATGAACCTGCAGTCTGCAAAAAAGGAGACCCCAAACACAGTAAGATAAACAAAATGAGAAGGCAGAGAAATATGCAACAGATGAAGGAACAAGGTAGAAGCCCACCAGACAAAACAAATGAAGAGGAAATAGGCAGTCTACCTTAAAAAGAATTCAGACTAATGATAGTAAAGGTGATCAAAAATCTTGGAAATAGAATGGAGAAAATACAAGAAATGTTTAACAAGGAAGTAGAAGAACTAAAGAGCAAACAAACAGTGATGAACAACACAGTAAATGAACTTAAAAATTCTCTAGAAGGAATCAATAGCAGAATAACTGAGGCAGAAGAACAGATAAATGAACTGGAAGATAAAATAGTGGGAAAAAAAAACTGTCTCAGAGCAGAATTAATAAAAAAGAATGAAAAGATTGAGGACAGTCTCAGAGACTTCTGGGACAACATTACATATACCAACATTTTAATTATAGGGGTCCCAGAAAAAGAAGAGAAAAAGAAAGGGACTGAGAAAATATTTGAAGGGATTATATTTGAAAACTTCCCTAGTATGGGAAAGGAAATAGTCACTCAAGCCCAGGAAGTACACAGAGACCCATCCAGGATAAATCTAAGGAGAAACACACCAAGACACATATTAATCAAACTATTAAATATTAAATACAAAGAAAATATATTAAATGCAGCAAGGGAAAAACAAAAAATAACATGCAAGGGAATCCCCATAAGGTTAACAGCTGAACTTTCAGCAGAAACTCTACAAGCCAAAAGGAAGTGGCAGGACATATTTAAAGTGATGAAAGGGAAAACCCTACAACCAAGATTATGCTACCCAGCAAGGATCTCATTCATATTCAACAGAGAAATTAAAACCTTTACGGACTAGCAAAAGTTAAGAGAATTCAGCAAAACCAAACCAGCTTTATAACAAATGCTAAAGGAACTTCTCTAGGCAGGAAACACAGGAGAAGGAACCGACCTACAAAAACAATTAAGAAAATGGTAATAGGAACATACATATAGTTAATTGCCTTAAATGTTCCAACCAAAACATATAGACTGCTTGAATGGATACAAAAATAAGACCTGTATATATGCTGTCTACAAGAGACCCACTTCAGACCTAGTGACACATACAGGCTGAAAGTGAGGGGATGGAAAAAGTTATTCCATGTAAATAGAAATCAAAACAAAACTTGAGTAACAATTCTCATATCAGACAGAAGAGACTTTAAAAGAAAGACTATTACAAGAGACAAAGAAGAACACCACATAATGATCAAGGGATAAATCCAAGAAAAATATATAACAATTATAAATATTTAGGCACCCAAATTAGGAACACCGCAATACATAAGGCAAATGTTAACAGCCATAAAAGGGGAAATCGACAGTAGCACAATAATAGTAGGGGACTTTAACATCTCACTGTCACCAATGGACAGATCAACCAAAATGAAAATCAATAAGCAAACACAAGCTTTAAATGACACATTAAACAAGATGGGCTTAACTGATATTTATAGGACATTCCATTCAAGAGCAACAGAATACACTTTCTTCTCAAGTGCTCATGGAACATTCTCCAGGAAAGGTCATATCTTGGGTCACAAATCAAGCCTTGATAAGTTTAAGAAAATTGAAATCATATCAAGTATCTTTTCTGACCACAACACTATGAGACTGCCTATCAAACATAGGAAAAAAACTGTCAAAACTACAAACACATGGATGCTAAACATTACATTACTAAATAATAAATAGGTCACTGAAGAAATCAAAGAGGAAATCAAAAAATACCTAGAAACAAATGACAATTAAAACACGAGGACCCAAAACCGAAGGGATGCAGCAAAAGCTTCTAAGAGGGGAGTATATAGCAATTCAATCTTACCTCAAGAAACAAGAAAAATCTCAAATAAACAACCTAAACTTACACCTAAAGCAATTAGAAAAAGAAGAACAGAAAAAAAACCAAAGTTACCAGAAGGAAAGAAATCATGAACATCAGATCAGAAATAAATGAAAAAGAAATGAAAAAAACAATAGCAAAGATCAATAGAACTAAAAGCTGGTTCTTTGAGAAGATAAACAAAATTGATAAACCACTAGCCAGACTCATCAAGAAAAAAAGGGAGAAGACTCAAATCAATAGAATTAGAAATGAAAAAGGAGAAGTAACAACTGACACTGCAGAAATACAAAGGATCATGAGAAATTACTACAGGCAACTATATGCCAATCAAATGGACAACCTGGAAGAAATGGACAAATTCTTAGAAAAGCACAACCTTCCAAGAGTGAACCAGAAAGGTGTAGAAAATATAAACAGACCAATCACAAGTACTGAAATTGCAAATGTGAATAAAATCTTCTAAAAAAAACAAATGTCCATGACTAAATGGCTTCACAGGCAAAATCTATCAAACATTTAGAGAAGAGCTAACATGTATCTTTCTCAAACTCTTCCAAAATATAGCAGAGGGAGGAACACTCCCTAACACATTCTATGTGGCCACCATCACCCTGATACCCAAACCAGACAAATTGTCCCTAAAAAAGAAAACCACAGGCCAGTACCACTGATGAACATAGATGCAAAAATCTTCAACAAAACACTAGCAAACAAAATCGAACAGCACATTAAAAGGGCCAAACAACATGAACAAGTGGGATTTATCCCAGGGATGCAAGGATTCTTACACAATATACACAACTCAATCAATGTGATAATCCATATTAACAAATTGAAGGAGAAAATTCATATGATCATCTCAATAGATGCAGAAAAAGCTTTCGACAAAATTCATCACCCATTTATGATAAAAACCCTCCCAAAAGTAAGCAAAAAAATAACTTAACTCAACATAATAAAAGTCATATATGACACATCCACAGCCAACATCATTCTCAATGGTGAAAACTGAAACCGATTCCACTAAGATCAGGAACAAGACAGGGTTGCCCACTCTCACCACTATTACCCAACATAGTTTCGGAAGTTTTAGCCACAGCAATCAGAGAAGAAAAAGAAATTAAAGGAATCCAAATTGGAAAAGAAGTAAAACTGTCACTGTTTGCAGATAACACACTATACATAAAGAACACTAAAGATGCAACTAGAAAACTACAAGAGCTAATCAATGAATTTGGTAAAGTAGCAGTATACAAATTTAATGCACAGAAATCTCTTGCATTCCCTTACACTAATGATGAAAAATCTCAAAGAGAAATTAAGGAATCACTCCCATTTACAATTGCAACAAGAAGAATAAAATACCTAAGAATAAACTTACCTAAGGAGACAAAAGACCTGCATGCAGAAAACTATGATGAAACACTGATGGAAGAAATTAAAGATGATACAAACAGCTGGAGAGATACACCATGTTCTTGGATTGGAAGAATTAACATTGTGAAAATGACTATACTACCCAAAACAATTACAGATTCAATGCAATCCCTATCAAACTACCAATGACATTTTTCACGGAACTAGAACAAAACATTTCACAATTTGTATGGAAACACAAAACACTCTGAATAGCCAAAGCAATCTTGAGAATGAAAAACGGAGCTGGAGGAGGCAGGCTCCCTGACTTCAGACTATACTACAAAGATACAATAATCAACACAGTATGGTACTGGCACAAAAACAGAAAAAAAGATCGATGAAACAGGATAGATTTCCCAGAGATAAACCCATGCACATATGATCACCTTATCTTTTGAAAAAGGAGGCAAGAATATACAGTGTACAAAAGACAGCCTCTTCAGTAAGTGGTGCTAGGAGAACTGGACAGCTACATGTAAAAGAATGAAATTAGAACACTCCCTAGCACCATAAGCAAAAATAAGCTCACAGTAGATTAAAGAGCTGAATGTAAGGCCAGACACCATAAACTCACAGAGGAAAACATAGTCCAATCACCGTATGACATAAATCACAGCAAGATCCTTTTCGACCCACCTCCTAGAGAAATTTAAATAAACAAATGGGACCTAATGAAACTTAAAAGCTTTTTGCACTGCAAAAGAAACCATAAACAAGAAGAAAAGCTAACCCTCGGAATGGGACAAAATATTTGCAAACAAAGCAACTGATAAAGGATTAATCTACAAAATATACAAGCAGCTCATGCAGTTCAATACCAAAAAAAACAAACAACCCAATCCAAAAATGGGCAGAAGACCTAAATAGACATTTCTCCAAAGAAGATATACAGATTGCCCAGAAACACATGAAAGGATGTTCAACATCACTAATCATTAGAGAAATGCAAATCAAAACTACAGTGAGGTATCACCTCACACTGGTCAGAAAGGTCATCATCAAAAAGTCTACAAGCAGTAAGTGCTGGAGAGGATGTGGAAAAAAGGGAACCCTCTTGCACTGTTGGTGGGAATGTAAATTGATACAGCCACTATGGAGAAGTGTATGGACGTTTCTTAAAAAAACAGAAATAGAACTACCATATGACCCAGCAATATCACTACTGAGCATATACCCTGAGAAAACCATAATTCAGAAAGAGACATGTACCACAATATTCACTGAAGCACTATTTACAATAGCAAGGACATGGAAGCAACCTAAGTGACCATTGACTGATGAATGGATAAAGAAGATGTGGTGTGTATACATACATATATATATATATATATATAATGGAATATTACTGAGCTATAAAAAGAAATGAAATTGAGTTATTTTTAGTGAGGTGGATTGGCTTAAAGACTGTCATACAGAGTGAAGTAAGTCAGAAAGAGAAAAACAAATACTGTACACTAACACATATATATGGAAACTGAGGGAAAAAGATAGAAAAGAATGGTTCTAATGAACCTAGGGGTAGGACAGGAATAAAAATGCTGATGTAGAGAATGGACCTGAGGACCCAGGGTGGGGGAAGGGTAAGCTGGGATGAAGTAAGAGAGTGGCATTGGCATATATCCACTACCAAATGTAAAATAGATAACTAGTGGGAAGCAGCTGCATAGCACAGGGAGATCAGCTTGGTGTTCTGTGTCCACATAGAGGGGTAGGATATGGAGTTTGGAAGGGAGACACGAGAAGGAGTGAATATGGGGATATATGTATACATGTAGCTGGTTAATTTTGTTATACAGCAGAAACTAGCACACCATTGTAAAGCAATTATATTCCAATAAAGATTCAAAAAAAATATTGCTTACTTCGTCACTTAGAATTTATAGCTACTTTATTTGCAGTAACCAGTGACTTCCTATATTATAATAGGAATCTTTTATTTAAAAGCCACTTCTGATAGAAAGGAATGAATTGTTTTCATTTAAAAAATTTACAGACAGTGTATTCACTGAGAATTTAGATGTAACAAAGAGTTTAGATTCAATCACTCTTGCAATATTTTGCTGGTGTTTTCTACACAAACGTCACTTTTGAGACAGTTAAATATAGACTACAAAAGGACTGTAAGACTTGCTTGTTTGCTTTTACATCCTCTGGTGTTATTAGAGTTTTTAAAACAACTTTTAAAATATCTTCTCTACATAGGTTTAGATGATAAAATTTAAGACTTTTAGAGGTAAGGAAAGGCTGAGTGACCCTGATAGGTCAATGGCTTTACAAGATAAAAGATTATTTCTTGTTCACACAATCATCCAACACAGAGCTAATCTTTGAGGTTTTATAACTCTCCGGGGAATCTTCTGTCCAAGTGGTCATTCAGGGATTGAGATTCCTTTCATCCTTTACTCTAATCTTTCATTTCTTCCATTCAGTTGGCAGACAGGAATACAAATGTGGGCTTGCTTGGGAATGATTTTGGGTTTGTGAGCATCATACTTCATTTCTAGCCATTCCCTGGCTGCTCAGCCACTAAGTCATATGACCCACCCAATTGAAAAGATATTTGGGAGGGGTTTAATAAACACGAATCATCTGCCTCAAAATGGAGATAACAATGGATACAAGTGATTTGTTTTTCTTAAAATCTTTTGATGAAAAATAAATTCAAAACTATTCAGAACATATGTCTAGGCCAGAATCATGATGCATTCTGTTTGTTGTTGTTGTTGTTGTTTTTGGTCTGCACAATGTTCATGTGTACACCCCATTTGAAGACACTCTCACAACCTGGTGGTATTGACTGAGACTCTTATCATCTGTCAATCTCAGAGGCATCCTAACACCAGTGGTGCAGCCAAAGAGAACATGACTCATCACCATGGAAAATTGGTGTTAGAGACATTTTGAATATTAGTTACATCAAGATAGCAGTCAAGGGCTTCCCTGGTGGCGCAGTGGTTGAGAGTCTGCCTGATGATGCAGGAGACATGGGTTCTTGCCCCGGTCCAGGAAGATCCCACATGCCACGGAGCAGCTGGGCCTGTGAGCCATGGCTGCTGAGCCTGCATGTCCAGAGCCTGCACTCCGCAGTGGGAGAGGCCACAACAGTGAGAGGCCCGAGTACCATAAAAAAAACAAAAAATGATAGCAGTCAATATCTGAGAGACTATGATAAGTGATTGGCATTTAATCAAAGAGCTTAAATTATGAAAGAACATATCCGTATATCTATATGGATATCTGTTGATGTATCTATAAAGATTGCTTAATGAATAAACTAATCATATTCTTTTAATTTAGTTTCTGCTCACTCCAATATAAGCTACCAGTTAGATGCATTTTGATATCCAATCTCTACAGACTTTTTTCTCCACAGCTGAACAATGGATCTTTGTTTCTCTCCCATCCTTATGATGACTGCTCTGGCCATTCAGGAGGAAAATGAACTTAAATTTACCCTCTATTGTTGGTGATCCTGTCACCTTACCTTTAAGCTACATTCTAATACTTGTACTAATGCTATTTCTGGAGATGGGAGCTGCACCTCACACCACACTTCTGCTTACTAGTATTCTGTTGTATACTTTAAGCTTGAGTCAAAGCATCTTATTCTTTCTGCTTTCCTCCTAGTACCAAAGTTCTAATCCTATACTTCCATCTGGTGATTAGCATTCTTCTACTGGTATGATAACCATCCCTGGTATTGTCCACCTGTGTGGAAACCCAACTTACAGATGTCACTGTCTGTTTGAATAGCCCTTCCCTAAATTGGATCTTTTCCTGCCTACTAAAGTCATTATTCATGTACTAAATATTAAACTAATAATCTCTATCAGGATCTTGTTCCACTGTGTGTGTATGTGTGCATTTGCACATCTGTATGTCAATGAGTGTAAGTGTATATATATGATTACTGTATTTGATGATAAACCATTATAAGAAGACAATAATTTGGCTGCTTTTCTCACTTACATTCATGTGTTTATTTTCATTGCATATTCATTGAAACAGCTTAACTTTCTTTGGTAATTTTTAACTTAGGTTATGTTTTATTGGCTACAACCACTGATATCTTCCCTTGTTTGTTTATGTTATTAAAGTCAGGGCTTCGAAGAACTCTAGGGACATTAATTCTTGTTTGAACATGTAGATGGGGCCACCCACACAATTGTTCATTTCCTCAAACATAATAGTTTGCTACCGTGTAAAGAAGCGCTGAACACTTCTGAACCTAGACTAAACGGTTACACCGCATCATGCAGGCTTGGCTTTGAAATGCATGGCACGATCAAAGAGACTAAGCTATCTGATTTATTGGATGTGTTATAGTTCATCTTGAATGATGGAATAGAGATTTAGCAATATTGATTCTATCATTTACCCAACTTTTCAGGCTCAATATGTTTCTGTTTCAGGCTTTACTGTGGAATTGCTAGAGGAATAAACATTAGGCTTCTTGAAAGCTTTAAAACTGTTTTGTCAAATACTTGGTACTAAAATTTAGAGCACACATACTTGTTTTTGATCTGTTGCTCAATATAATTACTCGTTGTAATTTGGATCTCCAAATGTCCTCTCTTTTAAAACTCTAGCTCTGTGTATCCAATTTTTGTAGCATAAAAGTGAACTCATATTTTCCGCACACTCACCCACCAAAATAAATACATGATCTCTTCTTTGTTTGTGTCTTTAACCCAGCATCTACTACAGTATTTCACTTCATCTCTGTTGTTTCTTGACTCGCTCTTGAATACTGTCCATCCTCTGTGTTAACCAAGGCTACTCATCATAGTGACCTCAGAAAAAGTGGTACTTTCTAAGGAATTATTCCCAGACACCCTCTGGTAAATCAAATATTTATGTTTTAATTGCTTATTTTATTCATAGTTTTTCTTCAAAGCATTTATCATAATTTGCAATCATATTTACTAGTGCTTATAAAAATCTATTCGACAACATCCACACAACTAAAGGCCCCATGAGAGCTAATTTGTTTTTTGTTTATTTTTCTTTAATTGAATGAAAGATTCTTTAAACTCTACAGTGCCTTAAAATTTTCAAAGTTCCACACGTTATTTCGTGTAATCCCATAATAACCCTTTTTCCCCCATACCCCTATATTGCCTCTCCCCACTTCCCCCTCTCCCCACTGATAACCACTAGTTTGTTCTCAGTATCTGTGAGTCTGCTTCTTTTTTGTCTTATTCATTAATTTGTTGTATTTTTTAGATTCCACATATAAGTGATATCATACAGTATTTGTCTTTCTCTGTATGACTTATTTCACTTCGCATAATGCCCTCCGAGTCCATTCATATTGCTGCAAATGGGTAAATTTCATTCTTTATGGCAGAGTAATATTCCATTATATATATATATATATATATATATATATATATATATATATATATATATATATATATATATATATATATATATATATATCACATCTTCTTTATCCATTCATCTGTTGGTGAACACTTAGATTGCTTCCATACCTTAGCAAGTGTAAATAGTGTTGCTATGAACACTAGGGTGCATGTATCTTTTTGAATTAGTTTTTTTTTTTTTTCAGATATTTGCCCATTAGTAATATGAGTACCAAATTATTTACCAGTGTGTTAAGTGACAGAATCTCCCTGAGTACTTTGGATACAACAATACATAACCCTCCTCCACTGATAACCCAAGGACAAATATACCTCTTTCCTTCCCTTTACAGTCTGCTCATATCCCTGCAGTTTTCCATATCCTAAAACAAGATTATCCATGGTAAACTATTAAAACCTGAAGTCACTTCCTTAATCACCTGATGGTAACTCTCACTAGCTGAACCCAATCAGATGCCAAAGAACAAGGGAACCAATGATTCACTTTCACAAATGCTAATTTCCTGAGGCACACAGAAGGGTGTCAAAAGAACACAAGGAGAACTCAAAGGACAATGGCTAATTCCTTGTTCAGAAATGAAAAGAATTTGGAGTTCAACAAACTTGAGTGCAGATGTCAAGTTCACTTCTTTCTCTCTGGAGACTTTGGGTAATTAACATCAACATATAAGTAGACTTTCTTATGTATACAAACTGGGGATGCCAGTTTGCATAGGGCTATGATCAGGACAAAAACAGAATGGTCTAAAAGTTTCACATACAGCAATGCCTGACATATAATATTTAACAAATGATAATTCACTTCCTTTCCCCTTTGTTAGTAAAGCATTTTAATCTAGAAATATGAAGGTCACACTAATCAGAATGATTAAATTGATTAAGTGTTCTGAACTTAGGATAGCCTGATAAAATGCAAAAAAATGCAATGCATTTTTATGTGATAAATCTGGCTAACCTTGTTGTGCCCTTATTTATCCCTTCAGGGGATTCATGATTATTTAATAGCATTCATACAATTGGACTCCCATTTGAAAATTGTGAAGTATTTTTCTTATTTCTTGAAGACTCTTTCAGTGGCAAAATATACTGATTAAAATCAGATTATGAAACATTTTAGAAAGAAGAAATAATTTCCATGTTATTAAATCCATACATATAACCCTGGGTACTGGACGATCTCCCCCCACCACAATATTTGTAATACAGTATCACACAACCAGAGTTCTATTACGTAGAATGATATAGAAAGGATTAAAATTTTCTTTTAAATCAATCTGAAAATTTTGAAGGAATAAGAAGTTACTACATTTGTGGCATTGCTTATAGAATAAAAATCAATAGTTATTAAACTATTATTAAAGCATTTATTAGCTTATATTTTAACTTAAAAACGAATACCTATATAGCTTGTCCTAAGTAATAATCAAATTATGTTGCAACCAGGACCAAAATCAATGCTGAGTCTATTCAGGGAAAAAAGCACATTAAGATTAAAATTATCAAGAAAAATATTGCTTGTGCAATGTACTACATAACTGCATTGAAATTAGAAAATGTTCATTTGTATGAAATAGCAGATATTTTCCCCAACTTTAAAATATGATCCTATAAAGTGATCATTTGAAATCTTTTACATGGCATCACTGATTTCTGGAATGAGTATCATTCAAAATAATACTATCTTCCCATAAGAATTGTTTTATTAACTTTAACAATGAATTAAAGTGACCAAAAATTGTGTAGAATATATGTAGTGAATAAAGTCTTTGTCTGTGAGTTTCAAGGAGGTACTAAAGATTTGTTTTCTCTAAGTAGCTGATCATTTACCTCCTGATTTCTTAATATATTCACAAATATTATTTAATATTAAGTTTGGCAATCAAAGACAGCAAGCCCCAAATAATGTGAACTAAACAATGTAGAATTTTATTTTTCTTTCACATAAATGCAGTCTGTTCACAGCCTGTGTAGACACTACTTTAATAGGGAAGTAAGAAACATCTGCTGTTTGCTTTACAATCTTAAGCACACAACTTTCACCTCATGGTTGAATATGGTTGCTCCAACTCCATCAATCATGTCACCATCCTCTAACAGAAAGAAGGAAAAGATCAGGAGAAAGGCCAATCACACACCTTTTAGGAAAACTTCCCAGAAGTTACTCATACCACTTCTTTTATCACAAATTGGCCAGAATTTAGTCACAGTCACCAGATATAGATTGTTGGAGAGGCTGAGGAAGCTTTAGCCAAGTGGTCATGGTGGCCACAATCATAGTTGGGTTGAGCACGTTTCTTAGTTTGTATCCCATGTATTTATACATATTAGGCTGCTTTAAAGTATGGAGGAAAGGTGCAGATAGAATCCTGATATGGCTAATCCAGTCATGTAGCCAGATTTCCTTTGCTAGTTCTGACCAATAAAACATGAGTATATGTAAGCTTGATCAATTTAGGTAACGTTTCCTCACCCATAAGAAAGGGCATTCCCTTTTCTTCCTCTGAATATTGAATGTCTGTAACTGAGGCTTGGAACGGTAGGAACCAAAGTGATATCATCCTAAAGGTAAAGACCACATATGGAGGAGAAAAAGCCAAGGGGACTAGAGAGAACTGAAGCAGGATCTTTCAGCTAACATGGCTGGAGCCTCTTTGTACCTGGGGATCATGTTATGTGAGATAAGAACTTCCCTTAATGTAATGTTAGTCCAGTTAAGTCAGAGTTTTCTGTAACTTGCACCCAAGGCAATCTGTCTAATACTAAGTCAAATCAATACATTTATGACTTCCTGATTTCATGCTCTTACTCTTTATTGCATTTTTTTGGTCAGTTCTTTTTCCTTCTGCTAAATAAAATAAAATATATATTCAATATCTAGGTATTCCATATGTACTTAAGGTATGCAACTTCCAGAAGGACTAGTGATTAGCTGCCCACCCTTTGTTTACATTGCAGCAGTGATGCTTTGCATAAAGATAGCAATATCCAAAGGGGGTCTTGGTAAGAGCTGGAAAAATCTTGATCCAGCCCATTACATATTGTTTGTAGAGGATGGGAATGTGAAACTGCAAAGTCTCATCATTACCGTGGCTGATATCCTTATAGTCAATGAAAATATTTCCTTGAGAAAACTACAATCGAGGAGGAACAGGTAAAACAAGATATAGTGGAAGTTTTAGAATGTAAAAGAGGTTTTCATTAGCTAATGATTTCTTCAAGAGGCAGTGATAATTGATGTGTATACCATCCAGAATAATGGTAATGTATCATCTGAGAATGACTTTGTATTACTTTGAATAATACTCTAAAAGATAGTTCTTCCCTGCTTCCTCTGGGCTTCTCTTCTTATTTCTTTAAATTACATACATACTCTTTTACCCACTTCTTTTTCTCCTTATTCCTTCCTTTATCTTCCTCTATAATTATTATATTTCTATGTTATCCCTGTATGCAGTCAATGTGTGTTCATGCTGTTTCCTCTTCCTGTTCATATTATGTTTATTTAATCTTCAGAACCTAATTCAAATGTTACCCTTAATTCTTCTAAATTGAAACAATTGTCCACTCCTCTTAACTCCCTTTCCACATTATCATGTACCAATCAGAGGCATATGTCATCTTCTACACTGACTTAGGTTTTGTCCCTGGTTGTTAAAGCTTTGAAAACACAACAGAACATTTTATTCTACACTACACTTATGAACCCAGATTGAGTAAATAAATTTTGATTAAAGTGTTTTGTTCCAAACTACAAATTTGAAAATTTTATGATTGTACAATTAATTCACTTCATAATTAAATTATTCTTTTGACTATTTTTCCCCTGGAGATTAATGAATTTCAACAGAAACCCATGCATAAATTTTGATAAACAGAGCATAGAGGTTATGAGGGCAAAATCATCTGACCCAGAAACTCTGAGTTTTCGAGCTCTGCCTTTGGACTTTAAATCTACATTATCCTGAGGTCTACATAACACCTTTTTCAGTTTCCTTACATGTGAAATAGGTGCAGCCTACTCCTCTGGGTTTTATGTTGTAATAATCAATTGGGTTATATGCTGTAATAATAGTGAACATTTCTTGAAGATTTCATTCATGCCAAGCATTGTTTAAATCTTTACAAATGTCAACTGGTTTTATCCTCCCAGCAACACTTTGAGAAAAGTACTGCTATTATTTCACTACACATAAGAGGAATTAAGCCCAAGAGAAGATTAGTTACTTGCCCATAGTCATTAGTCAGGCAAATGGCAGGGCCAAGTTTCATATTCATTCAGTCTGACTCCAGAAGTATTTTCTTAACCAGAACCACAGGTTTATTTATTCATAAAGATGCTATGATATATCATTGTACAAATATTAGAAACTATTTATTTCTTTATGGTCCTTTGAAGGCCATGGCTAGTATCATAGTACAACTTAGGAGCCTCAAATACATAATTGTGAAGTAGCTGTGATTTTTCTTGAATGGTGAAGTGGCTTCTCTTTCATTTTAATGGCATTACCCCTTAACTTCTTTATTCATACTCATTGCTTACTCATATACCTTGTTCGATGCTTGTTTCCTGTTTCAGTAATAAACTAAAGCTCAAGAAACTCAAGTTTGATCATTATTTGTGCCAGTTTGCAAATTGAAATACTCTGTGGTTGGATCCATGTGAGCCCCTTGTAATTCATTTCAACTCCATTTGTGCCCAGCGCTGTTTTATGTAATTTCTGTTTTAAATAAAAATTCATGGGACCTGTGCTCATTGGATTATAATTTTATTACAGAGAACCCCACAACTGAAAAAAATAATTTGAGAAAAATACCAAGCAGCATATCTCCAAAGCTAATATTTTGGTCGAAGATCCAATCCTATAAGTCCAACTCTCTGCCAGAATTCCCTACTTGGATAGCTCAACATAACTGAAAAAGACCCATGTTCAAAATTTTGCTCAGTATTTCTATTTCTTTCCTTCTTCCACCCCCATTATTTTGTTTTTTTCCAACGTTTGAAACCTTAGGCACTTAAAGACTTTTTTTTAAAGTCTTTATTGAATTTGTTACCATATTGCTTCTGTTTTATGTTTTGGTTTTTTTTTTTGGCCACAAGGCATGTGAGATCTTAGCTCCCTGACCAGGTATTGAACCCGCACCCCCTGCATTGGAAATCAAAGTCTTAACCACTGGACCGCCAGAGAAGTCCCTTTTTTCAGTTATGAAAATAAAGTAATATATAATATTTTCATCCTGTAAGTATATGGCCTATTAATTTTCACAAACGTTGAAACTAAGGTTATATCAAAAGTGTTGCTATGTGCAATCTTCTTTCTTATATGGGAAATATAAAGTGATACAAAAGACCTAGCTACAAACATTCATTAAATGAGATGGAAATTATAATTTGAATGATTACAAGAACAAGATTTTAGCTGTGCACACTTGACACAGACTGTAAAGTTATGATAAAATGATAGGTGATAAGATTAATACGAATGTAAAATTAAATAGAGAATTCCATTAACAAAATCAGGCAGTAAAAGGTATGAGGGATATTCTTGGAGAGAAGGCATTGGGTGAGCAGGCAGAAACTGACCATAAGAAGAGACCCTTGTTCACCAGCAGCTTAATTAGAAGTGTCCTGGAAGGACTGTCCAATTCCCTAGTATGGATCTCAAGCCTCCAAATCAGTAAGTGTATTTACTACAGTCAGTCAGACTTGGTGATTCTCATCCTTTTGGTTGGGTGAGTAAATTCCTAACCTCAAAATGAAGAAACAAATCTATGATTGATAATTTTCTATATGTTCTCATTTTATAAGCAGAAAGCAATTTGGAGTCATTTTGGAATTTTATGTATGCTCTATGTTTTAGGCCTTTCTGTTTATTTAAAAAAACAAGATAACTTAGTTAACAATATTTATAAGTTTGACTTATTAAGGTGATTAAATGCTTTGAAAGATTTTGCTTATTGGATTTATATGTATACCATGTCAAGTATTTGAAGTACTTGAGAAGATTAGTAATATTGAATTAATAGGCATAATTTGAAATGCTTACTAAAATTGATTAATTAACTTTAAAATGGGATTGTTTTAATAGTATTTAATCAATTCACTGAAGACTTAACAGAACATTTAGAAATGACTAAAAATATTTTCTAATTCTTTTACAGAGCAAGAAAATTGGCTTAAAATTACAAAGAAAATGAAGCACTTTAAATTTGCTGGTTTAAAAATGAATATTGATTAAATCTATAATAATTTAAACATAAAATATGCCAAATAAGGATCTCTTTGTGTATAGTGGACTCCACTCCTTTAAAAATATAAAATAAAGTATAATTGTAGATTGATTAAAAAACATGACCCTCAGACAAATATAAAAGACCAACATGTCAAAGATTTTATTTAACTCATTAAATGATGAGGGAATGAATCAGATGTTATGACTGATTCAAAGAGCATTTGAGAATCTAAGTATATTTAGGTAGTGTTAGGATAAGATTGATGGGTTAGATACAAAGAAGGTTAATATCCAACAGGGTCTTACACTTTTGGAATTATCTGTTACACCAATAAAAAAAGTTATTTCCATCTTCACTGAACAAAAACCTGAAAGTTAAAATAACTTCTCTAAATCTGGATTGTTGATGAGTAATAAACAGTGATTTAAACTAAGTAGATTCCCCTAGATAAAACTTCTGTAACTTTTCCTGTATATGACATTGAAAGCATCCCAGCCCAAATGGTAACCTTATTTCTTAGATTCAGATAAGTTTTCTGACAATCTCTAAAAATCTCTGAAGATTATCACAGTAATTACAAAAAGGCTAGTATCGTTTGATTGGACATGATTATAGGGAGGTACAGCAGGTTTGTTAATTAACCATACAGGTCTCTTTGAGCTTTGTGCAAATCTAGGACAACTATTAAGGCTATGATATTGACTATTATCACAAAGTCTTCATAAAAACTCTTGGATTGAATTTTAGCTTCTATTATTTACAATTCTATCCCCAAAGTAGGAAAAACTAAAGCCAAAGACCATATTTCATCTGTAGAACCTCTAATTTTAGAGGAATTCCTGCCAGGAGGTGACCCTCCTCAGCACCTATAAAATTGGGTGCCTAGCATCCAGAGCCTGTGCTCCGCAATGGGAGAGGCCACAACAGTGAGAGGCCACAACAGTGAGAGACCCACGTACCTAAAAAAAAAAAAAAAAAAAAAGGATACCTATAAGCCAGGAATCAAGCCAGTTTGGGATAAGAATTCCTAATAAATGTTTCTAAACACAAATCACGTCTTTTCTTAATAGTGACCTTGTAATGTGTGATGAAATGAGAATCCTTCTCAAATACAATGCTCCCCATAAGCCTTGGTTGCACAATTGATTTGACCAATTATATCCTAGTAAAAAGGAGGACAGATCTTATTGAGTGTGTGTGAAGAAATGTATTACCATGAAAACAAGGGATACTCAATAAAGGTATCTGTTTCTGAATTCTAAGTAGGTCAGTTCGACTCAGGTATCATTAAAAAATTGTTCATTTCACTTTCTAAACACATAGTCTGCTAAATAGAGGGTTAGACATGGTTGAAGAAGAAAAAGCTTTCTCAAATATCTATAAATAATAGACTATTTAAAATAATGCCAAATGACCAACAAATAATGACAAGTAAATCTTCCTCATTAGTTTATTCAGTCCTGCTTCCAATGCATCTTGGGTCAGCAGTCTACTCCCATAAAGTACATCTGCTTCCAGTCTGAGAACAGTCCAAGAAATCCTAATGCAGGTCATCATGGTCACCTGAAAGTTGTCGAAGTGATACCAATATGAAAACCTGTGCTGGAGAGTCTGTTTAATTAAGCACTAAGTTATTGGGCACCTGGATAATTTCCAAGTAGATTGAATATCAAAACATCAATTATTAAGCATAATTTTGTTTGCATATTTTTATTTCTTATCTTTCTATGCAATACAGTGTTTTTGTTTTGTGGTCATGTTAAGGAGCATGTTAAATGTTCTCACTTTAAGAAGGAATAAAAAACACTCCGCACCCCTTGCACCTGCTAATTCTCTATTCTATAAAGTTCATTCAGTTATTACTACTTTGTTTCTTATTACACCAATCTTCTGTTATAGTTAATAACTTTTTATATTAAACTCTCTCAGTCCAAATAACTGTGTGGCTTTCTCTAACTTGATTGGACCCAGGTGGATATAGTTAAATAATTATTTGTAAAATGAATTAATAAATCCATTCATTTACATCCTCAATATTTAGAGTTTAAAGATGATTAGGAATTAATTCTATCTTAATGAAATGATTGTAGAAAGAATTTACAATCTAGATGAAGAATTTCAAGAGATTTAAACTTGTTACTCCCAAGACACCAGTTTAAGAAGGACAGAAAAGGAAATTCAGGTGACTGAGCCCATGCTAGCATAAAATAATCACTGAAATCTTAGCAAGCTCCAATCCCAATACTCCATTCTTCACTTTCAATACACATACATGTACATACACACTGCCATACCACTCTTCAAGAAAAATTTCTATTTCCTGCAGTGTAGAAAAAATGTGATTCTACATTCTCTTTTGTAAAATCTCTCAGCTACTATAATTCCTTTACTCCTGTTTATTTTTAATTAACTTTTTCCTGGCTATTAAAACAATATAGACTTATTGTAGAATGCTTGAAAAATAAAGATTCATATAAAGAAATTAAAAGTCATATATAAACTCATGATTCAGAGATAACTCATGTTACCATTTTGTGTTATTTCCTCTCTGTGTAGTTAGACTGGTCTTGGGTTTGCACCTGTTGCTGCTCCTACCACAACAGATGCTCTGATTTATCCAAGGATTCAGTTAAGTGTGGCCAAGAAGCTGTCACACTGACATAGCTGATGGGCAAGCTGTTGTCTCCTTTCTGTGAAACTATTTCCTTGATCTATGTACAGTGCTGCTACCACAGGCATGATGGAATCTCAGGCTGCTAGAAATAGTTTGTTGTTTGATTCTTATGTTTAATAACTCAGAGAAATTTCAGGGGAAAATAGTGTGGATCCCCTTCAATCCCACAGGAGTAAATTTCTACCTTATTCAACTTTCTTCATTTACAAACAAAACTGTAACAATAGAAGTTAGTATACAAAGAGTTAAAGTGTAAATAGAATAAGTATGAACTAACTCAGAGAGAAAAAGGATACACATGGAATGAAGAAATAGAAGAAAACTTCATGAATATGGATTTTCTATTTTTTTTTTTTTGGCCACACCACGTGGCATGTGAGTTCCCTGACCAGAGATGGAACCCTTGCTCCCTGCATTGGAAGCATGGAGTCTTAACCACTGGACCACCAGGGAAGTCCAGTGAATGGGGATTTATCTGGGCCTTATAGGAATGCTTGAATTAATAAGCAGAGAGGTGTGGGAGAGAGACTGACAAAAGTACAGAGGCAGAAATGTGCAAGAATTCTTATAAGAATAATCAAAAATTTTATGTGATCTCATAATGATATATATAATTCAACTGAAGCATTTTTCCATTTCTGAAATAAATTATTAATACTTCCAGTAATACTTTAACTATGTGCACAGCAAAATGAGTTGATTAGTTTCTACAACCATGACCAATGAGACAAAAATATACAAGAATTCTAATCATTGTCAAATTACTTTCTTCTTTAGGTACATGGCCAACCCTAAATGAGACAATTCTTCTCTGATTTAAAAAAGGACAAAGTTTTAAACATTACAAATTTAAAACTCCTAGAAGAAAACAAAGGGGACAAGTTTTGTGTATCAATAATTGGACTTGACAATGATTTCTTGGATATGACACAAAGAGTACAGGAAACAAAAGCAAACATTTACAAAAGGGACTACATACATCAGAGTTAAAAACTTTTGTGCATTAAGAGACACAATTAACAAAGGCAATCTATGGAACTGGAGAAAATATTTGCAAATCATATATTTGATAAGGGGTTAATATCCCAAATATATAAAGAAACTTATGACTTCACAAAATTCAAATAACCTAATTTGGGCAAAGGACTTAAAAAAAATTTCTCGAAACAATATTTACATGTCCAAAAAGCATATGAAAAGATGTTCTAGATCACTAATTAAGAGAGAAATGCAAATTGAAATCACAATAGAATATCATCTCGCACCCATTAGTATGGCTGCTATTAAAACATTCACATTTTAAATTAAAAAAATAGAAAATAAGTGTTGGTGAGTATTATTCATTGTTTGAGATTGTAAAATGGTGCAATTACTATAGAAAAGAGTATAGAGTTTCCTCAAAAAATTAAAAGTAGTACTATTATATTATCCAGAAATCCCACTTCTGGGTGTATATCCAAAAAATTGAAAGCAGAACATTGAAGGGAAATCTGCACACCTATGTTCATAACAACACTTTTCACAATAGCAGAGTTGGAAAGAGATGGAAGCAGCAAAAGTGTCCATCGACAAATGAATGAGTAAAGAAAATGTGTTATATTCATACAATGAACTGTTATTCAGCCTTAAAAAGGAAGGAAATCCTGACAGATGTTACAATGTGGTTAAACCTTGAAGACTTTATGATAAGTGAAATAAGCCAGTCACACATAGACAAATACTAAATGATTACACTTGTATAAGATATCTAAAGTAGATAAGTTCATAGAGACGAAAAGTATAATGATGATTACCAGGGGCTGGGGGATGGAGGGAAAAAGGAGTCATTGTTAATGGGTATAGAGTTTCAGATTTGTAAGATAAAAAGGAAACCTAGAGATTTGTTCACTACAACGTGGATATATTTAATATTACTGAACTATATAGTTTAAAATGGTTAAGCTTCATGTTACCCCAACAAAATAAATGGAAAAACTCACAAATTTAGTTACTTGTAAGTGGCCTTATAGATTTTTAATCCAAGCTCGACCTTTTAGAGATGATAGAATATAGACACCAAAAGGTGGGCAACCTGTCTCAGATCATCCAGGCTGCTGGGGAGGAGAGTCAGAATAGAAACAATGTCTCCCAGCGCATCATGTCTTAGGTGTCTACTTTTGCCAACTTGATCTGCTAGTGGTTCTTGGACAGTCTTTACATACAGGAGTGAAAGCCTAACTCTCTTGATGGTTAATGATGGATGAATACATAATGTGAAAGACAAGAGGGCAGACATTGACTCAGTGTACACTATTTATTTAAAGGGAAATGAGTATTTTTGCTCCATCAAAACTCTAAGACAACATTGGCATGATATTTTTTTCATCATATATTTATATTAAGTACTGTCACTGCTTAGAGTCTTTTGGCTATAGTAAATGTTTTATTTGGTCTTTTGGTTTATAAATGTAAATATTCAGATAATCATCATCATTACAATCTTTTATTGCAAGATTAAACAGATCTAAACACTTCTTTGTAAATAACAGCTAGTATGCAGACCACATGCACACACATAACATCTGATAAAATAGATATTTATTTCAATACTAAGTAATGTCAAACTCTCTAAACTGGGTAAGAAATGCTAACATACTGAGATGAAGAGAATTAGAATTGTACCCATCATTTCCACAAATCGGTGTCGTTCTCAAAGCTTTGCTGCTCTCTTGCATACCTGACCAAGGACGCTGACACTGTGAGGTGCATGGAAGAAAGGTCAGGATGTGACTGAAGGGGAGGGAAGTAGAAGTCTGAGTGGGATTAAGTATTGGAGTTAAAAATGGTCCAGAAGGGCTTCCCTGGTGGTGCAGTGGTTGAGAGTCCACCTGCCGATGCAGGGGACATGGGTTCATGCCCTGGTCCGGGAAGATCCCACATGCCGCGGAGCGGCTGGGCCTGTGAGCCATGGCCACTGAGCCTGCACGTCCAAAGCTTGTGCTCCGCAACAGTAGAGGCCACAACAGCGAGAGGCCCGCGTAATGCAAAAAATAAATAAACAAATAAATAAAACATAAAAAATAAATGGTCCAGAAGAACTAGGAAGCTCAGGTGGAATCAGACTCACAATACAGAGTAAATATTCATTTTAGAATCTCTTATTGCACAAGGGACACAAGCCAGAACTCGTGCTAATAGCTAAAGTTACATAAATAAATAAAACTACTCAGTCCACGAGAGATGGAAAAGTCAGAATTTCAAGCTCACTTTAAGGTCACTGCTAATTTCTGATTACAGAGAACTTTTAGAAACAAAATTATGAAGTAGTCCATGTGAGACTATCAACATGGACAGAACAGGATAAATAAAAGAGGAATAACATTTTAACATGAGAAGTTGGGAGAGTATGGCTCCTTTGTTGTGAGCTACTTTAAGAAGTACAATTTGGTGAGCAAAGTAACAATAAGGAAGATAGTTCAGAGAGCAATTGTCATTGAGACAGGAAGTATAACATCAATTCATCAGCCACTGCAGACATGGCTCCTGCACAGGAGACAAAAGAGCTGCAGCAAAGGTCAAAGAGCAAGACAGAAACATTCTCTTAAATTAGTAGAAGTTGAATTGTCACAAGGGTGATGGCTATATGTGAACTTCATTATTATAAACGAAAAAGGGGACATAAGATGTCAGCCATGTCACACGTGACAGCCTAGCATTAGTTTCACCCAATTTGATTGTCATCCCTGGACTTAATATAAGCTGATGAATCATCCGTCACCAAGTCAGAAATAGAAATAGAAGTAGGAAGACAGTGTTTTAAGTAAACTTAAAGAACCATTGTTTCATAAATGACCTATCAGTAGAGAAATGCTTCAGTGCCATTAGGATTAACAAAGAGTGTGATCTCCATGGTCACCACTGTTTCAAAAATTCCTGAATGAACAGCTCCTCTCTGAGCAGCTTATGGCAGCCACCACCTTACTACTGAAGTTGTTCATGGTTATGACTGTATTTTGTTTACACAGTATTTTCAAAGATCTTCAATTATTTTAATGGATTGCAGGCCATATTCTGACTAAAGCGTTGTTGTTAATATCATTACTAAGAATCTTTTCCTTGTATGGCTACAAAACAGAATAGAAAATGTAAACATCCCCCCAGGTAGAAGCCATGTGTTTTTGCCAGAGGTGAGACAATTACATTCACAATTCTTTCATTCATATATTAATCCACAAACATTTATGACTGACATTTTATGCCTTAGGTGTTTTGCTAGTTTCTGTCTGGAGATGCAAAGAAAAAAATGTCACAGTCATAGTTCTTGAAAAGCCCACAGTATAGTGGACAAAATAAACTTTTTTCAAAGAGATAAGTATTTTCATAAGCATTTTCATAGAAGTTAAATAAAATGTTGGCAACGAATGATGGAAAATAAAGGAGGACAGTACTTATTACCTGCGGAGACAGAAAAGTCTGCAGACAGGAAGTGACGTTTGATCTGGGTCTTGGTGGAAACTTCTAAAGGTTCAGAAAATGTAGAAGGAGGGTACAGAGTCAAGACTATGGGCCCAGGTACAAACTTGGGGAAGGTTTACGAGAGTGAAAAGTCTGGCCAGGTAAGTTTCAAGCAGCCCTAGAAGAACTTCCTATTTTATCCACAAGAAGGAAAGTTAAATTTTTAGTGAATACACACTAAGTTCTTTTGATTTTTTAAAATATTTTTTATATTCAGATAAAAATTATAAATAAACACTATACAAAGCAGTGACATATTTTCTTTTCTTTGAATCCTGTGGCCAGAAATATTCAAGACGGGTTTGATACTGAGTGCAAGTTTTACTGAAATGACCGGCTGCCAATGCCAGATCCTAAACTTCTCTGATCTTTGAATACTGTTTAAAGTAAGTCTTAACTTCTCCAAGATTGGATAATGCACATTTCAGGATGGGTATAAACCTATCTATGCAGGCTGATGTGTTTATCTACACTGCCTTTCCTTCCAGTACACTGAATGTTGGAGGCCATGTAATGATTTGACAAATTAGACATGAGGACAGGTAAAATTATCCCACCAGATAACTTTGCATACCAATGGCTATCCAATAAGATGCTTTCCTTACCTTTACCCCCAAGGCTATGCATGTAACTAAAATTGGTTTTGGCATAACAAACCAGCCCAGAATGACAAAAAAATACCAAGAGAACAAATCTTTAGATTTTGTAAAATTGAACAGCTATGTTCACTGAAGTATGTTTTTACACATTAAAATTCTTTCAAAAAAAAAAAAAAAGGATGCTGACTAGCACCATTCCAATGTTTTTCAGTCTGATGTTAATATCTGCCAAAATTATACAGATACACTTTTCTGCAATAATTGGCATTAAAAGAGTAATATTCTTAAGAGAATCTAGAATGCTCTTTAATTGCTTTATCAGAAAATAAAATATATAGTTTCATTTCCCATATTATAATACAACCTTATTTTTCTTTTTTCAGAGACTCAGTTGAGCATATATGTACAATATAATAATGCATGCCCTTTGCAAAGATAGTATTAAAAACAACAGATTTAATGTGAAACCAATAAGAAAACTTAACATTTCTCATGTGTTTCTCATTTGTATTAGGATAATTTCTTATGACTAACTTTTGCCCAAATCGTACCTTTTCATCTTTGAAACAAAGAATACTCAGCAGCATTTATAGAAATTCAAAAGTAAACAAATGTTGTGTAACTAATTGACAATGTTTCCAGCTATAACTTCATTCTCAGTGAAAGGGGAAAAACTTCTTCCTGAATTTGAAACCCTCCTTTTACTTAGCATTTCTTGGAAATTAGAACAGACAGTTTGAGATCATGAATAATGACATAAAACAATAGAACCCTGTCACGTATAAACACAACTCAGGGGATGACAATCTCTGAATAATGCTTTGGAGACTTGTTTTCTCATTAGGACCTAAGTTATTTTTATAATTTCCTACAGGAGCCATTTAGGACTGCACAAAGTTCAAAAGGAAAGCCAGCTAGTAAAGATACAGAAATTATTTCTGAGTTTACTCCTATGAAAGGATCTCTCTGGCGCCATTGTTATTTTAAGAGACAAATTGTTATTGTAGAGAAGAATCAGGTCACATTAAAGTAAAGAAAATGATTCTAAAGAGATTTCATCATATATTAAAATAGTTTTGAAGAAATATTCTCCTCTGTAGGTTAATGATAAAACATTATTTAAAAAAATTAGACTCCACATTTTGTGAGCATTACTGCTTTATTGAGAAAATGCGAAAAGAGAATTGAAAAGAAAATAAAAATGGTTAATTAGAAAATAATATCCCTGGTAGGTAGGGTATTACACCCTCAAGTGCTTTTCAGATATAAGTGAGTCCTGTCTGATGTAGATAAGCAGATTCAGGATGGGTTCTGCACATGAGACCACACAGAATGTCCGTGAAAAAGTTGGAATTAAGAGTTCTTGCCTCTTCTAGTTCCAATGGCCCAGCTTTCTACCAGCAACTCCTCATTCAAGAACTGATTTCAGGCAGGAAGTAAATACACATTCATAAAAATTTTAAGTAAGCTATGCCTTTGTCTTAAACTCTTTGATATAAAAGGGCTTTGTGCCTTTTTGTTTTGTTTTTTTTTTTTTTTTTTTTTTGGAGAATGATACAGGTCCAAACTAGGAAGGAACTTATTGTTTCAAATAACAATAAGAATGGAAATAGATTTGTTTCTCATTTCCTGAATTTTATCAAACCCAGCTTTATCTTAGTTGCCTGATTCCTTTCCTAATTTAGAAGAAAACCTCAATCTTATTTATAGTTTAATTCAGCTAAAATTAAATTAGTAGATAGGTCCATTTATCTCTGACACCATTTGCTTTCTGTTAGCTGTTAAGTGCTGTAGTCACACCAATTCCCATGGGGGATATTAAACCAAATTTGACTTATTATATTTTCCTCTGTGGAAAAGCTTACAATGCTTAAATGAAAGACAGTTTTAAGAAGATTTGAAAGAATACGGCACATGAAAATTGTGAGGTCAGAATTTCTATTGCTAAATAGTGATTGAAATTGATAAAAATGACATCTAAATAGCTTGAGAAGAAAAAATATATATCAAATCCAACAGTCCAGAGCAAAAATTTCCCTCTGGAAATCTTGCTATTAATATTCAGAAGAGAGCTGAATAGAAATTCAGGTAAAAGCAGAGGCTGTAGTGGTGGAGAGAAAAAATCCTTATTGAAGTTTGCCTGCTAAATTGTCCTAGAATCTAGAAATTGACCTCTGTTCTCATTATTGCCATCTTGAAAAACTGTAAGGAGCAGTTAACACTGCTCACGCCTTCATTGTTACCTTAAAAATAGTAACACTGTTACACATTAGCCAGACCAGGTATTGAAGTTGGAATGCTCATAGGCTGACTTGGCAACTTCCATATCCCAAATGTAGAAATTAATCTGTGCCATTTAAGAAATTGCTTGGGAATATGTGCTTGGCAACAACCCCCTCCTGTTTACCACACACCTCTCAAAATGCCATGATTTTATGTGCAATGAGAGGCTAAAATAATCCAAGAATTTTGGATTGATCCCAACACCTAGGGAACTCGGCCTGGAAATATAAGGAATATTGGACCAGAAAAGAACCTCAAAATTGCAGCTGAAGCCTGCAGTCTTGGCTTCTTTATGGAAGAAGGCCATTATGAAGCAGTGTCATAGAAATAAAAATAAAACAAATAAATATTAATTACACATATGTAATAGACTCTTTATCCATCAATAGTATCCAGATTTTCATTATGGAATAAAGAGGACATGGTCTTCACATCTGGAATGTATGATGGTTTTGGAGGATGGAGAAGAAAGATAAGGAGGTCAAAATGATGCCAAGGTTTTTAAACATGGATATTGAAAAAATAGTGGTGACATCATCAGAAATAGTAAAATTTGGAATTATAAATGGTTTGGAAGAGAAATGCAGTGTATTCAATTCAGATTTAATGAGCTCAAGTTAGTAAAGAGATACATTTATTAATATATTTATAAAAATATATTTATTTATATGTCAGTGGAATATTCCATAGGTAGGGGGAAATATGAAACCACAGCTTCAGTGAGTTTGAAGGTAGCAGTGTTCATTTAAATTCTTGAAAACAGATGTGTGAGTTTCACATGCATTTCTTTAAGGGTAGAAAGTAAATCAGTGTGGGACTAACCAGACTTTTGGAAGTAGCAGAATTATGAGCTCATAAATGAGTCAAATACAAACTGGACAATGAGAAGTAATCAAATAAGCACAGTGTGATTTCATAGAGCCAAAGATATTCAGAAATGCATTCCTTAACTGTGTCTACTGAGTTTGAAGTAGGTGTGGGATCAGTGGATTCAAGAACCACTGCTGGTTTTTGTTAGTGTAATTTCCGTTAAATGTTATGGATGAGAAATCAGATTTTAAAGAGTTAGGGAATAATAATAATGCCAAAATAATGTTAGTAGAAATAAACCACTAGAGAGCCGGAGGAAGATGGCGGAAGAGTAAGACGCGGAGATCACCTTCCTCCCCACAGATACATCAGAAATTCATCTACACGTGGAACAACTCCAACAGAACACCTACTGAACGCTGACAGAAGACCTCAGACCCCCCAAAAGGCAAGAAACTCCCCACATACCTGGGTAGGTCAAAAGAAAAAAAGAATAAACAGAGACAATAGGATATGGACGGGACCTGCACCAGTGGGAGGGAGCCGTGAAGGAGGGAAGGTTTCTACACACTACAAGCCCCTTCGAGGGCGGAGACTGCAGGTGGCGGAGGGGGAAAGCTTCGGAGTAGCGGAGGAGAGCACAGCAACAGGGGTGTGGAGGGCAAAGCAGAGAGATTTTGGCACAGAGGATCGGTGCCCTCAGGCACACACCAGCCCGAGAGACTTGTCTGCTCGGCCGCCAGGGCGGGCGGGGCTGGGAGCTGAGGCTCGGGTAGCGGCTTTCAGTCGGAGCGCAGGGAGAGGTCTGGGGCTGGCGGCAGGAAGAGACCCTGAAGGGGTTAGTGCTAGCCCGGAGGGAGTCCGGGGAAAGGGTCTGGAGCTACCGGAGAGGCAAGAGACTTTTTTCCCTTTTGTTGCCTGGCGCGCGAGGAGAGGGCATTCCCCTCCCTCCCCTCTGCCTGAGTGAGCCAGAGCCCCCGAATCAGCGGCTCCTTTAAACCCGTCCTGTCTGAGCGAAGAACGGACGCCCTCCGGCGACCTACGCGCAGAGGCGGGGCCAGGTCCAAGGCTGAGACCCGGGAGCTGTGAGAGCAGAGACAGGGAAATCTCTCTGTGCAGCCTCCGAGGCAGCGGATTAAAGCTCCACGGTCCATTTGATGTGCCCTGCGTCTGTGGAGTGCATGAATGGACAGCGAATCATCCCAAATTGAGGAAGTGGACCTTGAGGACAAGATTTAAGACTTTCCCCCCTTTTTTTTTTCCTCTTTTTACAACGAATTATCTCAAATTAAGGAGGTGGACTTAGCAAGATTTCAGACTTTTCGCCCTTTTCCTCTTTTTACAACGAATTATCCCAAATCGAGGAGGTGGACTTGGAGAGCAAGATTTTTGATTTTTCCCCCTGCTCTCTTTTTGTGAATGTGTATGTGTAATCTTCTGTGTAAGATTCTCTCTGTATAGCTTTGCTTCCACCATATGTCACAGGGTTCTTTCGGTCCGTGTTTTTTTTTCAATAATTACTTTTTAATTTTAATAACGCTACTATATTTCATACTTTATTCTATTGTACTTTACCTGCTCTTTCTTTTTTTCTCCCTTCCCTTCCTCCCTCCCTCCCTCCGCTCCTCCTTTCCTTCTTTCTTTTTCTTTCCTCCATCCCTCCCTCCCTCCCACCCTTCTTCTTTCCACTTTCTTTTTCTTTCCTTCCTCCCTCCCTCCTGTCTTTCTTTCTTTCTTTCTTTCCTTCCTCCCTCCCTCTCTTCTTCCATTCACTCTTCCTTTTGCTTTCATTCCTCCCTCCCTCCCTCCTTTCTTTCCTTTCTTTCCATCCTTCCTCCCTCCCTCCTTTCTTTCTTTCTTCCTTCCTTCCTTCCTTACTTCCCTTCTTCCTTTCTTTCAATCTCTCTTTCTTTCTTCTACTAATTATTTCTTTCTACTTTTTCTCACTGTTATTCTGAGCCGGGTGGATGAAAGGCTCTTGGTGCTGCAGCCAGGAGTTAGTGCTGTGCCTCTGAAGTGGGAGAGCCAACTTCAGGACACGGGTCCACAAGAGACCTCCCAGCTCCACATAATATCAAGCAGCGAAAATCTCCCAGGGATCTCCATCTCAACACCAGCACCCAGCTTCAGTCAACGACCAGCAAGCTACAGTGCTGGTCACCCTATGCCAAGCAACTAGCAAGGCAGGAACACAACCCCACCCATTAGCAGAGAGGATACCTAAAAACATAATAAGGCCACAGGCACCCCAAAACACACCACCAGACGTGGACCTGTCCACCAGAAAGACAAGATCGAGCTTCAACCACCAGAACACAGGCATTAGTCCCCCCCACCAGGAAGCCTACACAACCTACTGAAACAACCTTAGCCACGGGGGACAGACACCAAAAACAACGGGAACTACGAATCTGCAGCCTGCAAAAAGGAGACCCCAAACACAGTAACATAAGCAAAATGAGAAAGCAGAAAAACACACAGCAGGTGAAGGAGCAAGATAAAAACCTACCAGACCTAACAAATGAAGAGGTAATAGGCAGTCTACCTGAAAAAGAATTCAGAATAATGATAGTAAAGCTGATCCAAGATTCTATTTCCCAGATCCAAAATCTTGGAAATAGAATAGACAATATGCAAGAAACAGTTAACAAGGACCTAGAAGAACTAAAGATGAATCAAGCATCGATTAAAAACACAATAAATGAAATGAAAAATACTCTAGATGGGATCAATAGCAGAATAACTGAGGCAGAAGAACGGATAAGTGAGGTGGAAGATAAAATAGTGGAAATAACTGATGCAGAGAAAAATAAAGAAAAAAGAATGAAAAGAACAGAGGACAGTCTCAGAGACCTCTGGGACAACATTAAATGCACCAACATTCGAATTATAGGGGTTCCAGAAGAAGAAGAGAAAAAGAAAGGGACTGAGAAAATATTTGAAGAGATTATAGTTGAAAACTTCCCTAATATGGGAAAGGAAATAGTTAATCAAGTCCAGGAGGCACAGAGAGTCCCATACAGAATAAATCCAAGAAGAAATACACCAAGACACATATTAATCAAACTGTCAAAAATTAAACACAAAGAAATCATATTAAAAGCAACAAGGGAAAAACAACAAATAACACACAAGGGAATCCCCATCAGGTTAACAGCTGATCTCTCAGCAGAATCTCTACAAGCCAGAAGGGAGTGGCAGGACATAATTAAAGTGATGAAGGAGAGAAACCTGCAACCAAGATTACTCTACCCAGCAAGGATCTCATTCAGATTTGATGGAGAAATTAAAACCTTTACAGACAAGCAAAAGCTGAGAGAGTTCAGCACCACCAAACCAGCTTTACAACAAATGCTAAAGGAACTTCTCTAGGCAAGAAACACAACAGAAGGACTATACCTACAATAACGAACCCAAAGCCATTAAGGAAATGGGAATAGGAACATACATATCAATAATTACCTTAAATGTAAATGGACTAAATGCTCCCACCAAAAGACACAGAGTGGCTGAATGGATACAAAAACAAGACCCATATATATGCTGTCTACAAGAGACCCACTTCAGACCTAGAGACACATACAGATTGAAAGTAAGGGGATGGAAAAAGATATTCCATGCAAATGGAAATCAAAAGAAAGCTGGAGTAGCAATTCTTATATCAGACAAAATAGACTTTAAAATAAAGACTATTAGAAGAGACAAAGAAGGACACTACATAATGATAAAGGGATCGATCCAAGAAGAAGATATAACAATTGTAAATATTTATGCACCCAACATAGGAGCACCTCAATACATAAGGCAAATACTAACAGCCATAAAAGGGGAAATCGACAGTAACACAATCATAGTAGGGGACTTTAACACCCCACTTTCACCAATGGACAGATCATCCAAAATGAAAATAAATAAGGAAACACAAGCTTTAAATGATACATTAAACAAGATGGACTTAATTGATATTTATAGGACATTCCACCCAAAAACAACAGAATACACATTTTTCTCAAGTGCTCATGGAACATTCTCCAGGATAGATCATATCTTGGGTCACAAATCAAGCCTTGGTAAATTTAAGAAAATTGAAATTGTATCAAGTATCTTTTCCGACCACAATGCTATGAGACTAGACATCAATTACAGGAAAAGATCTGTAAAAAATACAAACACATGGAGGCTAAACAATACACTACTCAATAATGAAGTGATCACTGAAGAAATCAAAGAGGAAATTAAGAAATACTTACAAACAAATGACAATGGAGACACGACGACCCAAAACCTATGGGACGCAGCAAAAGCAGTTCTAAGGCGGAAGTTTATAGCAATACAATCCCACCTTAAGAAACAGGAAACATTTCGAGTAAACAACCTGACCCTGCACCTAAAGCAATTAGAGAAAGAAGAACAAAAAACCCCCAAAGTTAGCAGAAGGAAAGAAATCATAAAGATCAGATCAGAAATAAATGAAAAAGAAATGAAGGAAACGATAGCAAAGATCAACCAAACCTAAAGCTGGTTCTTTGAGAAGATAAACAAAATTGACAAACCATTAGCCAGACTCATCAAGAAAAGAAGGGAGAAGACTCAAATCAGTAGAATTAGAAATGAAAAAGGAGAAGTAACAACTGACACTGCAGAAATACAAAAGATCATGAGAGATTACTATAAGCAACTCTATGCCAATAAAATGGACAACCTGGAAGAAATGGACAAATTCTTAGAAATGCACAACCTACCAAGACTGACTCAGGAAGAAATAGAAAATATGAATAGACCAATCACAAGCACGGAAATTGAAACTGTGATTAAAAATCTTCCATCAAACAAAAGCCCAGGACCAGATGGCTTCACAGGCGAATTCTATCAAACATTTAGAGAAGAGCTAACACCCATCCTTCTCAAACTCTTCCAAACAATATCAGAGGAAGGAACACTCCCAAACTCATTCTACGAGGCCACCATCACCTTGATACCAAAACCAGGCAAGGATGTCACAAAGAAAGAAAACTACAGGCCAATATCACTGATGAACATAGATGCAAAAATCCTCAACAAAATACTAGCAAACAGAATCCAACAGCACATTAAAAGGATCATACACCATGATCAAGTGGGGTTTATTCCAGGAATGCAAGGATTCTTCAATATACGCAAATCAATCAATGTGATACACCATATTAACAAGTTGAAGGAGAAAAACCATATGATCATCTCAATAGATGCAGAGAAAGCTTTCGACAAAATTCAACACCCATTTATGATAAAAACCCTGCAGAAAGTAGGCATAGAGGGAACTTTCCTCAACATAATAAAGGCCATATATGACAAACCCACAGCCAACATTGTCCTCAATGGTGAAAAACTGAAACCATTTCCACTAAGATCAGGAACAAGACAAGGCTGCCCACTCTCACCACTCTTATTCAACCTAGTTTTGGAAGTTTTAGCCACAGCAATCAGAGAAGAAAAGGAAATAAAAGGAATCCAAATTGGAAAAGAAGAAGTAAAGCTGTCACTGTTTGCAGATGACATGATACTATACATAGAGAATCCTAAAGATGCTACCGAAAAACTACTAGAGGTAATCAATGAATTTGGTAAAGTAGCAGGATACAAAATTAATGCACAGAAATCTCTGGCATTCCTGTACACTAATGATGAAAAATCTGAAAATGAAATCAAGAAAACACTCCCATTTACCATTGCAACAAAAAGAATAAAATATCTAGGAATAAACCTACCTAAGGAGACAAAAGACCTGTATGCAGAAAATTATAAGACACTGATGAAAGAAATTAAAGATGATATAAATAGATGGAGAGATATACCATGCTCCTGGATTGGAAGAAGCAATATTGTGAAAATGACTCTACTACCCAAAGCAATCTACAGATTCAATGCAATCCCTATCAAACTACCACTGGCATTTTTCACAGAAGTAGAACAAAAAATTTCAAAATTTGTTTGGAAAAACAAAAGACCCCGAATAGCCAAAGCAATCTTGAGAACGAAAAACGGAGCTGGAGGAATCAGGCTGCCTGACTTCAGACTATACTACAAAGCTACAGTAATTAAGACAGTGTGGTACTGGCATAAAAACAGAAAGATAGATCAGTGGATCAGGATAGAAAGCCCAGAGATAAACCCACGCACATATGGCCAACTTATCTTTGATAAAGGAGGCAGGAATGTACAGTGGAGAAAGGACAGCCTCTTCAATAAGTGGTGCTGGGAAAACTGGACAGGGACATGTAAAAGTATGAGATTAGATCATTCCCTAACACCATACACAAAAATAAGCTCAAAATGGATTAAAGACCTAAATGTAAGGCCAGAAACTATCAAACTCTTAGAGGAAAACATAGGTAGAACACTCTATGACATAAATCACAGCAAGATCCTTTTGGACCCACCTCCTAGAGAAATGGAAATAAAAACAAAGATAAACAAATGGGACCTAATGAAACTTCAAAGCTTTTGCACAACAAAGGAAACCATAAACAAGACCAAAAGACAACCCTCAGAATGGAAGAAAATATTTGCAAATGAAGCAACTGACAAAGGATTAATCTCCAAAATTTATAAACAGCTCATGCAGCTCAATAGCAAGAAAACAAACAACCCAATCCAAAAATGGGCAGAAGACTTAAATAGGCATTTCTCCAAAGAAGATATACAGACTGCCAACAAACACATGAAAGAATGCTCAACATCATTAATCATTAGAGAAATGCAAATCAAAACTACAATGAGATATCATCTCACACCAGTCAGAATGGCCATCATCAAGAAATCTAGAAACAATAGATGCTGGAGAGGGTGTGGAGAAAAGGGAACACTCTTGCACTGCTGGTGGGAATGTGAATTGGTACAGCCACTATGGAGAACAGTATGGAGGTTCCTTAAAAAACTAAAAATAGAACTACCATATGACCCAGCAATCCCACTACTAGGCATATACCCTGAGAAAACCATAATTCAAAAAGAGACATGTACCAAAATGTTCATTGCAGCTCTATTCACAATAGCCCGGAGCTGGAAACAACCTAAGTGTCCATCATCGGATGAATGGATAAAGAAGATGTGGCACATATATACAATGGAATATTACTCAGCCATAAAAAGAAACGAAACTGAGCTATTTGTAATGAGGTGGATAGACCTAGAGTCTGTCATACAGAGTGAAGTAAGTCAGAAAGAGAAAGACAAATACCGTATGCTAACACATATATATGGAATTAAAAAAAAAAAAAATGTCATGAAGAACCTAGGGGTAAAACGGGAATAAAGACACAGACCTACTTGAGAATGGACTTGAGGATATGGGGAAGGGGAAGGGTAAGCTGTGACAAAGGGAAAGAGAGGCATGGACATATATACACTACCAAACGTAAGGTAGATAGATAGTGGGAAGCAGCCGCAGAGCACAGGGAGATCAGCTCGGTGCTTTGTGACCGCCTGGAGGGGTGGGATGGGGAGGGTGGGAGGGAGGGAGATGCATGAGGGAGGGGATGTGGGAACAGATGTATATGTATGACTGATTCACTTTGTTATAAATCAGAAACTAATAAACAAAAAAAAAAAAAAAAAAAAGAAAAATGGACCTGGAGGAATCAGGCTCCCTGACTTCAGACTATATTACAAAGATATAGTAATCAACACAGTATGGTACTGGCAAACAAAAAAAAACAAAAAAACAGAAATATAGATCAATGGAGCAGGATAGAAAGCCCAGAGATAAACCCACGCACATATGGTCACCTTATCTTTGATAAAGGAGGCAAGAATATACAATGGAAAAAAGACAGCCTCTTCCATAAGTGGTGCTGGGAAAACTGGACATCTACATGTAAAAGAATGAAATTAGAATACTCCCTAACACCATACACAAAAATAACCTCAAAATGGATCAAAAACCTAAATGTAAGGCCAGACCCTATAAAACTCTTAGAGGAAAACCTAGGTAGAACCCTCTATGACATAAATCACAGTAATATCCTTTTTGACCCACCTCCCAGATAAATGGAAATAAAAACAAATATAAACAAATGGGATCTAATGAAACTTAAAAGCTTTTGCATAGCACAGAAAACCATAAACAAGATGAAAACACAACCCTCAGAGTGGGAGAAAATATTTACAAATGAGGAAACTGACAAAGGATTCATCTCCAAAATATACAAGCAGCTCATGCATCTCCATATCAAAAAGACAAACAACCCAATCCGAAAATGGGCAGAAGACCTAAATAGACATTTCTACAAAGAAGATGTACAGATTGCCAACAAACACATGAAAGGATGCTCAACTTCACTAATCATTAGAGAAATGCAAGTCAAAACTCCAATGAGGTATCACCTCACAGCAGTCAGAATGGCCATCATCAAAAAATCTACAAACAATAAATGCTGGGACGAAGTTAGAGAGTGTCATGGACTTATAAATACTACCAAATGTAAAATAGATAGCTAGTGGGAAGCAGCCACATAGCACAGCAAGATCAGCTTGCTGCTTTCTGACCTCCTGGAGGGGTGGGATAGGGAGGGTGGGAGGGAGACGCAAGAGGAAGGATATATGGGGATATATGTTATATGTGTAACTGATTCACTTTGTTTTAAAGCAGAAACTAACACACCATTGTAAAGCAATTATACTCAATAAAGATGTTTAAAAAAAATGCTGGAGAGTGTGTGGAGAAAATGGAACTCTCTTGCTCTGTTGGTGGGAATGTAAATGATACAGTCACTATGGAGAACAGTATGGAGATTCCTTAAAAAACTAAAAATAGAACTACCATGTGACCCAGAAATCCCACTACTGGGCATATACCCTGAGAAAACCATAATTCATAAAGAGTAATGTACCACAATGTTCATTGCAGCTCTATTTACAATAGCCAGGGCATGGAAGCAACTTAAGTGTCCAACAGATGAATGGATAAAAATGTGGCATGTATATACAATGGGATATTACTCAGCCTCAAAAAGAAACGAAATTGAGTTCTTTGTAGGGAGGTGGATGTACCTAGAGTCTGTCATACAGAATGAAGTAAGACAGGAGAAAAACAAATACTGTATGCTAACACATATATATGGAATCTAAAAAAAAAAAAAAAAAAAAAGTTCTGAAGAACCTAGGAGCAGGACAGGAATAAAGATGCAGACATAGAGAATGGACTTGCAGACACGGGGAGGGGGAAGGGTAAGCTGGGATGAAGTGAGAGTGTGGCATGGGCTTATATATACTGCCAAATGTAAAATAGATAGCTAGTGGGAAGCAGGTGTATAGTACAAGAGGATCACCTCGGTGCTTTTGACCACCTAGAAGAGTGGGATAGGGAGAGTAGGAGGGAGATGCAAGAGGGACGAGATATGGGGATATATGTATACGTATAATTGATTCACTTTTTATACAGCAGAAGCTAACACAACATTGTAAAGCAATTATACTCCAATAAAGATGTTAAAAATAAAATTGGATGATCTGGGTTGATGAGTATGACTTTTCGGACTCCAAAGTCTATGCATATTTCACAATGAGGTTCTCCCACTATGTCTTGTGTCCTGTATCTCACATTTCCAAGGGAGACTAAACATTGAGTGTAGAACTTCCTCTAATACTATGAGCATAACATTATTTAGTTAAATACTGTTTATAGACCATATAATCCATAGTGGAGTGTCCATACTGATAAATATCTTGAAAATATGTTACTATCATTTTCTAAACAAACTTTTAACTTCATTTTTTTCATGACTTTTGAATTCCTTATTAAATACTCAAGGAATCAGCCCTCTAAAGGAATTAACTTCAGTTTTTTGTGAATGTAGACAGTATATTATTACCAACAGAATATAAAAAGAACTGTAAGAAATGGTCAGTTTAATGATTTTGGAATTTAATATGCTTCTAAGAAAGTTATCTATCATTTGACAGATATTGTCTTATGGATCGAACTTTTCAGTAAGCAATTATCTGTTTAAAGTGCAGGAACATTAATTTTAAATGCTAGTATACCAAAGCAACACCTGCAGGTAATTGAACTGTACAGTAAGATTAATGGCAAAGTAACCTATTATGGAAAAAAAAATAATTGATCATTTTTCTCTGAAACATGGTCTTTTTCTTCTGTTCTAATAGCAAACTTATGAGAGTTTCCACCCATAAAATATTCAAGATATGCACTGTAGTTAAAGTTTTTAGTTGCTTAATGTACAAACAATATTCCTGGCACAATTTAATTCCTCTTTGTCCTCTTAAGCCTGACAGAACTATGACAGAGTGATTTTATCAATTATTTGATACACTTATTAAAATTATGTATTATACATGTATGCTGACAATTGAATTTGGGTTTTGCTCTAAAGCAAGATATATAGATATAAGATATATAATTAAAGAATATATAATAATTAAAATATATAAAATTTTTAAGTATGTTAGTGTGCCATCCATTAGTAATTTTACCATTTCCTCTCTTTCACTTACTTCCTTTAGAGTCAATCTTGGTTTGCTTTATAATTAGATGAAAACTGTTACTTAACTTTTGCAATAGGTAAATCAAATTCAAAATTGAATTTGAACTCTGCCACTTGATCATTTGCTTTCAAAGTATATGGCTGTGGTCTCAACCAATGGCATGGAATTATACAATGGCATTAGAATGTCACATTCATCTCTTGTCAGCAAAATAAAGCATGGAGCTGTCTGTTCCAAAAGGCTAGAAAAGGGAAACATCAATAATATCCTTCACTGATTTGACTGCTGTAATCCTTGTCCTTATATTAGGATAGCCGTATGTTTTTATCACTTTGGCCTTGCCTCTCCATATGTAATTGCCTTTACTTTAAGTCATATGCAAATGTTCTGCTCTGTTATATTGCAAGCCAACACTTTTTTTTTTAAACCACCAAAGAATGTAGCAAAAGTTGAATGATTCAGAATTCTATCAGAAAGTATAATGCACAATTTTTAAAGAAGACACTACTTTACAGGTACATTTTAGAAAAAACACAAGAGTTGAAATCATTTTAAAAGATGAAGCAAGTGAGTGCCTACAACAAATGTGACTTGGTGGAGGAACTGAAGTCACATGAGACAGTGATAAGGTTCCCTGGAAATCTGGAGGGCAGACGAGGAATCATGTGTAGTATGTGAATAGTTTAGATTGTAGTAAAGGAAATATTAATGAAAACTTGTGGAAGAATAAACATCTTGCTATGCAAAGTGAAGGGCATGATTGCTCCCATCCCTGTAAGATGGGGAAATGGAAAAATAGCTTTCTCTGGAGAAGGAAAAAAAAGTCTAATAGTTATTGTTTACTAGATTGTTTACTATTGTTTCCTCTTTGACCAGCACACGCTCATATCTGTGTTGCAAGTGAATTTTTCATTTTTCATCTATTAACAAAACAATAAATTGGAAAAATGCTTTTTAAAAGCAGAATTATATTGTCTTAACCTTCTTTCATTCTGCTATCCTATTTTCTTTCTTGTAAACTTTCTCCTATTAGTGGTTTATTTCTTTTTTTTTTTTTAATATTTTTTTTATTAGTTTCTGCTTTATAACAAAGTGAATCAGTCATACATATATATCTGTTCCCACATCCCCTCCCTCATGCATCTCCCTCCCTCCCACCCTCCCCATCCCACCCCTCCAGGCGGTCACAAAGCACCGAGCTGATCTCCCTGTGCTCTGCGGCTGCTTCCCACTATCTATCTACCTTACGTTTGGTAGTGTATATATGTCCATGCCTCTCTTTCCCTTTGTCACAGCTTACCCTTCCCCTTCCCCATATCCTCAAGTCCATTCTCAAGTAGGTCTGTGTCTTTATTCCCGTTTTACCCCTAGGTTCTTCATGACATTTTTTTTTTTTTTAATTCCATATATATGTGTTAGCATACGGTATTTGTCTTTCTCTTTCTGACTTACTTCACTCTGTATGACAGACTCTAGGTCTATCCACCTCATTACAAATAGCTCAGTTTCGTTTCTTTTTATGGCTGAGTAATATTCCATTGTATATATGTGCCACATCTTCTTTATCCATTCATCCGATGATGGACACTTAGGTTGTTTCCAGCTCCGGGCTATTGTGAATAGAGCTGCAATGAACATTTTGGTACATGTCTCTTTTTGAATTATGGTTTTCTCAGGGTATATGCCTAGTAGTGGGATTGCTGGGTCATATGGTAGTTCTATTTTTAGTTTTTTAAGGAACCTCCATACTGTTCTCCATAGTGGCTGTACCAATTCACATTCCCACCAGCAGTGCAAGAGTGTTCCCTTTTCTCCACACCCTCTCCAGCATCTATTGTTTCTAGATTTCTTGATGATGGCCATTCTGACTGGTGTGAGATGATATCTCATTGTAGTTTTGATTTGCATTTCTCTAATGATTAATGATGTTGAGCATTCTTTCATGTGTTTGTTGGCAGTCTGTATATCTTCTTTGGAGAAATGCCTATTTAAGTCTTCTGCCCATTTTTGGATTGGGTTGTTTGTTTTCTTGCTATTGAGCTGCATGAGCTGTTTATAAATTTTGGAGATTAATCCTTTGTCAGTTGCTTCATTTGCAAATATTTTCTTCCATTCTGAGGGTTGTCTTTTGGTCTTGTTTATGGTTTCCTTTGTTGTGCAAAAGCTTTGAAGTTTCATTAGGTCCCATTTGTTTATCTTTGTTTTTATTTCCATTTCTCTAGGAGGTGGGTCCAAAAGGATCTTGCTGTGATTTATGTCATAGAGTGTTCTACCTATGTTTTCCTCTAAGAGTTTGATAGTTTCTGGCCTTACATTTAGGTCTTTAATCCATTTTGAGCTTATTTTTGTGTATGGTGTTAGGGAATGATCTAATCTCATACTTTTACATGTCCCTGTCCAGTTTTCCCAGCACCACTTATTGAAGAGGCTGTCCTTTCTCCACTGTACATTCCTGCCTCCTTTATCAAAGATAAGTTGGCCATATGTGCGTGGGTTTATCTCTGGGCTTTCTATCCTGATCCACTGATCTATCTTTCTGTTTTTATGCCAGTACCACACTGTCTTAATTACTGTAGCTTTGTAGTATAGTCTGAAGTCAGGCAGCCTGATTCCTCCAGCTCCGTTTTTCGTTCTCAAGATTGCTTTGGCTATTCGGGGTCTTTTGTTTTTCCAAACAAATTTTGAAATTTTTTGTTCTACTTCTGTGAAAAATGCCAGTGGTAGTTTGATAGGGATTGCATTGAATCTGTAGATTGCTTTGGGTAGTAGAGTCATTTTCACAATATTGCTTCTTCCAATCCAGGAGCATGGTATATCTCTCCATCTATTTATATCATCTTTAATTTCTTTCATCAGTGTCTTATAATTTTCTGCATACAGGTCTTTTGTCTCCTTAGGTAGGTTTATTCCTAGATATTTTATTCTTTTTGTTGCAATGGTAAATGGGAGTGTTTTCTTGATTTCATTTTCAGATTTTTCATCATTAGTGTACAGGAATGCCAGAGATTTCTGTGCATTAATTTTGTATCCTGCTACTTTACCAAATTCATTGATTACCTCTAGTAGTTTTTCGGTAGCATCTTTAGGATTCTCTATGTATAGTATCATGTCATCTGCAAACAGTGACAGCTTTACTTCTTCTTTTCCAATTTGGATTCCTTTTATTTCCTTTTCTTCTCTGATTGCTGTGGCTAAAACTTCCAAAACTAGGTTGAATAAGAGTGGTGAGAGTGGGCAGCCTTGTCTTGTTCCTGATCTTAGTGGAAATGGTTTCAGTTTTTCACCATTGAGGACAATGTTGGCTGTGGGTTTGTCATATATGGCCTTTATTATGTTGAGGAAAGTTCCCTCTATGCCTACTTTCTGCAGGGTTTTTATCATAAATGGGTGTTGAATTTTGTCGAAAGCTTTCTCTGCATCTATTGAGATGATCATATGGTTTTTCTCCTTCAACTTGTTAATATGGTGTATCACATTGATTGATTTGCGTATATTGAAGAATCCTTGCATTCCTGGAATAAACCCCACTTGATCATGGTGTATGATCCTTTTAATGTGCTGTTGGATTCTGTTTGCTAGTATTTTGTTGAGGATTTTTGCATCTATGTTCATCAGTGATATTGGCCTGTAGTTTTCTTTCTTTGTGACATCCTTGCCTGGTTTTGGTATCAAGGTGATGGTGGCCTCGTAGAATGAGTTTGGGAGTGTTCCTTCCTCTGATATTGTTTGGAAGAGTTTGAGAAGGATGGGTGTTAGCTCTTCTCTAAATGTTTGATAGAATTCGCCTGTGAAGCCATCTGGTCCTGGGCTTTTGTTTGATGGAAGATTTTTAATCACAGTTTCAATTTCCGTGCTTGTGATTGGTCTATTCATATTTTCTATTTCTTCCTGAGTCAGTCTTGGTAGGTTGTGCATTTCTAAGAATTTGTCCATTTCTTCCAGGTTGTCCATTTTATTGGCATAGAGTTGCTTATAGTAATCTCTCATGATCTTTTGTATTTCTGCAGTGTCAGTTGTTACTTCTCCTTTTTCATTTCTAATTCTACTGATTTGAGTCTTCTCCCTTCTTTTCTTGATGAGTCTGGCTAATGGTTTGTCAATTTTGTTTATCTTCTCAAAGAACCAGCTTTAGGTTTGGTTGATCTTTGCTATCGTTTCCTTCATTTCTTTTTCATTTATTTCTGATCTGATCTTTATGATTTCTTTCCTTCTGCTAACTTTGGGGGTTTTTTGTTCTTCTTTCTCTAATTGCTTTAGGTGCAGGGTCAGGTTGTTTACTCGAAATGTTTCCTGTTTCTTAAGGTGGGATTGTATTGCTATAAACTTCCGCCTTAGAACTGCTTTTGCTGCGTCCCATAGGTTTTGGGTCGTCGTGTCTCCATTGTCATTTGTTTGTAAGTATTTCTTAATTTCCTCTTTGATTTCTTCAGTGATCACTTCATTATTGAGTAGTGTATTGTTTAGCCTCCATGTGTTTGTATTTTTTACAGATCTTTTCCTGTAATTGATGTCTAGTCTCATAGCATTGTGGTCGGAAAAGATACTTGATACAATTTCAATTTTCTTAAATTTACCAAGGCTTGATTTGTGACCCAAGATATGATCTATCCTGGAGAATGTTCCATGAGCACTTGAGAAAAATGTGTATTCTGTTGTTTTTGGGTGGAATGTCCTATAAATATCAATTAAGTCCATCTTGTTTAATGTATCATTTAAAGCTTGTGTTTCCTTATTTATTTTCATTTTGGATGATCTGTCCATTGGTGAAAGTGGGGTGTTAAAGTCCCCTACTATGATTGTGTTACTGTCGATTTCCCCTTTTATGGCTGTTAGTATTTGCCTTATGTATTGAGGTGCTCCTATGTTGGGTGCATAAATATTTACAATTGTTATATCTTCTTCTTGGATCGATCCCTTTATCGTTATGTAGTGTCCTTCTTTGTCTCTTCTAATAGTCTTTATTTTAAAGTCTATTTTGTCTGATATAAGAATTGCTACTCCAGCTTTCTTTTGATTTCCATTTGCATGGAATATCTTTTTCCATCCCCTTACTTTCAATCTGTATGTGTCTCTAGGTCTGAAGTGGGTCTCTTGTAGACAGCATATATATGGGTCTTGTTTTTGTATCCATTCAGCCACTCTGTGTCTTTTGGTGGGAGCATTTAGTCCATTTACATTTAAGGTAATTATTGATATGTATGTTCCTATTCCCATTTCCTTAATGGCTTTGGGTTCGTTATTGTAGGTATAGTCCTTCTGTTGTGTTTCTTGCCTAGAGAAGTTCCTTTAGCATTTGTTGTAAAGCTGGTTTGGTGGTGCTGAACTCTCTCAGCTTTTGCTTGTCTGTAAAGGTTTTAATTTCTCCATCAAATCTGAATGAGATCCTTGCTGGGTAGAGTAATCTTGGTTGCAGGTTTCTCTCCTTCATCACTTTAATTATGTCCTGCCACTCCCTTCTGGCTTGTAGAGATTCTGCTGAGAGATCAGCTGTTAACCTGATGGGGATTCCCTTGTGTGTTATTTGTTGTTTTTCCCTTGTTGCTTTTAATATGATTTCTTTGTGTTTAATTTTTGACAGTTTGATTAATATGTGTCTTGGTGTATTTCTTCTTGGATTTATTCTGTATGGGACTCTCTGTGCCTCCTGGACTTGATTAACTATTTCCTTTCCCATATTAGGGAAGTTTTCAACTATAATCTCTTCAAATATTTTCTCAGTCCCTTTCTTTTTCTCTTCTTCTTCTGGAACCCCTATAATTCGAATGTTGGTGCATTTAATGTTGTCCCAGAGGTCTCTGAGACTGTCCTCTGTTCTTTTCATTCTTTTTTCTTTATTTTTCTCTGCATCAGTTATTTCCACTATTTTATCTTCCACCTCACTTATCCGTTCTTCTGCCTCAGTTATTCTGCTATTGATCCCATCTAGAGTATTTTTCATTTCATTTATTGTGTTTTTAATCGATGCTTGATTCATCTTTAGTTCTTCTAGGTCCTTGTTAACTGTTTCTTGCATATTGTCTATTCTATTTCCAAGATTTTGGATCTGGGAAATAGAATCTTGGATCAGCTTTACTATCATTATTCTGAATTCTTTTTCAGGTAGACTGCCTATTACCTCTTCATTTGTTAGGTCTGGTAGGTTTTTATCTTGCTCCTTCACCTGCTGTGTGTTTTTCTGCTTTCTCATTTTGCTTATGTTACTGTGTTTGGGGTCTCCTTTTTGCAGGCTGCAGATTCGTAGTTCCCGTTGTTTTTGGTGTCTGTCCCCCGTGGCTAAGGTTGTTTCAGTAGGTTGTGTAGGCTTCCTGGTGGGGGGGACTAATGCCTGTGTTCTGGTGGTTGAAGCTCGATCTTGTCTTTCTGGTGGACAGGTCCACGTCTGGTGGTGTGTTTTGGGGTGCCTGTGGCCTTATTATGTTTTTAGGTATCCTCTCTGCTAATGGGTGGGGTTGTGTTCCTGCCTTGCTAGTTGCTTGGCATAGGGTGACCAGCACTGTAGCTTGCTGGTCGTTGACTGAAGCTGGGTGCTGGTGTTGAGATGGAGATCCCTGGGAGATTTTCGCTGCTTGATATTATGTGGAGCTGAGAGGTCTCTTGTGGACCCGTGTCCTGAAGTTGGCTCTCCCACTTCAGAGGCACAGCACTAACTCCTGGCTGCAGCACCAAGAGCCTTTCATCCACCCGGCTCAGAATAACAGTGAGAAAAAGTAGAAAGAAATAATTAGTAGAAGAAAGAAAGAGAGATTGAAAGAAAGGAAGAAGGGAAGTAAGGAAGGAAGGAAGGAAGGAAGAAAGAAAGGAGGGAGGGAGGAAGGATGGAAAGAAAGGAAAGAAAGGAGGGAGGGAGGGAGGAATGAAAGCAAAAGGAAGAGTGAATGGAAGAAGAGAGGGAGGGAGGAAGGAAAGAAAGAAAGAAAGACAGGAGGGAGGGAGGGAGGAAGGAAAGAAAAAGAAAGTGGAAAGAAGAAGGGTGGGAGGGAGGGAGGGATGGAGGAAAGAAAAAGAAAGAAGGAAAGGAGGAGCGGAGGGAGGGAGGGAGGAAGGGAAGGGAGGAAAAAAAGAGCAGGTAAAATAAAATAGAATAAAGTATGAAATATCGTAGCGTTATTAAAATTAAAAAGTAATTATTGAAAAAAAACACAGACCGAAAGAACCCTGGGACATATGGTGGAAGCAAAGCTATACAGAGAGAATCTTACACAGAAGATTACACATACACATTCACAAAAAGAGAGCAGGGGGAAAAATCAAAAATCTTGCTCTCCAAGTCCACCTCCTCGATTTGGGATAATTCGTTGTAAAAAGAGGAAAAGGGCAAAAAGTCTGAAATCTTGCTAAGTCCACCTCCTTAATTTGAGATAATTCGTTGTAAAAAGAGGAAAAAAAAAGGGGGGAAAGTCTTAAATTTTGTCCTCAAGGTCCACTTCCTCAATTTGGGATGATTCGCTGTCCATTCATGCACTCCACAGACGCAGGGCACATCAAATGGACCGTGGAGCTTTAATCCGCTGCCCGGAGGCTGCACAGAGAGATTTCCCTGTCTCTGCTCTCACAGCTCCCGGGTCTCAGCCTTGGACCTGGCCCCGCCTCTGCGCGTAGGTCGCCGGAGGGCGTCCGTTCTTCGCTCAGACAGGACGGGGTTAAAGGAGCCGCTGATTCGGGGGCTCTGGCTCACTCAGGCAGAGGGGAGGGAGGGGAATGCCCTCTCCTCGCGCACCAGGCAACAAAAGGGAAAAAAGTCTCTTGCCTCTCCGGTAGCTCCAGACCCTTTCCCCGGACTCCCTCCGGGCTAGCACTAACCCCTTCAGGGTCTCTTCCTGCCGCCAGCCCCAGACCTCTCCCTGCGCTCCGACTGAAAGCCGCTACCCGAGCCTCAGCTCCCAGCCCCGCCCGCCCTGGCGGCCGAGCAGACAAGTCTCTCGGGCTGGTGTGTGCCTGAGGGCACCGATCCTCTGTGCCAAAATCTCTCTGCTTTGCCCTCCGCACCCCTGTTGCTGTGCTCTCCTCCGCTACTCCGAAGCTTTCCCCCTCCGCCACCTGCAGTCTCCGCCCTCGAAGGGGCTTGTAGTGTGTAGAAACCTTCCCTCCTTCACGGCTCCCTCCCACTGGTGCAGGTCCCGTCCATATCCTATTGTCTCTGTTTATTCTTTTTTTCTTTTGACCTACCCAGGTATGTGGGGAGTTTCTTGCCTTTTGGGGGGTCTGAGGTCTTCTGTCAGCGTTCAGTAGGTGTTCTGTTGGAGTTGTTCCACGTGTAGATGAATTTCTGATGTATCTGTGGGGAGGAAGGTGATCTCCGCGTCTTACTCTTCCGCCATCTTCCTCCGGCTCCAACCAGGTCAATTTTTTTTTCTCAAGATTGCTTTCTCTATTTGGGGTCTTTTGTGTTTCAATACAAATTGTGATTTTTTTTTCTAGTTCTGTGAAAAATGCCAGTGGTAGTTTGATAGAAATTGCATTGAATCCGTAGATTGCTTTGGGTAATATAGTCATTTTCACAATGTTGTTTCTTCCAGTCCAAGAACATGGTATATCTGTCCATCAGTTTGTGTCATCTTTAATTTATTTCATCTGTGTTTTATAGTTTTCTGCCTTCAGGCCTTTTGTCTCCTTAGGTAGGTTTATTCCTAGGTATTTTATTATTTTTGTTGCAATGGTAAATGGGAATGTTTTCTTAATTTCTCTTTCAGATACTTGATCATTAGTGTGAAGGAATGTAAGAGATTGCTGTGCATTAATTGTATCCTGCTACTTTACCAAATTCATTGATTAGCTCTAGTAGTTTTCTGGCAGCATCTTTAGGATTCTCTATGTATAGTATCATGTCATCTGCAAACAGTGTCAACATTACTTCTTCTTTTCTGATTTAGCTTCATTTTATTTATTTTCCTTCTCTCATTGCTGTGGCTAAAAATTCCAAAACTATGTTGAATAATAGTGGTGAGAGTGGACAACCTTGTCTTGTTCCTGTTTTAGAGGAAATTGTTTCAGTTTTTCACCATTGAGAATGGTGTTGCCTGTGGGTTTGTCATATATGGCCTTTATTATGTTGAGGTAAGTTACCTCTATGCCTACTTTCTGGACTTTTTTTAATCATAAATTGGTGTTGAATTTTGTCAAAAGCTCTTTCTGCATCTATTGAGATGATTATATAGATTTTCTCCTTTAATTTTTTGATATGGTGTATCACATTGATTTGCATATATTGAAGAATCGTTGCATTCCTGGGATAAACCCCACTTGATCATGGTGTATGATCCTTTTAATGTGTTATTCGATTCTGGTTGCTAGTATTATGTTGAGGAGTTTTGCATCTATGTTCATTAGTGATATTGGACTGTAGTTTTCTTTTTTCATGACATCTTTGTGTGGTTTTGGTATCAGGGTGATGCTGACTTCGTAGAATGAACTTGAGAGTTTCCCTCCCTGTGCTATATTTTGGAAGGGTTTGAGAAGGATAGATGTTAGCTCTTCTCTAAATGTTTGATAGAATTTGCCTGTGAAGCAATCTGGTCCAGGTAATTAATGTTGGGAAAAGATTCAGATTGTGTAAATGTATACAATAATATAAATATTATTCTTGGATCATACTAAAATACAGACTGTCTTGTCAATAGTATTATTTTTATGATCATAAGTTTCAGTCATAACTGAATTGTTTTAATTCTGTAGATGCCAGTAAATATATGTTTTAAAAGAAGGCTTACTCTCCTAGAATACTCAGTTACTTGCAGGCACCTATGATATAAGATCTGAAGGAATTATCTCATAAACTACAGTAAATTATCACACTTAGACAGCAAAGTTCACTTCTCTAGAGAATAGTATATGTATAACCTTGTCTTTGAAATTTTCCCATTCAAGTTAGCACTAAGCTAGATCCCTAGAATGCTATATGAATATTACATGAGTTATGTAAGGCATCTTTGACTCTCTGTGATTGGAAAAAAATATCCCTCAACACTTCATTCAAACCAGGTCACAAGTCCCAGAGTTCTGGCCAAATTCCAGATTAAACAATGGCATTCTGCTCTACATACCAAACTTTCCTTCACAGAAGAGAAAAATAGGAAATTCAATCTACACTCTCATGAAATTTTAGACAGTAATTATATGTCCAAAGACAAAGCAAAGATTGAAACTAAATTCGTAATGCAAAAGCATACCACAAGGTGAGGAATAAGCATGTGTGCCAATGAACAGAGGAGTACATCACGTTCAGAACCTTAATTAACTGTGTGGCCCATGAGTTGGCATTGAGGAGTTATGACATGAAAGGGATCTGAAATATAAGGAGTTTCCAAAAGAGAGTCTAATGTCATGGAAAGGTGTTAAGACTCTTATTCAGAAGATTTTTCCATTGGCTCCAGAGAAAGATTTGCCCTGAGTAATGTGTTCATGATGAGAAATTTAATAGCAAGGATGAAACCGTTTTACTGGGAATGATTCAAGAGAGCAGAGCCTTGGGTACTCGAGTAGTTGTAATTGACACCACTAAGAATGACCGCATTTCCTCACATATGTCTTCAGTTACATCCTGCATTTCTGATGAAAACAAGCTTACTAGATGGTCACTAATGGTAGCTTTTCTGTGCCATGCATTCAATTTGTTTTTTATTAAATTCTAGTCCTAATCTTTTGTAATAATTCTAGGAAAAGACTTGAGTTACGTTTCTTGTAAATAAAATTATTCCATTGCTAAGTAAGAATGCATAATGATAGACAAGAAAAGGAAACGTTTAAACTGTTACAAAAAGCAAATCATCCTCATGTTCTCCTTGAAAGAATTCTTATCTACCGCTGTAGTGGATAATTACATGGAAGAATCAGTAAACAGAAACTATCTATTTATATATAAAAACTAACATGTTTGAGAAAACATTAGATTCTTTCAAATTTTGTATTAAAATATAACAGATTTATTATCCCATTTTATCCTTTATACATACAGGTGCATTAAGCACAATTGGCGTTAACCATCAAAGAGTTTCAAATATTTTATTCAGAAATGAAATCACAACTCCCATCAAGGCAGTGGATTTCAATACTTGGTGCTTCTTTAAACGTTAAAGAACTCAGAAGTCTGAACATAAAAATAATTAAATAAATAGAAACAACACTGTAGTTTCAAAGTGTTAAAAGAACTGAGAACAATTCTAATACCTAGGCCTTACTCCTGGAAAGTATAAAATCAGTATAAAGAGGTAGAAAGCTGGCAATCAGCTATTTTTTTTTAAACTCCCCAAGTGTGCATCTTGGTAGCTTGGATTGAAAAATGCTCTAAAGAATGTTTTACATTTAAAATATTCATACAAAGGCCAAGATCCTGTTTTAACAATCTAATTAATTGGTATGAAATAGTGAGGAGTTCATGCTCTTGAGAACTACGGTGTGAACAAGGGGTCTCTCCTACACCTTCCCAGGGACAGTTGCTAATAAACTCTTTGAAGTTAAATCTCCATGAAAGGGCGATGCAAAAATTCTTTTTATAACTGGAAATGAATCAGACAAGCTTCTCAGCTACTCCCTTACCAAATTCCACTAAAGCTCATGTTATTTGGCTTTTGGCTCTTTTTCCCTAACTCCTGTTGCGACTTAATTCTGCTTCAGTCCTATCCAAATTACCACTCTTGAAAGATTCTGCTTAGCAAAGAATTTTTCAAGCTATATTATCAGTTCTGTTCGAAATGGTATTTTGGAGTCTCGAAAAATATCATTTTAATACTAAAAAAATCCCTCTAGTAATTCAATTATTTTGGGATTTTTTCATATGTGTGAAAAAGAGTATTTAGCTCCAAGAATAGGCAGACTTCTAAGGTCAGGCAATTTTGCTAGGTTTTTTTTTGTTGTTTTTTTTTTTTTTGGTGAGTATTTTCATTTAAAGTTCAAAATGAGTTCAGCAGATTAGAATCCCAGATTAACTAGAAGTTGTATATTATCCCCATTTTTATTATTAAAAGGTGAAATTAAGCCATTGAATTTCTCTTCAGGAGGCTCCTTTGTAGCTAATAAAGTTACAAACTGTGGACAAAACATTTCACTTTTTTTACCTTTAACAGTAAAAACGTATACAAATGATTCAGTTAAGGTTTTATCCCCGCCTATGTAACTAAAATTCTTCTAACCTGAGGCAGCATATAAGGTGTTTTGTCTGAACATCTGCAAGTGATCATCTGAACACCCAGCATTAGCCCATGTCTAGTCTTTTGTTTTGCTCCTTCATTCATTCAACTAATGCTTTTTAAGCATTTTTATATCTGATGCATTGCGGATACAGCAAAATCACAAGGAAAAAAAAATCCCTGTCTTCATAGAGTTTGCATTCCTATAGGATAGACCAAAATTAACACTGTAAAATTTGGATACCGGATTACCAGCTGATGAGTGCTAAAGGAAAATAGAAGTGAAGAGGGTGTTAGGAAATTTGGGGCAGTATATATGGTGTTCACACCATAGTGTTGAACTTTATTTGGACCTCACTGAAAAGGTGAAATTTAAATAAAGAACCAGAAGAGGGGAGGAATGGATGTTGAGCTGTCTGGGGATTGAGACCCCAGGTGGAGGGATGTTAAAAGGGTTTGAGGAACAGTTACGAGACCAGTGTCCAAAGAGATGAGGATGGGACACATGGGGGCAGACCATGGAGGGCCTTTTGCCTCATAATAAGAATAAGAAGTGACATGGAAAATTACTAAGTTGTTTGAACAATGGAGAAAAGTGATCTGATTTTTGGTTTAACAGAGTAGCTTTGGGTAATATATTGAGATAGGAAAGTGGTGATCATGGGCCTAAGTAGAGAGAAAAGCTAAGAATTAATGGTAGGAATGAAAGGGCAGAGAGAGAGAGAGAAACAGAGAGAGAGATTATACAATTTTTTTTTAAGAAAAATTTTATCTGAATTTTAACACAAACACAGGAAACTGCCCAAATCATAAATGCTCAACTGGAGGAGATTTCCAAATCTCATACATGGGTATCAATCACCCAGAACCAGAAAGTGATACCAGCATCACCAAAGCCTCCTCTATCCCCTCTGTAGGTATCTCTTCACTTCCTGCCCAGATATAATCACTATCCTGACTTGCAACAACATATACTGGTTTTGCATGTTTTTGAATATTTTACAAGTTTTTGAATGTTTTACAAATTGAATCAAATAATATTAAACCATTTCCTGTCTGGAACTTTTTGATCAAATTATGTTGATAAAATTTATCCGTCTTGCTGTGTAGAGTAATTGTTTAATTGGTTGATGCAGTTGTAATAGCCCTTTAATATGTTCATGCTATTGATGCTTGTTTATTAATCTTGTATCCAGAAGATGGCTAAACTCATTCTAATAATTAATCACTGGGTTCTTTTGGATTTTCCAGGTAAAACTGAAGTTGCCTATGAAAAAAATGAAAATGTATTTTTGGTTTCCCATCTTTATAACTTTTATTTATTTTTCTTTCTTCATGGCCCTAAACAGCTTTTAACATTGAAAATAAATGGTGATAGAAGATATCCTTGACTCATTTCTAATTTGCTAAATTTTCAATATTTCAATAGTAAGTCTGATATTTGTTCTAGTTTATTTTTAAATACCTATTTGCTAGTTTATTTTTAAATATCCAATTAAAGAAGTTCTATTCCAATTTTATGACATAAGCTTATAACAAATGGGAGTAAAACTTTATCATTTTTTCTACCACATTGAAACAATCTTATGATTCTTCCCTCATTCTGTTAATGCAGTGAATTACATTAATTGACTGTCAACTGTTAAACCAATCTTGCATTCTTTGAATAAACACTACTTAATACTGAAAGTCCATGCTGATTTTATATTGCTGCATTTGGTGTGCTTATATCTTGTTTAGGATATTTGCATACATGTTCATAAAAGAAATAGGCTTATAATTGCCCTTTCCTATAATGTCCTTGTCTGGTTTGGGGAAGTAAAGGCCTCATAAAACAAATTGGGATGTATTTTCTTTTTTCTCTTATTTAGAAGGTTTTGGTATGTATGAATTGATGCTATATTTTCCTTTAAATGTTTGAAAGAATGTATTGATATACCATCCGGGTCTCTAGTTCTCTTGGAACAAAGGTTTTAAATTATGAACTCAATATTTTAAATGGATCTAGGACTATTCAGATGTTTATTTATCCTGTGTCACCTTTGGTAAATTGTGTTTTTCTAGGAACCACCTATTTCACCAAAATTTCTAATTTATTGGCATAAATTTATTGGTATGAATAACCCTATTAACCATTTAACTATGGTAAAATAAATCTTTTGACATAAAATTGTGTTCTTGAGGTGGCTTCCTTGTTATTCTTAAGTAATTACCATATTATTTAAGATTGGTCATACACCTTGAAGGCAGAGCACTACCCAACCCTGGGGAATGGAATTAACTATGTACAACAATGTGTGAAGTGGCACTGATATGGGCCACATTTCCCTATGGACAGAGTTAAGGTAATAAAGGTCATTATTCATACACAGCACACTTATAGTATATTCAGCCAATGGGGCCACTGGGTTCTCTCCACAGCAGGCAGAATAAGTAGGGTGTGTTTTCAAGGTCACCTTCTCCAGCTTCTCCACCATGATTGGATGGGTAAATCCCAGTGCTATTTGTCAGCTAAATTCAACCTTGGGTGGAAGCTCCATCACATTCCCCCATCTAGTTGTTGCTAAAGAGACCAACATAATAGAGTCTATAGATAATGTGAATAAATCTTATACCAAAAGGCCCATTTGGCATCAATTCTTTACTTGTAAACACCATTGTCCTATACCCTGGAGAGAAAGGCATGTGAGTAGTAGGTTTCCACCAGCAAACTCACCTGAAATTTCATATAATAATAAAGAGCCAACATTCTAAAAACATATTGTTCTCTGGCGGAAGCTAGAAGGTTTAAAAATTGTGAACAAAGTAGCTGAATACCCTAAAAGTAGCACGTTAAAAATGGCTAGGAGAAATATGCTGATAAACATTGTAAGAAAGTGTTTGAGTAAGTGGTGAAACAGACTGAGATAGTTTTTGTGAGATATGAGTATATTAAGTAATAATTTTATATGGAAGAGGATTTAAAAGCAATGAGAGTTGGGTAAGGATTGCAAATTGCTTTCACTTTATAACTGTCACCAAAAAGAGGAGAGTTCCTTTAAAAAACATTGAAAGGCTTTTTGGCTTTAAAATTGAGAAGCCAGGAAAGGGATGCTTATTTATGAAATCAGCAGACATTTATTGATCAACTATGACAGAGAACACAACATTCAGAGTTTTTCACTCCTTTACAATTTAGACACTCGTTGACTGCAAAGTCAGTGTAACAGCTGGTTTGCTTTTATTTCATTATTCACTGTGACCACTTCCAGAAATGTTAACAGAGCCAAAATAAAACAGGAAAACCCCACTCAGAGAACATGAAGATTGATGAAAAGGAGTCAGTCGAATGGGAAACCGGCACTTAGGTCATCATATTTCACTTCAGCACATCAAAAGCTTATTCACATGATGTTCTATGAAATACCTGACTGGTACTCTCCAAAATTGTTAAGGTCATCAAAAAAAAGGAAAATCTGAGGAACTGTTATAGCCTAAAGAGACGTGACTAAATAAAATGTCCTATTTTAGATGGACTCCTGGAACAGAAAAAAAAATGACTTCGGTAAAAATTATAGAAATCAATCTGAATGAAATGTGAACTGTAGTTAATAATAATGCATCATTATTCACTCATTATTCAGGATAAATGGATCATACTAATGTGAGATGTTAAGAAAAGGGGAATCTGGGTGTGGGGTAAATTGGAACTCTGTACTATTTCACAACTTTTCTGTAAAACTAAGTCAATTCTAGAATAATGTTATTTTAAAAATAATAGTTAAACAAATATATTCACTGAAAACAAAGTTAAACTAAGGTTGTCTCAATTTCTATAGCATTATTATGCATCTATTTAATAAACTATTTGGCTTTGGCAATATATTTACAGCACAATCTCTCATTTTATGTATACTCATTACAGAACAACCCATGACTACATAGTTAAATATGGCTGGGCAGATGTTTAATATTAATTCAGCAATTTTCTTTGAGCACCACCATGTGTAAGAAAGTATATTCCAATTACATACTTTGGTAAATACCTTAGTAAATCAGAAACAAATCTTTGTTCAATCTAGCAGAGGACATGATACATACAAGAGCCTATCATACAACACTGAAAGTAGTAGGACTCTAATGGATGCTCTAGTATGTCACTCAGACCCTGCCTTTAGGACAGAGACTTCCATTCCTACCACCTGTTATATCAGTAACATTTTTAGGGTTCAGTAATTTTGGATATTCCAAAACACACCCTCCAAAGAAAGGAACCAATTATTACATCTTGCACCTCCCAGCACTAAGAAAGAAGACCAAAGCTTGCTATGTACCTTAGAGTTCAGGAGCACTACATACTACTCTTGAAAAGTACTACTTCTATGGATATCTTTTCTGGATAGCAATGGAAGGCTGACAACTCTGAGTTAACCAGAGCAAGAAAAGACCCTGAAGTGGGTTGTGGGCCAGAAACCCTGCCAACCGTTCATAGGACTTGGCAGTTTCTGTTGTTCTAGAGTTACCTGTGGCGGAGAAGTATACCCTGAAGAGTTTATGTCTAGTCTCAATAAGGGTATAAAAATATAGAACCCTAGCATTCTGTAGGAAGGCCATATTCAGTAGAAAACTAAGTACGATTTGAAAAGTAACTTTTGTTGTGCTACTGGAACACGTAGACACAAAATGGCCATGGATAGAAAGTGACCATGTAATCTGAGCTGCCCACCATGAGGTGTGTTCTCTCAGACTAACTATGTTCTAAGATTGGATGACCCAGGAGCAGTCCATCATAAAATTAAAGTGATACTGAGAGGATCAGACAGAAGCAGAACCAGAAGAGACATAAGCAATCTGTACAAGCAGGTAGTTCAGCCAATCGAAAGTGATTGGTAATATAGTCCAAAATGTACCAACGTTACATCAATGTTTCATCCTCAACTCATACATTCAGAAATAAATAATTTTAAAAAATATCGAGGTGTTCCATATTTCAAAATTCCAATGGAATTTTTTAGAGAAATAAAAATAACATCCTAAATTCATATGGAATCCCAAAAGGTCCTGAATAGCTGAAGCAATATTGAGCAAGAAGAAAGCTGCAAGCATCATACTTCCTGAGTTTAAAATATATTATAAATCTCCAGTAATCTAAATTGTATACACCAACATAAAAACATACATATAGACCAATGGAACAGAATACAGAGCTCAGAAACATCTCCACCCATACACTGTAAACTGATCATCAACAATGGTGCCGAGAATACACAATGAGGAAAGGATAGTATCTTCAAGGAATGGTGCTGAAAAGATTTGCAAAAGGATAAAATTTGACCTATCTTACACTATACACACACACAAAAAAAGAATTAAAGATGGACTAAAGACTTAAATCTAAGTCCTGAAACTATAAAATTCCTAGAGGAAAACATAGAGAAAATCCCTTTGACATTGTTCTTGGGAATGTTCGTTTTTGTTTGTTTTTTTGCATATTACACCAAAAGCACGGGAAACAAAATCAAAAATAGACAAATGAGAATTTCTTTTAAATAAAAATGTTTTGCACAGCAAAGAGAACCATCAGCAAAAATGAAAATGCAACCTAAAATGGGAGAAAATATTTACTAACAACATATCTGATAAGGGGTAAATATCCAAAATATACAAGGAATTCACACAACTCAGTAGCAATGAAACCAATAACCCAATTGAAAAATGGATAGAGAACATAAATAGATATTTTCCCAAAGAAGACATACAGATGGCTAACAGGTACGTGAAAAGATGTTCAACATCACTAATCATCAAGAAAATGCAAATCAAAACCACAATGAGATTTCACCTCACATCTGTAGGATGGCTATTATCAAGAAAAAAGAAAAGATAACGTGTTGATGAGGATGTGGAGAAAAAGGAATCCTTGTACGCTGTTGGTGGGAATGTAAATTTGTTCAGCCACTATAGAAAATAGTATGGAGTTTCCCTCAAAATATTAAAATAGAACCATCATATTATCTGGCAATCCCACTTCTGGGTAGATAGTTAAAGGAATTGAAGTCAGAATTTCAAAGAGGTATCTGCATTCCCATGTCCATTGCCACATTATTCAGAATAAACAAGACATAGAAGCAACCTAAATGTTCATCAATAGATAAATGGATAAAGAAAAAGTGATATTTACATACAATGGAATATTATTCAGCCTTAGAAAAAAGAGATATCTTGCCATTTGTAAAAATATGGATGAACCTTGAGGACATTAGAGTAAGTGAAATAAACCAAACACAGAAGAACAAATACTCTATGATCTCACTTACATAAGGTATCTAAAATGTCAAACTCATAGAAACAGAGCATAGAAGGGTGGTTAATAGGAGATGGAGAGAAGGGGAAATGGGGAGATGTTGGTCAAAGGGTAAAGAGTTTAGTTATACAAGATGAGTAAGTCGTAGACAGCTATGTACAGCACAGTGCCTATAGTTAAAAATACTATATTGTATACTTAAAAGTTTGCTAAGAGGGAAAATCTTTGGGGTAGTTCTTATCACACACACACACACACAAAAAAAACAAAATAAAAGAGTATGGGAGGAAATTTTGGGGGTGGTGGATATATTTTTGGCATTGATTGTGGTGATGGTTGCAGTGATATATACTTATATAAAAAGTTATCAGGTTGTATACATTAAATATGTACATATTTAATATTGACATACAGCTCTTTGTATGTTAATCATACCTCAAAAAAGTGTGTGTGTGTGTGTGTGTGTGCATTTTAAGTTAATACAAAAAGCTGCTCATTGGGTTTTGAAGAACTGAAAAGATAAAAAGTTTAAAATATTCCAGAGACAGCAACTGTAGGAAGAAAATATCGTCCCTAGGGCTTCTGGGGCAAAGAGAAGCATTTGAAATTATTAAAATGTAGAGTCCTGGGGAAAGTGCCCCCAGAAAGCTGAAATCCATATCTCTAAGGAAGAAGGATCACTTGGTGGGTATATGTGTCTCTGAGAGGAAACAATGAGGTGTGGTTGTGAGTGCAGGAAAGACCACAAATGCTACTATCGAAACAACAGCACTGCAAAGTGAGAAATTGTTCTTGTATTGATGCTAATAGAAATAGGGAGTAAAAACTGGAAAAGAAAACAAATAAGATAGTTTCTATTTCCTTAACCAGTCCCTTCAACATTTCGATCTTCTTCTTAGAGAGATGGCCAAGCTTACTAGTGAGCCCCCTGCCAAAGCAGGAAAGAGGTTCACAGAGGCCAGGCTTAGTATCACACAGCCAAGTATAGAAGGATAGATTTGTACAGGTATACCTCACATAAATGAAGAATATCAAGCAAGGAAAGAGATACTACTTGCAGACATCTTAAAGGGTTCAAGATGTCAGCAAAAAGAAATGTTATGAAATATTATGATGGCATTGGAAGCAAAGCTATTGATGGTCAAAATTGGTTTTCAGAATTGTTTTCAGAGCAAGAAGCGGTAAAAACAAACGTGAGAAAGAATGTGAGATAATTCCAAGTTCTCATTAAATGGTTGGGGAAACAATTTACCAAAGGACTTAACAAGCTCAAGAAAGAAACACCAAGTCCAGGTTATTGACAAATGAAGTATGGGTGTTATGACATTAGTCTTATTTTCTGCAAGGTAAGTAAGTAAGTAAGACAACGTCTGAGCAACAACTCTGAGTGGTGTTATCGACTGCCTGTTGGTTACAGGAGAAAAAATGCTCTATAAGTAGCACACATGACAGACTGTGATATTTTGAGAAAGAGAAAGCAAATATATCTCTATCTTTAAAACTTTTTACTGTAATCCTAGAAGTGATAATCAGTAAATTCTGATGAAATACCACTCAAGCTCTGTAATTAGGTAATTGTGGGATTATTTTAAATAATTAATCATAAATTGATATTTTTCATAAAAAATAATACAGCTTCTTGGGAAAAAAATACACATTATTAAATCTACTAACCATAAGAATGAAAGTCACCCTTTTCTCAATCCAGTGCAAATCCCAAAACTTTCTTTGTTTTTGTCTATCTTTTCAGAAAGTTATACTTATGCTGTTCTGCAGCATCTTTATCCACTCAATAATATATCATTGGCATATTAGCAAATTGATTCTTTCAGATATAGTTCACTCTTTTTTAAGCTTTAATTTTATTTTTATTAATTTTAATTTTATTTTTTTATTGAAGTATAGTTGATTTACAATGTTGTGTTAGCTTCAGGTGTAAAGCACAGTGTTTCAATTATACATACATATATACCTATTTTTTCAGATTATTTTCTTTTATAGGTTATTATAAAATTTTGAATATAGTTCCCTGTGCTATACAGTAGGTTCTTGTTGGTTATCTATTCTATATATATATATACTGTGTATGATAATTCCAAGTTGCTAATTAATCCTTCTCCCCTCTTTCTCCTTTGGTAACCATAAATTTGTTTTCTATGTCTTTGGGTCTATTTCTGTTTTGTACATTCGTTTATTTGTATCTTTTGTTTTAGATTCCACATATAAGTGATATCATATGATATTTATCTTTGTCTAGCTTACTTCACTTAGTATGATAATCTCTAGGTCTATCCATGTTGCTGAAAATGGCATTATTTCATTCCTTTTTATGTCTGAGTAATATTCCATTGAATAAATATACCACATATTCTTCATCCATTTATCTGTCAATGGACAACAATTCACTCTTTTTAATAGGAACAGGGTGTGGACGTTAGCTTCTGTGATTAATTTCTGTTCATGGAGAATGGGGTGGTTTCCAGGATTCCTTGTAAATACAACCTATGCTGCAGGGAACATCCTTATTCATATAACTTGGTGAATTTGTATGGGTAAATCCATCATATAAATATCTCAAAATGGCATTGAGGGTAGACAACATTTAAAATTTTGATGAATAATGCAATTTTGCTACCTCAAAATTTTACATCACTCTGTATACAAAGGTTTTATTCTCTCACACTCCTGATACAGGAGACCAACAGACATTTTCATCATTGTCAGGTCTCCTATGTAATATATACTAATATCTCATGTTTTATGGATATTTTAATAAGTAATACATAAGTCTAAGCAATTTTTATGCTTATTAGAAATCATATTTGTATGAACTCCCTAGTCATAGGTATTAACTCTTTGTACATAAGGAAAATCGGCAATTTTCACATATGTATGTTACAGATACTAGATTATCCATTGTCAGTTTATTTGAGGGATTTGTTTATGGTGTCGTTATTATTCCAAATTTGTTTCTTGTCATTTGCAGTAGTCATATTTATCAATGTTTTCCTTTATGTTTTTTTTTAACCTACTACTTATGTTCACCTAGCAATTTTACAGCCTCATATTTTACAGGTAAATATTTAATTCATTTTGAAATTACTGAAGTGGCTAATCATGTATCCCAACATCATTTACTCAATAATATGTTTCCTTTCCACTTACTTGAAGTGTTATCGTTATCACATACTAAATTCCTACATGTTTTCATTTCTGGTCAGTCTATTTTCTTTCATTGACAGCTGGTTTATATCTATACAAGTGCTAACTCATTTTAATTGTTGTAGCTTTGTAGTATAATATATTGCCTACTCACAGCTCATTATTTTCTTTTTAAAATTTTTTTCTTAACTTGTATGTATATTTTTATTAATAAGTATTAATATTATTTTCTCAAATTCCAAAAAGGAAACATCTGTTGGTTATTTATCTGTAATTGTATTGAATTTACAGTATAATTTACAAACTGTTATTCTTACTATAGTGAATCACCTATCTAAGAATGAATCTAAATAAATAGGAATGAGGTCTCTCTTTTGCTTTATTCAAGTTTTACTTTATAAATTCACCATATTTAATAGGTATTTAAACTCTTTGGGTATTATTGTAAGTAAGGCTTTCTTTTCATTATATTATCTTTCCAATTATTATTTTTATAAAGAATAGCTATGTTTTAATATTAGATCCTTTTACCTCTTGTCCTGTGTAATTTGTTGTTCATATTTTTGTTCACTGATTGATTCCAGAGAAAATATATATCACATATTTTGTAACTTGCAATAATTTGGCCGTTCAAACATTTTTTAACTAATTTAAGTTTTTAAATAATGGTAAAATACACATAACATAAAATTTACTATCTTAACCATTTTTAAGTGTACAGCTCAGTAGTGTCAAATACATTCACATTGTTGTACAGCCAATCTCCAGAACTTTTTTCTTGCAAAACAAAACTTAATACCCATTAAAAACAAATTCTAATTACCTTGCCATCCAGCCCCTGGCAACCAACTGCCCTTCAGACTTTTGAATGATACTTGGGTTTTTTTGTTGTTGTTGTTGTTTTGCTTTTTGATGTATTGACCATACTTCAATAATGACATCAAATAATATCTTTTACAGAGAGAATCTTTTTTTTTCTTTTTCTTTTTGACACCTTTAATGAGAATACGTCAAAGTATTAGCTGTAAATAGCAAGATCAATTTTGGCAGAGAAGGAATTTATTGAGAGGATATTGACTAGCTCACAGAACTGCTGGACCTAATGGTGAACAGACTGAGAAAACAGGCAGAGACCAGAGAGGTCAGGCAGAATGGTGCCACAAAGCAAATTCAGTGAGGACATCATGATACTACTGCTGAAACCCAGATACTGGAGGTTGTATTGTTCCAAACTCTGACACTGGCCCTAACCACTGGTTGCTCATCACTGAATTCCATCATCAGCATCATGGTCATGTTCTCCCTATGATCTGGGAGCTGTTGCTTCCTTGTCATCATTGTCAGGTCAAGAATTCTCTATATTCCCAGGTCCCTACTCTAAATCTGAGCCACGTTTTTTTAATTGGCCATGTTCAACTGCAAGGAGTGGGGGCATGTGTGTGCAGAAATGGATCTCTTTTGCTTTGTTTTCTTGTTTAATTTTGTTTGGGATTTGGCTTTTACAGTGAAAGTCAATCTTTAGTGTCCACTGTGGTACATAAAGTGGGGAATCCCATGTAAGAAGATTTCAAGTGCTAAAAAGACATATAAGCTACGTTCAATTCATAATGTTTCTAGTATTTTACAATTGAGCTTGGATCACCTCTAGGCAACCTCTCTAAATCTGGTCCAAATTTTCATCTATTGAAGATAATTACACTTGAATGTTAGAATATTTGGAATTTTCCTAGACTTATTGATTTGTTCTCTCATCCTTCTTGGACTAGAAGAGTAGCCAAGGTGACAGAGATATAATAGAACAAGCACAAACACACAGGCCTCTTAAAATGTAGGCTCAGTAATGTATGATAATACTTCCACTCCCATGCCATTGGCCAAAGCAAGTTGTATGGCTAAGTCCAAAGTCATGAGAAAAACAGACAAACAAACATGTTCTGCCACAACAAGTTTGCTTTATGGGTATAGAGGAGGGAAGGGGGTTGCTGGGTCCAACTGCCCAATCTATGACAGGGAGACAGCTTAGCAGAATAAAATCACCATCTTCAGAGCCTATAAACCGAGATTTGAATGCCAGTTTTGTTCATAATCATCAGTTGTAAAATGGAGATGGCATCCATCTAATTTGGTTCTTGTAAAGATTCATGAGATAATGAATATAATGGATTTGGCATATGTAATAGCTCAATAAAAAGAAGTTCAGTGCCTATTAATATACAATTTGGGGAAATAATAATGTACTGATACTCAGCCAGCTGCCTATAATAATTTAGTGAATAATAAATCCTGTCCATTTAGCTAAGTACACCAAATTATTTCTCTTAGTCAATTTAATAAATATTCTTTCACGATTCATGTTTTTGAAAGATGTAATTGTGTTGCATCAGTACATCAATACTATACTCTTTCAGGAAGTTCATTTCCTTTTTTAAATCATAGTTAATAAACCCTCTTTCTTTTTTTGTATGAATTGTCATAAAGCAACAGCACTATCATTTTTAGATTGATGTCACTTACTCTGAAGATGTTTAGAAATATAAATTATCTGCATGAGATAAGAGGTTGCCTATTAGTTACCGTAATTCGCTCTTCAGGCTTGCTTTTGGCAAGGAACACAATTAAATTAAGGTGTGACAAAGACTTTGTCCTTGACCAAACTTTACTCAGGCTCCTCTGAGCCCACTTTTTCACTAAGCTTCCGCCTTGGCCTTCATCCTTCTTGGGACAGCATAACCCAGCTTTAGCATGAATCCTGCTAAGTCAGTAGAGAGCGAACCCCTCATCCTTGGTGTCTAATCATCCTCCATATCTGATCACCCTAATCTGCATTCAGTGAGCATACTATTAGGTCGGTTTAGGAAGAATTCCCTCTACCCTTGATGTCTCCTGTTTGTCATTTTCCATCCACTGACCCCTACCCCCATCCCAATCTGCTCCTTGGCTCTAAATCCCCACTTGTTCCTGTTGTATTCAGAGTTGAGCTCAGTTCTATAATGAGGTTACTTTTCTCCCATTACAGTAGTTCCTGAACAAGATCTGTTTTTACCCCTTTAACTACTATTTAGGCTATGGTTTTCTTTAAGAGGAGGGTATTTAATGTAGCAAGTAGTATTATCAGGAAAAAAAAAAAAAACTGGTATAACAAATCTGAAAGGGCTTCCATTTGATGCTTCAAAAAGAAGTCAAGAACTATGAACTAGGATCCATAATGTAGACAATTTTGTAAGATTCTGTAAACTTGAAACTACTCTAAATTTGTAGATGCTGCTAGTGGTTTATTCCTTGACTGTTTCTCAGTTGGGATTGATTATAAATTACAACTATTGAAACAACATGAGTTCTTATGTATTTCTTTGGGGGTCTCAAAGAGAGGAAACTGAATACATAGGTTGTCACTCTACAGCCAGTCTTTAAGGGAGGAGAGCAGAGAAACAAAAATAAGTGGAGGCAGGTATAAAGAAGAATCCAGTATAAAGCTGAACCCTAGGACTTGTGGAAGGGAAACTCTCTTCCAACAGGGAATGAGGGGGACCTGGCTTGGGGCTTAAAGGTAAGTTGGGGGCATAACCACATATAATTCCTGAAGAGATGTTATTATTGCCATGTATATCAATATTCATACTTCTATTACAAGTTTTAGCCAATGACTCAATTCCACATATATTAAATTTTCTGATCCTCCTAACCTCATGGAGCAGTAATTATTTCTACCATTTATAGATTAAATTACTGAGCCTATTTAGATTCACTAGTTTGCTTTTTGCATCTGTGATATTTACAGTAGAAATGTATATTTGGTCATAGTTGCAATTCCTGGCACAGAGCTCCTAAAGCCTTTGGAATTTCCTGTGGTGAGAGTGATAAAGTTGTTTTTTGTTATCTTAATTAAGTGACTTTTGAAATTATCTAAGAATGGAGTCTGGTTGCCTGTGGAGACAACTTTGTGATTAGAGGATTAGAACTCTCATTCCCACTCCCTTCCCTCTAGGAGGAGGAGGGGGGAGAGGAACCAGAGGTTGAATCAACTGCCATTGGCCAAGGATTTAATCAGTCAAGGTTATGTAACAAAGAATCCATAAAAACCCAGAAGGATGGGTTCAGAGATTTTCCAGGTTGGTGAACTAGAATGCTTCTGCATGCCACCATGGCAGGCCCCAGGTTCCATGAGAACAGATGCTCCTTTGTTTGGGACTTCACCCTATGGTGAAGTCTGGCTGTTGATTCTATATCTTTTGATATCCTTTGAAATAAATTGGTAATATAATAAGTAAACTGGATTCTTGTGTTCTGTAAGCTGCTCTAGCAAATTAATTGAACCCAAGGAGAGGGTCATGGAATCCTCTGATCTCTAACCAGTTGAAAAAAAAGCACAGGTAACAACCTGAACTTTCATCTGAAGGAGACGCCAGTCTTATAGGACTGAGCTCTTATCTTGTAGAATATGATGCTGTCCCCAGGTAGAAAGGGTCAGAATTGGGTTGAATTGTAGGACCCTCAGCTGGTATCAGAGACTTACTTGGTGGTGTGGAGTCAGAATCATGAGCATCACGCTGGGCAAGTTGCTGAATGATGCTAAGTATCTCCTCTCTCACTATCCTTTGCACTCTCTTTCTGCAGAAAGAAATAAGAGAAGGTCAGTAGGATCCAGGATGAGTTGACTAAGAAAATGTCAGGACAAACTAACCTTTTCTGCCTTTTTAAGAGTGTTGTTAAACATAAAACAGAGAGTACCGTTTCTTAATTTCAAGCTGAAATATATCCTAATTAGCCTAGAGGAGTTGATTTTATCCATTTTGTCTAAGCGTGTTGTACTCCTGAATAGGGGCCAGGAGGAAAAAACTGGGCTCAGATCCCTTTATCCAGAACAACTCAGAGGAGCACTACTAATAACTGGAGTTTCTAAATAAGAGGATTTTTTTTTTTTTTTTTACTATTACTGGCCTAACTCACCAATAAAAAGGAATGAACTATTGATACACATAGCATTTTAAACTGATCTCAAAGCCAACCTCAAAAAGTTACATACTGTATGGTTTCGTTTATACAACTTTTTGAAATGACAACCTTATAGAAATGTATTGATTAGTGATTTTCAGGAGTTAAAAAGGAAGTGGGGATGGTAGGGAAGTAAATGTGACTACAAAAAGGTAGCACAGGATGGAAATATCCTGTATCTTGAAGTAAGGGTAATCACACGAATCTACACATGTGGTAAAAAACATAAAGAGTAAACATAGAACAAACATATACTTAAATAAATGCTTGTAAAATGGTGACATCTGAATACATCAATGGATGCCAATTCCCTTGCTGTGATATTGAACTATACTTAGTTACTACTGTGTGAACTGGATAACAGGTACAGAGGCCTCTCTGTATTATTTCTTACAGCTGTATGAGAATCCACAATTATGTCAAAATAAAAGGTTAAAAAAAATCGCTGCCCAGAAGAAAGAAATAGTTGATGTACTTTAAGGTTATGCTCTTGGGCCTTCTTTCAGTGAACATTTATAGCTAAATTGATTGATTATTTAGGAACAAAACTCATCCAGTTTTGCATACAAAGCTAACTGAGTTAGCATTCAAGATTCACTATTATTACGCAGAATAGAAAAACGTACCTGAACATGCTAAGATAGGTTCTATTTATTGAGGTCTTCCTAGGGCCAGGCAGTAGTTCTGTACAAGTAGGCACCACCTCTATTGCTATTTCCCAAAATCCTGTAAGTCAGTTACTAATTTTATTCCCTTTACATAAATTAGGAAACTGGTTTCTTAAAAAGTAAGTATTTTCCCCCCAAATAAAAATACAAAGAGGCACAGTTAACCTTCATCTCAGGTTTAGTTCTACCTAATTCCACAGGTTCCTTCTATTTAACTATGTTAAAATTATGTAAAAATTTTGTAAAAAATTATGTAAAAATTAATTACTTCAGCAAAGACAGTATGAAAGAGAACTGGCCAAAAAAGAGGTTCACAAACACATATGTGCAAACACATACACATATATTTACTAATTGGATGTTCAAAAATTTGGATACAAGCTAAATATATAAAAATCATATGAGATGTCAGCAAGAGAAGTTTCAAATTTATGTCAGAATGAATATTTGCTTCTGCACATATTCTGCTTTAGTAAAGATACTCCTATTCTATACTCATTAAATCTCATTTGAGGTTTAAATCTAGGCACCATATTTAAGATGATATTTATAAGTAATAGTATAAAAGAAAGAATATGTTGAGGATGATCTGCTTGAAGGCAGGGTCTCATCCCATTTTTGAAACTTCAACCGCTAGCATAGTACCTGACACATGCATGAGGTTCGATAAAATAAATTGTTGTTGGAGAAATGGGAATGCTTCATGTAGACCAGGATTTAGAAGTCTTTTTTCTTTTTTCTGTAAAGGGACAAATAGTAAATATTTTAGACATTCAAGCCATAGTATCTCTGTTGCAACTACTTGACTTTGCCATGGTAACACGAAACCAGCCAGAGCCAATGTGTAAACAAATTGATATTTCTGTGGTCCTATAACACTTTATTTACAAAAGTAGGCAGCCAGCCAGATTTGGCCCTGGGCAGTAGCTTGTCCATCCCTAGTGTAAACCAAATAGACTAATTGAAAATGTGATTTTTTTTCTCTTAAAATGTTTTACTGCCAGTTTTCTGACTAGAATTGTGACTGTTTTGCTTAGAAATAAGAAGATAATTAAATTAGTAAAAGTTACAGAAGGGGAGACATTTTTATCTGTTTGACCAACACGAAAGAAATTTCTAATACTTAGATTACCTACTAATGATATGATCTGCCTCAAGACACAAAGACTTTCTCATCACTTGGTGTATTCAAACAATGCTGAATGAGTGTCCATCTACAAATGTAATATTGTACATATGGCTAAATAATGTGCATATGAATCAACTAGGGTTGATCACCTTGCTGAAATGCAGACTCTGCTACTTGGGTCCTGATTTGGGCCTAAATACTGTATTTCTAACCAGCTCCCAGGTGATGCCAATGTTGCTAGTTCAAGAGTCATATTCTGAATACCAAGGATCAAGTAATATGAAACATATTCTCAGTTTCTGAGGTTTTTAAATACATTTCCAAATTTGAAAATCTCTGTGCAATTATAGGTAAAAATCACTTGGAGTTAAGCCTTAAAAAAACTCACTTAAGATTTTTTTTTTAATTTTAGGGAATCATTTATTTGAAAGTTTACCTCTAAATGTAATCTGATTTAAAATAACCTTTATTTATCCAAGTATTGTCAAAATACATCCTCATTTAATATTTTAACATAATAAAGTAAAGTGAGTTTAGATGGGATAAATATTTTTTTGCATTTAGTTAATATTTTATAAGAACCACAAGATAATTCCACTTTTATCCAGCATGCCATACAATTAGTTTTATAATAACACAAGTAACAAAGATGGGTGAGTGCCAAATATGAACTGGGTTCTTTCTTCCATAATCCTTTTGTGTTTATCTTAGTCCTGCGTTTTTCAGATGTAGCAATAGTGGCCCAGAAAATATGACAAGGTCCTTAAGTAGCAGAACCAAGATTTCTTTCAGAGCCTGACACTCCTGTAAACACTTTTCTCACTAAATCTTATGGTTAATATTAATAATAAAATTGCAACAATAGCAGAGAAATCAAAGTTCTGTATGTGGCCTAAAAATCTGGGGGTTTAAGTATAATAACCCGGCACACCTATACATATATACTAGGTATGTCAAGTCCAATACAAATGCAGAAAACTGTCCTTTCCAACTGCAACGGGAAACCTCTGATAAACTTTTCATGAAGTTTCTGATTAAGAAGCACCAGAGGAAAAGAGAGAAGGGAAGAGGAAAGAAAGAGGAAGGTGCCAGAGAGCAGAGAGTCTGAGTTCCAGGTTACTGGGCAAATGGTGAGTAGACCCAGTCCCCTGGGCTTCCCAGCTGGTGCTGCCTGCTTGGTGGAGCCATGAGGGCAGCATCCCCTGGCAGCAAGCTCCTCCTGGCCTCCAGGCCACCATAAAACAGCAGCTCCTTTTTCCACAAGAATAAAAGGCCAGTGTCTGTGGCACAAGCACTTTACCACATGCTCATTTTGGTAGAGAAAGCAAGGCAGAGAAAAAAAAAAAAAAAAAGACAGAGTCATAGATTTTTCCTTACTTTCTTCTAAAGCTAACACTTCCCCCAGTTTGAATAAGCCTAGAGAAATTACATGTTTGAAATGGTCTATTTCTTTATTTAATTTTTTAAAATTGTATGGCCCCCAAACTTATCTCAGTAGATAATAATAATAGCTGAATAGCATTGGAAATGATTTTCATGAGAAATCATCCAGCAGATGCTTAAAGGAACCAAGATGAATAGAGGGAGTGACTGACCAGAGCAAACACATATATAAAAAAATACTACTCTTGTGATTATTTACTTGACTGTGTGCCTGTGAGTTTTTCTTACAAGTCCACCTGGGTGGATATCAGTTTATTTGAGGATTACATGCTTATTCCTAGTATTTGATGTGTTCCTTATCAGGGCCTGTAGCCAAAGTCAAACATATTCCATAAGATAAGGAGTAGACAGTCTTTTGGAAGTCAAAACAGGACTTCAGGGGACCATACCTACTATACTCAGCTACAGTCTAGTGGAAAAAGACAAAAAGAATAAAAGGCTCTTTGATCAAGAATGATTCAGGGACAGAAATTTCTGGAGGTGTGATGAGTAGATGAAAATGTAATCCTCTCAAAACCCTAAATACTGTTGTTCAAGATAGAATTAACATTTAAATCTTACAGAAAACAATTTAGTTTTTCTTCAGTGATTCAACAGGGTTACAAAACCATCTTTGTACCCTTATGGAGCTGGATTATCATTGAATATAATACAGAACAATGTGGTTTAGGTGTTGAACATCCGGATACATGGATGTTTACCTCTTAATTTGGGGGCCATTTCAAGGACAACATTGTGTCTGTGTGCATGTATATATGTATATGTGTGTGTGCATATATATGCACACACAAGCAAATATATGGCCATTCATATTTTAAAATCCAAATATTATCAAGTTAAAAAAGGGAAGTTTTTCACAGACATAATGAAATTTTTAACACATTACAAACTTCCCTGTGTACACTTCACTACAGATTTATCTAAATGTGACTTGAAGCATTTCTAATGGATCAAGTAAGATAGCTGGACAAATAGCAGATTTTATTGCTAGCAGCCTCTTGAAGAAGTGTCTCTATGATCTGAACAAGGGCTCAGCATTGCAAGCAGTACTCAGAAATCCACTTCTCAGGGTAGCCTCCTGCTGGTGGGGTAGCTACTTCACAGCATATAATCCCTTTCCTCGCCCTTGTCTAATGAAGCAGGTGAGTAGCACAAAGTGGTAGCCTCTAAAACTCACTCTGAGGACCTAGGAGACAGCACCAGAGGTTCTTGCCTGTGACTGGACTGATCTTAAGTACTAGTCATGTCATCAAGTGAATCTGCTTGGGTGTACTTGGTTTCAGGGAGCATCAAGAAACTCCTCCTTGATCTTACATGATTAGGTTGAACCAAATAAGATAGCTGATATTTGATCATTGTTGACCTAAAAATGGCCATTAAATGTAGCTTAACCTAATATATCTATATGTTTTAAACCTTGTAAATCTTGCCTGAAATTTAATCCATTCAAGATTAATTGAATAACTCTGGCTCCTTTTGATAATACAAATACAAGCTTGCCCATATTTTTTTCTCATTTAGGGTTAATACATTTAATCAAAATCCTTTTCCTTCCTGCAACTGGGTTCCATTTTACTGAGGGAGTAGAGTTTTCCTATGCTTTGTATTTTTGAAGAATGAACACTTGAAGAGTAGAAACTTCTACATGAGAGAATATTAGGGAAGTTTAAGTAGACAAAACAGCAGATTTAGTATAGAAATCTCCAAGTTAGAAGACAGAGTGTGTGAGGAAGTGTTATAACGTCATCACAGAGGAAGTAGGATGGCATAAAACACACAGGGACTTCTTCCCACACTTCCCTCGAGGCTGTAGAGTACTGCAGATGAACACAGTCTCTGGCACCAGACTGCCTGGGCAGAAGAATTAGCTTGAGTGAGGACCCCAATTTCTGTGTCTCAATTGCCTTCTCTGTTATATGGGGTCATTTTGAGGGTGAGTTATTATATGTAAATTATATATAAGTTATCATCATTTTCTTCATCTCCATGCAACAATTCAAAGGAAGTGCCTGTTACCCAAGCTACCATAATCTCACAGTATAATATGCAGGTCCTTTCAAGAGTAGAAATAAATTCCAGGAAACTGAAGATGAGCCATCTGTGGAGAAACTGCCTTTATTCCACCAGAGAAGTATGTTGCTGTCATCTCAGGGCTGCTAGGCTGACTTGAGGAGCAGGATGATTGGAAAATCGCTACCTAAGATTCTTTGTCAGGTGGACATAGAAATTTCTTGGAAACCCATGCTCAGTTATGACTTCCGAGAATGACAAGAGATGAGACTTTTTTTTTCTAGTACTTTTTAAGTAGAAATTTCTTTTGTATCTATTGAGCAGGTCGTAGTGTTTTCTAGTACTGTTTTACCCTCAAGGGATATCTGTTGTGGTTCCAGACCTACTTATTTATTTATTTATTTATTTATTTATTTATTTATTTATTTTGCAGTACACGGGCCTCTCACTGTTGTGGCCTCTCCCATTGCGAGCACAGGCTCCAGACGCACAGACCCAGCGGCCATGGCTCAGGGACCCAGCTGCTCCGTGGCATGTGAGATCCTCCCGGACCAGGGCACAAACCCACGCCCCCTGCATTGGCAGGCGGAATCTCAACCACTGCGCCACCAGGGAAGCCCCCAAGCCTACTTTGTAATATAGAATTTAAAAATTCACCATTTAGCTATTACCCATGCAAACAAATAGAAGACCAAATCACTCTTCACTAGTACCTCAATTCACTATTTGTCTTTTACTCAATGAACATAAACATATTTATCAAGCAAATCAAAACAAACACAGAGACCAGCACAATATTTCCCAGTTTTCTGAGTTTTTGTTTTGTCTACATTCTGTTCTGACAGTCTATCAGTCCTTTATTTGGGCATTCTGGCTAAAGCTGTCTGCTGACTCAGCTCTCCAAATACTAAAGCTTAGTATACCACCTAGTAGAGAGTTTGGTCCTAGAGTCACATTATGCATTTAGAAATCGTTATACATTACCACCTATCCTTGGACCATTAAAGGGACCCATATTATTCCACAGCTTTTATTAGAACAGCAGTATTAGTCTCTCCTTTTTCAAGTTTCAGTTCACTCAACATTGTAAATTCACTGAAACATCTAAGAAAACCTAGTACACTAATTAAAAACTGTCAATGTTTATGTGTTATGAGTGAAATATAAACCCCAGTGTTATTTCAGTGGATTCTATTTAAAGAGAACAGACTTTTGGGAGGAGCAGATCTTTTAGAACTGACTGCTATGAATCCTCTGTACAAGAACAGGTTAGATTGCAGGGAGAGTTTCATCTCATGTGGGGCAAAACAAACCAAGTTCTAGACCAGAGGAAAACAAAACTAGACCTTAATCTTTGCTTGATGAATTTTTTTTTTCTAATGAACACTTGGAACAAATCCATCTCTGAGATGGATAGACTTCCCAAATAAACCAACTAAGTCAATCATTAAGAGAAAAAATGATGGCATTATTATTTAATAGTCAAAATAACTTTTCTACAATCTAATACTTCTATGTGTTAAAGCACTGTTGTTTGGTTTTTATGAGTTTGGTTTCTAAGTTTTTTGAAAGTACACATTCTAGGGCTTTGTAAACAGTCACATTTTCAGAAAGTGTAATCTTTTCTACTTTTTTGCTGTGTATCCAAACACATAAAATTATTATTTATTTCTGTGGTAAGGACACCTTAATGTGTAACCAAGGGACTCTTAAAAAGTGTAACCAATGAAAAAAAACCTGGATTTGTTTTAATAAATTGATTTTAACTCAACCTACTTTTCCTTGAGTCTTTGGCATGACAACATTCCTTTAGAATTACTTAGCCCAGCTGTGTGGTGGGTGAAGCAAAGGGCAGAGTTACCTAATAGGAAAAATCCATTGTACATACACTAAGGTGTTAGCTCTCTCAAAATTCCTAATTCAGGAAAATAAAGCAAATGAAAAGAACTTGTCCAAAAGAAGAAAACTTGTCTTACACTTATGTCACAAAGCTACTTTCAAGAGGCCTAAATAGGAGATATTGGAGTGTGCTAGAAAGAGTTGTAGATGAAGCTTAGGAGCCTTGGGTTCTAATCTTGATTGTTCAACTTTGGCCAAGTCATTTGACCTTAATGGACCTCAGATTCCCATCTATAAAATGAGGAGTGTAATATTTGTCTTTCCCACTTCACAGAGTTATGGTGAAGATAACATGAAACAAAACAAAACAAAAAACAAATGTGAAGTTTCCCCAGAGAAATATATAAAGTAGTACAGACATTAACACTGATTCTCCTTGACCCTTACATGGATCAAAAATTCTTCAGATTCCATCTATTATCCTTAAAAGGGAGAGGTCCTTTCTTTGAAGGTTAGAAACTCTCCAAGTTAATGATTCATTCTTAGGTATTATACATAAGATGTAACCCAAGGTCTGAGATAATGGAAAAAACAAAACACCAGTTACATTGGATCAAAATTTCAGAGAAAATTTCTCTTGCCCTTCCTCTCTGATTTTCAAGCCTACTCATCCTGCTTACTCTTTGGACAAATATACACACTTGACTGTTTTATGGAACATAGTCTTAGCCCTACGCTCATGCACACATCAGCCTCCACCCCCATTTCTTCTCTCAGAAATCCTAGATTTACCATTCTCTCCTCCACTTTATTTTTTTCCCCTTTCACAATTTCTCTAAGTTCTACTATCCATCTTAATTCTTGTTAGGATGCTATAGGAAATTATCTATCTAATCTATTTAAATAATTGCTTCTGTTTTTTTTGTTCACATCCCAAGAAAGAAAAGACCCATGAAATCTGCCTCCACAAAAATCTGCCTCCATGAATTGGTATATGAGTTATGTAGATGATCACAATTTTAAAATTGGGGGAAAATACATTTTATTGGTGGGAATGTATCTAATAGTCTAAATATTGTAATTTAATTAGACATATTACAGTTGAATATGATTTGGTTAATTTACCTGAGACATCCTGACCTGATGTTTGCACAAACTGTCAGAAATAATTAAATCAAGCAACTTCCTTCTGTCTCAGAGGGTGATTTGAGACCTGGTTAGCATTCAAAGGTCAACATGAAGGAACTTACAGAGAATAGTATGACCTTAAACAGGTGGAGTGGTACCCTGTGCTCATCTGTGGTTGGTCTCCATGCCACATGGCAAAACTTCAACATACCTTAAAGGATACAAAAACATTCCTTTTTTTCTAAATTTAGAAATTCTATAGCGGTATCAACATTAAATATGATATCATTGTCCTTCTAAAAGTATATTGCAAATGTTTTTCAATCACTTCTGAAGTAAGCACTTCAGAAAAACAGTCCTGAAGAATTATTTATATTTTTCCATACACACAAACACACACATACACACATACCCATACACAGTCACACACCTTTCAGGTGGTTTTAACAAGAACATTTCATAAAATATATTTGAATAAAACTAGGATATTTGGATATTGACTGCACAGCTGGAATTCATACCGACATGGGAAAAATTGTTTCTAAGTAAGTAGTTTCTCAACCCATTCTGCTTAATTTTTTTTTTTTTTTTTTTTTTTTTTTTGCAGTACGAGGGACTCTCACTGTTGCGGCCTCTCCCGTTGCAGAGCACAGGCTCTGGACGCGCAGGCCCAGCGGCCACGGTCCACGGGCACAGCCGCTCTGTGACACGTGGGATCCTCCCGGACCAGGGCACAAACCCTCGTCCCCTGCACCAGCAGGCGGATCCCCAACCACTGCACCACCAGGGAAGCCCCATTCTGTTTAATTCTTATGATGCAAAGAAACTTTTACTTTCTATTAAAATGTTTTTATGTGTAATACATTTTCCTTATAATACTGTAAAATCCTTATTGTCCTGACTACTGTAGCACTTATGAAATGTGATGCTGGGCAAGCTGCAAAAACTCTTTGTGCTTCCACTTTGGCTGCTGTCTATTTTTTTCTTTGCTGTTATCTGGAGCATGGGTATAATAAGAGCATCTACCTCATAGAGTAGCTGTAAGGATGTCTTGAGACACTACATATTAACCACTTAGAAAATGTCCAAGCACAAAATCAGTTCTCAGTAAAAGTTAGATGATATTATCGACAATTTTATTTCCGATTGGACCTAGCAAACTATCCATAAATGGTTCCTAAATACTTAATGAGTTATCAAATCTATGCTATGACTCGTGTAAATAAACTACTTCTAAGAAAGTTTCTCGAAAAATGTATTGCCTCAGATTAGCAGGTGGAAACTATTATATACAGAATGGATAAACAACAAGGTCCTACTGTATAGTACAGGGAACTATATTCAATATCCTCTGATAAGCCATAATGGAAAATAATATGAAAAAGGATATGTATATATATATGCATAACTGAGTCACTTTGCTGTACAGCAGAAATTAACACAGTATTGTAAATCAACTATACTTCAATAAAATAAATTTTGAATGCATTGCCTCACAAATATGAAGACACATAAATAGATGATAGGCAGATAGATAGATAGATAGAAAGATAGATAGATAGATAGACATGTTTATGTGTGTTTATATGTGTGTGTGCCTCAGTGGCCACAAGAAAGCTCTGGATTAGGCCACCAATAAAAAATATAATTAAATAAAGGCAGAAAGAGACATCTAATCTTATGATACAGCCAATCTCTTATAACACTGTGTTTTTATAGCATTTCTTGTATATCCAAATTGTCCTTTTATGTCTTCAAGCACCGTACTTTTCCCCTTTGAGGAAGAATAGGTGAGTATACCAGATATTATCTGTCATTGGGCATTGAGTCCCACTCTAACCATCCTGTACTCTTCTCAGTATCGCAAGGGTTAGAAGCTTGCAAACTGTATTCCCAAGACTCTCTTGCAAAATGGAAGTTAGCTGGATTTGGCCTGTAGAAATACCTGTAATAGATTAGAAGCAGGAAGAAGGGAGACATGATTATGCTTCTAGCATTAGCAGGTGCAATAGTTGGGACTGTGGGTACCAGGACCATCAGCAGTTTCTGCAGTGGCAGCAGGGTGGCTCCTCTTTGGCACGAATGACAGTGCCACCAGCATTTTCTGTTAGCTCAGTGTCCATGGCAGGTGGATGGCCTCCATCCTCCCTAAAATGAGTAAAACTCCTGCTGCCCTTTGCTCCTCCAGACTTTCTAACACCTTTCTAACCAATTCCCTACACAAAGTGTCTTTCTCCTTGAAATCTTCAGAATGGTGTCAATTAATCTAATGAAGCAGTGATTTCCTAATTATACAGGCATTTTTAGGAAAAGAGTAGAACTTTGCTTATAGCTGTATTCGTTTGGTGGGAGGGGGAGTATTATAAAACCTTTTATAAAGCCTTTGGGGTATGAATGGAATTTTAAACCTTAGTGGAAAACTAATCAACTTAAGTTTTAAAAGGAAAACCTCTCATTTTCCTGTAAAATATATTTTATTTGGTATTAACATAAACAAATTAAATGATAACTGTTACTTTTATCAACTGAATATGGTACAATGTGCTCCACATTTAAGTGTTTCCTTTAACAAAAGTTTCTTTAGTTAGTTTAAATGTCATCATTTTTCCTCTCCCTGGCCTTCTCCAAAAGTATGTAACCACTTCACCCCGCCTCCATAGCCCCATTCCACTTATTTTTTCTCTCTTTTTTTTTTTTTTTGCCCATAATTGGTCTTTTTCTCTTCTCTAATTTGCACACTCTTTTAAGCAACATATTCCATTCACTCCTAACCTGAAAGTATACTTCATGAACCCAATTCCAATCAAAATTCCAATGCTTCTCTCTTCTCCGGTGACTGCTGTAATGCAGGAAAGAGAAAGCTATGCTCCTCACCTTGCAGTTCCATATTTTATTTCCTATCATTTCTCAATCCCTTCTACAATGTTTCCAAAACAACAGGCTGCAGATTTCCTGCCTGAACCTACTACTGGATCAGAATCACTGAGGGTGGAGCTTCAAAATCGGCATTAACAGACCCTCTTGGTGATTCTTATGAATGGCTACATTTTGACAAAATTTAACTGTAGATTCTGCTCCAACTGCCTGAATAACTTTGCATCCCACCAATCACTACTCACCCAATCCTGTGACAGATTCTCACATTTCATCCATTGTCTCATCTACAGCATTTCATTCTAGTTCCCGACTCCCCAACAAGATTTGTGACAATGCCCTTTTACCTCCTTCTTCTCAAATGCCTTTGGTCGCAAACTGCTCAGAATTCTGTCCTTTATTTTCCCATTTATAAATTCACACATTTTCTTAATAAAATATTATTATTTCAAATACCATCCCATATAGTTGATTCTATAGTGTGTGTGTGTGTGTGTGTGTGTGTATGTAATTGTGTATGTAGTTCTAACTTCAGATTTCATTTTTCCAGCTTCCTGATAGATTTTTTGGACAGCTCCCAAGGTAGTCATTCAGTTGATAGTAGAAGAATATTGAGCCAAGTATCAAGCACAATGCTAACCTCTGGAATCTCCATCTAAGAGGTCCTCAAGAAAACATCTTTTCCCCCTTCCTCCACCAGAAAGTCATGCTTCTTTTACTTCACTTACATTTTCAATTCAAAATCTCCTTCTCTTGACTTAACCTTTCTGAATTCATAGAACTACCATCTTCTTAGCTGCTTAGTTTTCACCTGAAAACTCAGAATCATTCGGTGGTGTGCTGGTACATGTTTAACAGCCAGTTTCCCATACATATAGGCCTAATTTGTAAGGTTGTGATTATTCACTCCATGGCTAATTCAAGTAACTCTTTGATATCACTAAACAGGAAGTTGGTGACAGATGTGCAAAATCTGTTCTTGGGAGCCAATAAAAACTGTCTATAGGATGTCACTGAAATCACCTCTTTTTCTTCCATGTTTATATCTCATATTCTCTCATTCACCAAACTCCTAAAATTCTCCCCTTGGATTATGTCTGGAACTACTACCTCCTTTCTATTCTCACCACCATGGCTCTCCTATAGGCCTCATGGTCTCTCTACCAGATTACACAGAAGTACTTAACCACTCTACCCACTGCTGCCACACTTGGCTCCTATCTGCCCTTTACATGTTTATGTTCTTCAAGAACGGATGTGGTCATATCATTCCATGTTTCAAAATATTTAATCACTCCATTAGCAAAAAAAAAAAAAAAATATGCCTGGGGCAGCTCTGAAAATGAAAATATTGGATATATTAATGACATCAAACAACGACTAGACCCAGAAATGAAAATATGTTTTAGATTTTTTTAATTTGAATTTTAATATCTTACAATGCTTTATTTTCACATTTAGAAATAGTTTACATTGGCAAGAAATATTGGTTCTTTGTATCTTTCCAGAGTCTCATATCTATCTCTCACATGTTATTCCTATTGTTACTAACAGAGACTGGTCCAAAACCATCACAATTCCTTCTAACTTGCCTTTATCATCCTCTTCCCTCCAAATTAGCTGCCATGCTATAGCCAGAGATGCTATAGATAATAACCTCCAGTCCTTCTCTGCGTTGAGAACTAGTACTTTTGTCATTGCAAGCCACACTACACAGTAGGTCTTTTTTTTTTTTTTTTTTACCATTTCATAGATGAAAAGAATGAGGCTTAGGGAAATAACTTGTGCCACGTTGCAAAAGTAGTAAGTGGAAAACCATCTCCATTTCCTCCTCATTAAAATCATCTTCAGTAATAACCCCCACTATGTAAGGTATCTAAAAGTCTCCAAACTACTTTTTAACCTGAGTGCTCACTATTCCTCTTCACATACTCATGTAAATAGCTCACTAGTCTGCATGCAGCTGCCAACATGCCTTTATTTATGTAAGAAGTCATCAGCTCTGATGCCCTTCCCATGTTTACCTAGAGGAGCTCCTTCATTTTTAAATGAACACAGAACAGCCATTTTATCATGTGTCTTGATTCCTTCAGAAAGAACTTCTCATTCTTTTTTCTAAATTTCCATCAATCTGTTTTTATCTCTCCCATGATGCCTTACATAATTTTACTTTGTATTTTAAATATGCATATAATGTATCTCAATATCAAGGTTGTTGATTCCTAGAGTAGATTCTCCTGTAGATATTACTTTTCTATCCTGCATAAAAAATTATCACAAATGTAGTAGCTTAAAACAATTCCTATTTAATATCTTATACTTTCCATGATTCAGGATGGCTTAGTTGGGTCCAATTCTCAGGGTCTTACAGGCTGCAATCAAGGTATCAACTGGAGTTGGGTCTTATCCGAGGCTCTGGGTACTCTTTAATGTTCACCTGGTCATTGGCAGAATTTATTTCTTGTGATAATAGGACTGAAAGCCCTTAGCTCCTAGAGGTTCCTGCCATTCCTTGTCATGTAGCCCTATTCTCAATAACTGTTTGCCTCTTCAAGAATAGCTGAAGAGAGGAAGTCTCTGACTTCTTTTGTTTCTAATAGCCATGTCCTTTTTTTAACAAACTCAACTGATTATGACTGGCACACTTATAGTACAGTAATCACCCTTTAGACCAACATACAGTCAACTGATTAGGAATCTTCATTATATCTGCAAAATCTCTTCACCTTTGCCATTTAATGTAACATAATCATAGGAATTATAACTCATAATATTCTAATGGTTAGAAACAAGTTACAGGTCCTTCCAACATTCAGTAAGAGGAGATTACACAAAGATGTGGGCCATTGAGGGTCATTTTAGGATTATACCTATTGCAAAAGTAGATCTACCACAAATCTACCAAACTGATCTCTTACTAATAAGTGGCTTTGAATTTTTGTGTAATAATTATGAAATTTATAAGGCGACAGTATAATATTTCTCCTTTGCAAAATGTTAAAACACTTTATATGTGGCAAATAAAAGCATTTAATAGTTGAACATATAAAAAGGTAAAAAGTAAACCAAAATCTTTGTGAGCTTAGACGATTCTATCACTCAAGTACTATTTTTCAAAAATAAATGAATGAAAGGAGAATTATAGCAAAACCAAAATGATATTAAAGCAAAGCTAATGCCTAAGGAAGGCTCTGTGATGAATATGATATGGGATCACTCTTTTTCATTTTCCATCTTACATTGTACAGATGGGGGCAGTAAAACTAGCCCTACCCTGCCTTTTTCTTGTGTAAGAGAAGCTAACATCTCCAAATACTATTATTTCTAGTCATTAAGTGCTTTGATTTTATTTTTCTATGTGGTTATCATTCAAAAAATACTTCTAATTTTATTCCATAAGGAAAAGCACTTGACTTCTGAAAAGGTGACATTTTTTTCAAATGGTAAACTTAGTCACAAGCATAGTGAACCAAAGGAACAAACAAGAAAAGACATAGGTGCATCTACAGGTAAAATGATGAAATTCAAAACATTGCAAAGTATTTGACATGTATGCTGCTTCTGCTCACATTCTTTAAGAGACCCAAACCAGTCCACTTAATAATTTTGGTTGTCATTCCAACTGATTATTTATAACTTTGTGTAAGTTATGGCTGTAGAATATAGATCCTTTCAAATCTTCTAATGCTATGAATTCTGTCCTGGCATCCCATTCTTAATCAGACTTAAAGTTTTAGGTTGCTGAAAGTGACCAGAACTGGCTTTACCACTATCAGATGGCATCTAAGTTAGATGAAGCACAGCAGATTTATAAAAATTAAAACAGAATCCTATATTTATGAGTGACAAAATCTATATCTAAAGAAGCACTATAGACCAATATAGACAAAATTATAGGAAAGAATAATGTATAAAAAAGGTTTTCACTATACCTCTCTGTTATGAGGAATTTAAAGGCACTGCCATCAGGTAAAAAGCTGAAAGGCCCAAAACTGTACTATATACAAACCTTATAGAAGACATAAGAAGATCTTGGCTGTAAATCTTACTGGATTTATTTATGAGACTTTCAGATCAATCTGATCTGAGGCATGAGTTGAATTGTGGGCAGATTGCTTGCATATCCATCTTCAGAAACCTGAGGTATCAAGACGCTTAAGACATGAGTGACTTCTGACAATAACCTGTGCTGGCAATTACTGGACCTCAAGCATTCAAAGAAAATGTCAATTAACAATGTGCCATATACTTGCAAACGTTTATGAAATGTTTTCTCATCATCATTGAAATAAGAAGCTAAATTACATGAAGTTCTACTATTTTATTTAACACAAAATAACTCCAGTCAGTTCCTTTTATGAAGATAACATTGCAGACAAAACTATAAATAGCATGTAGGCAATGAGGATGATCTATAACTTTATCTGTAGACCTTTTAATTCCTAAGCAGTGTTAGTAATTTATTTGGTTTGTACCCCCAATACATCCATGTCTCTGCCCTCTACTTCTTTCCTACATAAAAAAAAGTGGATGAACATATTGATATCTAGCACAGATTTAAATGGAGCACAATAGTTAGTTAAACACATTAACCTATTTCACATTAATAGAAATTGAAGTTCCAGATATACTCACATTTTTAGAATAATATTAAGTATAACAATTCTCACAAAACTATCCCATATATTGGAGTACTGTTATAAATTTGAAGTCATTTGTGTAGTGATATGAGGTAAAGTGAAGCTGATGAATGGGCCAAGAAAGATGTTTTAACAGGTCACATAACATGAATCATTTTGGGAATAAACATGCTTTCCCGTTTTTTGAATGTCAGATTTTCTTCTCTTCACTCACATAGAACTAGATCTCCTTGAAGCTGTAGAACTAGAATCCACTTAATGACTGAAATTCTTACAGAATGATA